>NC_058080.1:264504296-264818976 GCF_014858855.1 Bufo gargarizans
ATGGAGCTTTAACGTCCCTGACCGTGCTTACTGGTCCACGTATCCGTAGTGAGGTGCACCTTGCCACAGATGGCGTTGCGCAGTGCACATCTGATTTTGTCCCCCACTTGGCTGTGCAGGGAAGGGATGGCAAGCCTGGAAAAGTAGTGGCAGCTGGGCACGATGTACTGTGGGACAGCCACCACCATAAGGCTTTTAAAACTCTCTGTGTCCACCAGTCGGAATGACAGCATTTCAAAGGCCCTTGCTGCGGTGGGCAGTAGGAGGCGTACTGTCTAGGGGACGGCCGCTCCGATTTTGCACCCTGCTCCCTCTTCTGCTGTGCTGGTGGCTCTGTGTGACCACTGCCTTTTCCTCCGAACTTCACAGGTCACTCGCATGACCTTCATTCTATGTGGGGTCGAGGACCTCATCATTCTCCACATCATCTTCCACCCAGTCTTCACCCCTGCCCTCCTTGTCGGTCTGCACACTTTCAAAAGCCACAGCTGTTGGCACCTGTGTTTCGTCGTAATCCGAGACGTGCTGCAATGGTCCTCCCATGTACTCATCTTGAAACATAAGTGTTTGGGCATCGCTGCACTCAATCTCTTCCACTTCTGGGACAGGGCTAGGTGGATGACCTTGGGAAACTCTGCTAACAGAGTCATCAAAAAGCAGAAGAGACTGCTGCATGACTTGGGGCTCAGACTGCTTGGTTGATTTGCATGGGGGTGAGGTGAAAGACTGATGGACATCGGCTGCAGGTGCCAACTCTGATCTTTCAGCAGGAGACTGGGTGGAAGACAATGTGAAGGAACTGGAGGCACAGTCAGCAACCCAATCTACTATCGCCTGTACTTGTTCTAGCCTCACCATTCGTAGAGCGGCATTAGGCCCGACCAAATACCGCTGCAGGTTCTGTCGCCTACTCCCACCTGAGGAAGGGGTTTCACTTGTGCGTGTAGCTGGCACAGATCGACCACGTCCTCTACCTGCAACAGGAGCTCCACCAGCAGCACCATGACCTGGGCCCCGTCCCTTATTTGACACTGTCCTCATATTTCTCAAATTTAGGATCTTGCCCTAAATGGGTGTTTTATTAGTAGCAGAATAGAACGACAGTACTTAAAGGGTGTATCTCACACGTACAGATCCATACTAGGCCGCAATTAAAGATTTTTGCCCAAAAGGGGTGTTTAATTAATAGCAGAATAAAACCCCAGTACCTAGAGGGTGTATCTCACAATGATATATGCAGTAAAGGCTGCAGATTTTTTTTTTCCCCCAAAATGGGTGTTTTTCTAATAGCAGAATAGAACCAGAGTATCTAAAGGGTGTATCTCACAATGACATATGCCACAAAGGCTGCAAAATTAAGTTTTTTGCACAAAATTTGTATTTTTTTTAAATAACAGAATATGACAGCAGTATATAATGCTTGAATTTCACACGTGCAGATGCAGCAAGGGCTGTAAAATTGTGTATTTTGCCCAAAAAGGGTGTTTTTAAAAACCCAGAAAATTATAGCTGTATTTCTAGCTTAAATTGCACACTTACTAATGTGGCAGAGGCCCAAGATGAAGATTATTGCCAAAAATTGGTTGTTTTTTTTTTTAAGCCAGAAAAGTAATTAAGTATTTGAAACTTGTTTTTAACAATAACAGATGCAGAAAGGGCTGCAATATTAAGTATTTTGCCCAAAAAGGGTGTGGTTTTTTTTTACTAACAGAATATGACAGCTGTATATAAAGCTTGAATTTCACATGTGCAGATGCAGCAAGGGCTGTAAAATTGTGTATTTTGCCCCAAAAAGGTGTTTTTGAAAACCTAGAAAATTATAGCTGTATTCCTAGCTTAAATTGCATACTGACTAATGCTGCAAAGGCACCAGATGTAGGATATTGCCAAAAAAGGGTGTGTTTTTTTAAAACCAGATTATTATTGCAGTATTTCAAGCTTGGATTTGAATGTCACAAAAGCACAGATAGAGTGCTGGTGCACTGACCTTGCATAAAATGGCCGCCGCCGCCCACCTAACTAACAGACGGATAAAAGTTATTTTTCTCTGTCACTGGGCTCAGGGCAGGGTAAAAAGATTGTGCACTGCACCCACACAACTAAATCTATGTAGATCGCTGAGTTCAATTGGACTTCTGATTAAAGATTCTGTCCCATTCTCTCCCTCACAGCAGCAGCATCCTCTCCCTACACTAAGCACAGCAGAGTGACGTGCAGCGCTACGTGACTCCAGCTTATATAGTGGTTGGGTCACATGCTGCACTGGCCAATCCCCGAGCCCAAACCAAAACTTTTACTGAAATGTTTGGGTCCAGGGTCCAAAAATCATTACGTTCATTACGAACCCGAATTTTACAGTTCAGGTTCGCTCAACCCTACTGATGACCTATCGTCTGGAGAGATTATCAGTAACTGACTGGTGTGGGTCCGACACTCCGCTGATCAGCTCTTTGAGAAGTATGGTACTGATGGCTGGTGTTAACTTGATGTGTACCTATAAGTATGATCTATTGTTTGTGTTGATGTTCTCTGTCATGAAAATTGTAACCTTCAAATAGGCGCCTTCATATGCAACTGTACTGTCTAGTAAATAAATGACACATTGTGGTGCAACAAACAGTCATGTCATTGTAATTTTGTTTACTGCTCCATACTGAGAGCAGTTTTTTGCTGTCACAAGAGGTCTATTGTTTTCATTCTACTAATTCTCTGTTATTCTGATTTGTGTAGGAGGAATATCAAGATTATGATTCTGAAGCATGAATATTGCGAGCAAGTGTCATACTCATAGAATATTCAATGGATCATGATACATTCCCAAGTACCAAGGCTTCAGATTTAATTTATATTTTACTTTAATTGTAAATGGAAGTCTTCCATCAGCAAAACAAAGTATTTCTATTAGATTTCCTTTTCGGGTACATTCCACTCTAGGAGTCGACAATGAGTGGCTAGTTTGTGTTATGGATGTTGTGGCTTAAAAAAAATAAAAGAAACAAAACACCTAAGTGTCTATTAATGTCCAATTTCTACTTGTAATATTACTTGTTTTTCAGTGGTTTTGTATTGTTTCTATTTCTTATAATTTTATATGTTGCGTATGTTATTACTGTTTTCTGTAACACAACTTTGTGAAATCTGTTTCTAAGTATCTAATACTGTATTTTTGATTGTACGCATGATCTATGCACCAGCTGTTTTACAAACCCAACATGTGTTTCAATGGTTTATGTTTCTTCAGTGAAGATGTTGGGCATTCCTGAAATAAACTAATTAAAGGCTATGTACACCTTTGGGGTCATTTTATTTTTGATTGCATTTTATTTATTTTGGGCTTAAAATCATTTGTTCAATTGGTCTTTATTAAAAACATTTAGCAGCTTTGTCATAAAAAGGTTAACTTCTGCCTAGCTGTGAAAATCGGACTTTCACTTTGTGCTTGTTGTCTGATAACCCTTATCTCTTAATTACTAATAGCTCAAAACAGTTTATAAGGTCAGATATCAGAGATAAGGAGCCATCAGCTGACCTACCTAGCAGAACACAGTATAAATATAGAGCCTGGTGCTAGAGAATCTCAAAGCTGTACAGAGAAAGAAGCTCAACATTTTTAATAAAGACCGATTGAAAAAATTATTTTAGCTCAAAATGAGTACAATGCAGTAATTTAAAAATGACCCCCAAAGGTGTTCATAGCCTTTAAGTTTCCTATTAGCAAAAATGTTTTTTTTTGTAATCATGCATTACTGGAAATGCTATATTATATAGTATGTGGGTACAATCATTAATGTTGCTTAACATACACTTACTAGATTTGGCTAAACATTTTTACTGTATTTGTGTTCTATAGTTTAAAAGACAAAGCACAGCAATGATCATATTTATATGAATGAAATTATATCTATATTCTATGAATGATTTATACAGCCTTCTTTTTGAGTCACAGCTAGTGTGGTATGCCAACTTATACTGCACCCAAGAGGTATTTTTATGTCTCTGTATATAGTATACAGATTAATACAGTATTGATTAATTTCCCAACATGAAGGAATAGAAAGTAGTGACAGCTTGTTTTTTTTTATGTGTTTAACGGTCATCTGTCAGAGGTTTGTACCTATGAAACTGGCTGACCTATTGCATGTACAATTCGCAGCTGAAGGCCACTGTGTTGGTCCCATGTTCATATGTGCCCACCTTGCTAAGAAAAATGAAGTTTTGATATATGCAAATGAGCATCTAGAAGCAACAGGGGTGTTGCCCTTATTCCCAGAGGCTCAGCTCTCTCTGTAACTGCTGCGCCCTCTCCACTTTGATTGACAAAGCCAGGCAAGTATGATCAAATGTAAAAGGCTTGGCTCTCTCAATCAAGCGTGCAGCAGTTACAGAGATCTGAGTCTCTGGGAATAAGGGCAACACACTCGTTGGTCCTAGAGGCTCATTTGCATATATTAAAGTTTCATTTTTCTTAGCAATGCGGGCACATATGAACATGGGACCAACACAGATGCCTTAAGCTGCCAAAAGAACATACAACAGGTCAGCCAATTTAATAGGTACAAATCTGCTGACAGATGCCCACATAATATTTTGGTGACACACTGACTCCCTTTAATAAGAAAGGGGGCGTGCCCAAGAAATGTGATGTGATGGAGGTTTCAGGTGCAAGAAATACCCTAATATGCTATCTATGAACTACTATGGAATGTGAATGTTGTAAGATTAATAAAGGTGAACATGAGTCTGTAGATAACTGTCATCCAGAAGTGAGTAGTTGAATTTATCTATAAATGTATTTATAACCTTCATAAGACCAGCAAATTGATGTAATGTGTTAATCTCTACCATCTGTCCTCTCCTACTATGGTATCAGCAGGTTAGGAAGAAGAGGACACAAATATAAGGAAGAAAAACATGACTGCAGGATCAGGCTACAAAGGGTTTCTCTGCAGTCTGTAGCTGTATACACAATATGATAAAATCATTATTATTTATAGTAAAGTACAAATAATTCCAGGGTGATGGACCTTTGAAAAATGGATAAAGCACAAAAATGAGACAAAAGTAAGTACAATAAATGTGAATAGATGAGTGACAGTCTGGTACAGAGTGAGTGTGGAACCGCCTGTCATGGCTTACAATCTTCATTTTTTTTAAATTAAGATAGGCCAAGTTTTTAGCTTAGATGTATTGGACTAATATATTATTCTTAAAGGAAGTTCTCCACCTAAAAGATCATGTATTGCTATAGGAGATACGTAAAAGCCTACTTTGAGGACTTGCATCTAAGGATACCCCATTGAATAAACTCATTTCAAAATATGCTTCAGTATGTCAAATGATCCCAACTTGGCCCTAGGAGGACTACAGACAAGGGGGGAAAATATCATGTTGTTTAAATTATGGCACCCTATCCTAAATCAGTTCTATCTTCTCCACATTATTATAGTTATATTTTCTTTTCCAAGTTATGTAAAAGCAGACTTTACATTTTCAGCAATGTGTGACTGTAAATAATTAAAGGGATTCTCATGAAAAATCTGAATGCAGGTTCCATTGTGAATTTATCTAATTTGCCAGTCTAACTATAAACTGTCCCTTTTAGTAGTTGCCGGATGGAAAACTTGGGACTTTTATTTGATGAGAGAGTATATTTTTGATCTTCAAAGAATAATAAAAAATAAATGATGCCTCAAAGTCATATAAAATTGTTATTAAAATATAGAATACAATTACAAAAGACTTTTAAAACTTTATGAAAATACAGATGCAAAAACATTATCATGCTGTACATTCATTGTAATTTAACAAGAAATAAACGTCACCGATATGATCCCAATGTTTTGTTGTAAATTATTTTGGAATAAAATTATTGGCACAAATTTAGTTGACCTGAGCTGCAGTAACCCAGGTGGGCTCTGTTGCCAGCTTCATTCTGTCATGGTCTTACCTTCTCACTGTTCTCCTTCGTTTGACATGTGCTGGCGGCCATCTTGGTTTCTGGGTTTCTTGTAGCCTCCCACCCTGCGGCTCCTCCTTCCCACTGGGAGGAGCTGGATGCCCAGCTCATATATATAGAAGGTCTGTGGCTTCAGTTCCTTGCTTGGTCCTCCTGTGTTCACATGCTTCTAAGACTGCTGCTGCTTCTGGTTCCTGATCCTGGCTTCGTCTGACTACCCCGTTGGTTTCTGATCCTGGCTTCGTCTGACTACCCCGTTGGTTCCTGATCCTGGCTTCGTCTGACTACCCCGTTGGTTCCTGATCCTGGCTTCGTCTGACCACCCTCCTGGTTCCTGACCTCTGTCTACGCAAGACCCTGCTTCGGTTTAGCCATCCGTTTGGACTTTTGCTACGGCTTGATTTCCAATAAAGCCTTCTTATTTCCACTCATCTCTGTTGTACGTCTGGTTCATGGTTCCATGACATTAGGACCAAGCCATGAATTCTGACGGTACAGGGCCATCCTCGCTACCTACGCTGGTTGCCAGACTTGATCAGCAGGATCACCTGTTGGGTCGGTTCGCTGTGGCGTTGCAAACCCTGCTTGAACGCACGGCTCATTTCGCTTCCGTTGCCGATGGGTCGGTTGTCGCTCCTGGGCCCGCTCCTACTGCCGCTCCGGTTGTTGCGCCAGAGTCTACCCCGACACCTGTTGCTGCGACTGCGGTGTCTCGGGGTATGACCGGTTCTGCCCCCCTTCCACAGCGCTTTGGGGGAGAGCCAACTCAGTGCCGAGGTTTCCTTAACCAGGTGGGCATTTATTTCGAGTTGCTGCCACATGCCTTTCCTACTGAGAGATCAAAGGTGGGCTTCTTGATCTCGCTGCTCTCGGACAAGGCCTTGGCCTGGGCCAGCCCTTTATGGGAGAACAACAATCCGGTGGTTGCCGAGTTTTCCGGTTTTGTTGCTTCTCTTCGGAAGGTATTCCATGTGCCGGCTCGTGCTGCCTCTGCTGCGAAGCTCCTTATGTCCATCAGACAGGGTTCACGATCCGTAGCTGAATACGCCATTGAGTTTCGTACCCTGGCAGCAGAGGTGGGCTGGAATAATGAGGCTCTGGTCGCTGCTTTCTCTCATGGTCTCTCGGATGCCTTGAAGGATGAGGTTGCAGCTAAGGACCTACCAGTGGAGCTCGAGTCTCTTATTTCTTTCCTGATTTTGATTGACACCAGACTCAGGGAGAGACCTTCCTTTAAGGAGAGCCTGCGGAGGTCTCCTAACAGATTGGCGCCTACGTTTGCTGTCCCACCCGTGCCTCCCTCTCCTCCCACGCCTCCTGGGGATGACTTGTCTGGGGGTGAACCCATGCAGCGGGGGTTTGCTCGCCTGTCTGAGGGGGAGAGGGTACTCCGGAGACGCGAGGGCCGATGCATGTACTGTGGTCTCGGTGGGCATTTTCGGTTGGCATGTCCGAACCGTCCGGGAGAACGCTCGCACCTGAGGTCCTGTCAGGGGCAGATCTTGGGTGGAGTCTCCTCGTCCCCGGTTTCCCGTGTTGACAAACCACTGATCACGGTTGTCCTCTCCTGGGTCGGGGGCTCGGTGACGACCCAGGCGTTGGTGGACTCTGGTGCTGGTGGTTTGTTCATTGATAGAGTGTTCGTTGCCGCCAATTCCATTCCTCTGCAGCCTCGAGGTTCCCCACTGGCTCTTGAGGCGATAGACGGCAGACCCCTTCTGCCGCCACACGTGACTCATGAGACCCTTCCAGTGGGGATAGCCATTGGTGCCGTTCACAGAGAGTCGGTCTGTCTCCAGGTTATTTCGTCTCCACACTACTCGGTGGTCTTGGGGTACCCCTGGCTCCAGAAGCATAATCCGACTTTCGATTGGAGATCGGTCGAGATCCTCTCGTGGTCACCGCAGTGTGGGGCTAGTTGCATCCATGGGCCTGTCAAGTTGCTGTGTACTTCCTCGGACTCTCTGTTGCCTCCTGAATACGAAGAGTACCGGGATGTATTCGATAAGGTGCGCGCGGTTGCCCTACCTCCGCACCGCCCATACGATTGTGCCATAGAGTTACAATCCGGTGCCGTTCCTCCTCGTGGCAAAGTCTATCCACTGTCGGTAGCGGAGAATGAGGCCATGGAGGAGTACGTGAGGGAGGCGCTTTCACGCGGACACATTCGCAAATCCTCGTCCCCGGCAGGGGCTGGATTTTTCTTTGTGAAAAAGAAGGGCGGCGAGTTGAGGCCTTGCATCGATTACAGGGGTCTCAATCGCATCACGATCAAGAACGCTTACCCGATACCCTTGATTTCTGAGCTGTTCTATCGCCTCAAAGGGGCCACGGTCTTTACCAAACTCGACCTGAGGGCGGCATATAACCTGGTAAGGATCAAGGCGGGCGATGAGTGGAAGACCGCGTTTAACACCAGGACCGGTCATTATGAATCCTTGGTTATGCCCTTTGGGTTGTGCAATGCGCCCGCAGTCTTCCAGGAATTCATCAACGATGTTTTCCGTGACCTGTTGCAGCAGTGTGTGGTGGTCTATTTGGATGACATCTTGGTATATTCTGCATCCATGGAGGCCCACATTCTGGATGTCAGACGAGTGTTGCAACGCTTACGAGAGAACAAGCTGTTCGGTAAGCTTGAGAAATGCGAATTTCACCGATCCCAGGTAACCTTCTTAGGTTACATCATTTCCGCTGAGGGGTTCTCCATGGATCCTGAGAAGGTTTCGGCTGTCTTACAGTGGCCCCAGCCCAGTGGGCTTCGTGCCCTGCAGCGCTTTTTGGGCTTCGCCAA
This sequence comes from Bufo gargarizans, assembly GCF_014858855.1. Classification (NCBI taxonomy): domain Eukaryota; kingdom Metazoa; phylum Chordata; class Amphibia; order Anura; family Bufonidae; genus Bufo; species Bufo gargarizans. Next base: position 264,513,047 of record NC_058080.1, read on the forward strand.
TTATTATCGGAAGTTCATCAGGGACTTTTCCATGCTAGCCAAGCCTCTCACGGATCTGACCAGGAAGGGCAGTAATCCTCAGGTCTGGCCTGCTCGAGGCCATCCGAGCTTTTGAGGCTCTAAAGTCCGCCTTTGTGTCGGCTCCGATTCTGTCGCATCCCAACCCTGGGTTGCCTTTTGTCCTCGAGGTGGACGCGTCTGAGACGGGAGTAGGCGCCCTCCTGTCTCAGCGTAGAACACCAGAGGGTCCTCTGCTTCCTTGTGGGTTTTACTCCCGGAAACTGTCTTCCGCGGAGTGCAACTATCAGATTGGTGACAGGGAGTTATTGGCCATCGTGCAGGCCCTTAAAGAATGGAGGCACTTGCTCGAGGGCTCGGTGGTTCCGGTTCTCATCCTGACGGACCACAAGAATCTGACCTACCTCTCTGAGGCCAAGAGATTGACACCACGTCAGGCCAGATGGGCTCTGTTCTTGTCACGTTTTAATTACGTGGTCTCCTACCTACCCGGCTCCAAGAACATCAGAGCGGATGCCTTATCACGGCAGTACTCCGAGCTGTCCGGGGAGGAGTCGATTCCGACTACGGTCATACCCCCGAATCAGATCCTGGCCGCTATTCGCACCAGCCTGACCTCTCCTCTGGGTGAGCAGATTTTGGCGGCTCAATCTGGTGCTCCCTCTGGGAGACCCAACGGCAGATGTTTTGTGCCTGAGGAGTTGCGCACTCGGTTGTTGCGAACCTACCATAACTCCAAGGCCGCGGGGCACCCTGGAAAGAATCAGCTGTCCTGGGCGGTTTCACGTCTGTTCTGGTGGCCTTCTCTACGTTCCGACATCGCCGCATATGTAGCGGCATGCTCCGTTTGTGCCCAGAGTAAGTCCCCTCGGCACCTTCCGTTGGGCCTTTTGCAACCCATAGCCACCGGGGAGCGTCCATGGTCACACCTGGGGATGGATTTCATTGTGGACCTCCCTGCATCCCGAGGCCATACGGTCATTCTCATGATTGTGGATCGGTTTTCCAAAATGTGCCACTGTGTTCCTCTCAAGAAGTTACCCTCTGCACAAGAGTTGGCCTCGATTTTTGCCAGGGAGGTCTTCCGGTTGCACGGTTTGCCCAAGGAGATTGTGTCGGATCGGGGGAGTCAGTTTGTGTCCAGGTTCTGGCGCGCCTTTTGCTCCCAGTTGGGGATTCATCTCTCTTTCTCCTCGGCCTACCACCCTCAGTCCAATGGGGCCGCAGAACGATCCAATCAGGCCTTGGAGCAATTCCTTCGTTGCTATGTCTCCGATCACCAAGACAATTGGGTTGACCTCCTGCCTTGGGCTGAGTTTGCCAGGAACACGGCGGTGAACTCTTCCTCTGGGACGTCTCCCTTCATGGCCAATTATGGGTTCCAACCTGCCGTGTTACCGGAGGTATTCTCTCCCCAGGATACTCCGGCTGTGGAGGATCACCTTTCCGTCCTACGTACTTCTTGGGTACAGATCCAGAGGTCCCTTGAGGTCTCTGCGCAACGCCAGAGACTCCAGGCTAATCGCAGACGAGCGCCCGCTCCTTCCTACCAGGTCGGAGACCGTGTATGGTTGTCCACCCGCAACCTCAACCTTCGAATGCCCACTCCCAAGCTGGCGCCTCGCTTTGTTGGTCCCTTCCGAGTGCTTCACAGGGTAAACCCGGTAGCCTATGCCCTTGCGCTTCCTCCTGGCATGCGGATCTCCAACGTGTTTCATGTCTCCCTGTTGAAGCCATTGGTGTGTAATCGTTTCACTTCCTCGGTTCCTCGGCCCCGTCCGGTCCAAGTGGGCAATCGTGAGGAATATGAGGTGAGCAATATCCTGGACTCACGCCTGGTCCGCGGTCGGTTGCAGTTTTTGGTCCATTGGCGTGGTTATGGTCCAGAGGAGCGTTCCTGGGTTCCCTCCGCAGATGTCCATGCTCCTGCGTTGCTCCGAGCCTTCCACGCACGCTTCCCTCTGAAACCGTTCCTTACTCCGCGGAGGAGGGGCCCTTGAGGGGGAGGTACTGTCATGGTCTTACCTTCTCACTGTTCTCCTTCGTTTGACATGTGCTGGCGGCCATCTTGGTTTCTGGGTTTCTTGTAGCCTCCCACCCTGCGGCTCCTCCTTCCCACTGGGAGGAGCTGGATGCCCAGCTCATATATATAAAAGGTCTGTGGCTTCAGTTCCTTGCTTGGTCCTCCTGTGTTCACATGCTTCTAAGACTGCTGCTGCTTCTGGTTCCTGATCCTGGCCTCGTCTGACTACCCCGTTGGTTCCTGATCCTGGCTTCGTCTGACTACCCCGTTGGTTCCTGATCCTGGCTTCGTCTGACTACCCCGTTGGTTCCTGATCCAGGCTTCGTCTGACCACCCTCCTGGTTCCTGACCTCTGTCTACGCAAGACCCTGCTTCGGTTTAGCCATCCGTTTGGACTTTTGCTACGGCTTGATTTCCAATAAAGCCTTCTTATTTCCACTCATCTCTGTTGTACGTCTGGTTCATGGTTCCATGACACATTCTTAATGTCAGTTCTGGTGCTGGCAGCTGCAGATGATCAGTTGGAGTGGTGGTGTCGAAGCTCCACCAATCTGATGAGTTTATTAATACTGTTCGCCTGGAACACCCCTTTAATGCAACTATTATTGTCACGTATATCTTCCTCACATATTTTGTAATCAGCTACAGTAATTTTTGATGACACATTTTTGCCCAGATTCAAACATCTGCTACGTAACTGCATCAAATGAAAGGTTCAGCCATCTAAAACTGTTGCATGGTAGTTGCACAGCATTAACCCCTTAAGGACACAGGGCGTACCGGTACGCCCTATTTCCCGAGTCCTTAAGGACCAAGGGCGTACCGGTACGTCCTGACTTAAAATCGGCATTCCGGCGCCGCGGGGGTTAATCGGAACGGGATTTCGGCTGAAATCATTCAGCCGGCATCCCGTAACAACGCAGGGGGGGGTCATTTGACCCCCCCGTATCGGCGATCGCAGAAAACCGCAGGTCAATTCAGACCTGCGGTTTTCTGCGTTTCCGGTCCATTCGGGTGTCCGGTGACCCGATGAACCGGAAAAAGACTGCGATCGGTGGCGTAATTATACACCACCAATCGCAGTCCGAGGATTTGAGGAGGCGGTGCTGGCCCTGGTGCTGAACACTGCTGTCCAGGGTGCTGATTGGTGCAGGGGAGAGAGGCGCGAGATTCAAACTTCCTGCGCTCCTCTCTCCCCTCCTCTTCCTGTTCTGCACGAGCACCCGGCAGCATCGTCCAGCACCAGCTCCTGTGTCCCCCTAATCGCCATCCATCACCCTCCTGCACCCATCGCCACCCAGGTAGGTTAGGGTCAGTGAGGGAGAGGCATCGTTAGGCAGGGAAAGAAGGGAAAAGTTAGTTAGGAAAAAAAAAAAAAAAAAACTTTTAACTTTTACACAAATCTTTTTTTGATCCATCAGACCCCAGACCCCCCCCTGCCACTTGCCCCCCCCTACCAGCCCCCCACCACCACCAGCCCCCCCACCCACCCCCCCACCACTCCCCCCAACCCCCCCCATCCCCCCACCACCACCACTAGCCCCCTCACCACCACTTTTTTTTCTGCGTTCGCTGACTGGTCGGCACTTTTTAGCGTCCGTCCACTGTTAGCGCATCGCCTGCCCCACCGCTGATCAGCGTTGTACCGCTAATCAGCAACTTTTTTTTTTTCCTAACACTTGCCCTTTTTTCCTTTTTTTAGTACGCGAACACCCGTTGCCCCCACACACACGCACATATAATAAAGTTTTACACACACGCACACCTACACGCACACACACCCATGGCCCGCCGGGTGTTCTCGGCCGAGGAGGCATATGCCCAGATTGCCTCCGACTCCGAGAGCCCCAGTGAGGATGAGGATGACCCCACATTCCTCTTATCATCAGCATCCTCCTCATCATCATCGGATGACGATGAGCCACCAAGGCGGCGGAGACGCCGCCAGGCGGAGCCAGGGGCCGCACATGCTAGGGATCCTGTGGCCCACCCTAGTACGAGCCGCCCTGGGGTTCGTACTGGTTTCCCGGCCCACCAAATAAGTTCACCGGAGACCCCTGCCGATGAACTTAGCTGGTGTCCCCCAGTGGACTTTGAGCCTGAGATTCCGGATTTCGCTGGCAATCCTGGAATCCAGATTCCCACAGTGGGGTTTACTGAAATTGACTATTTTAGTTTTTTTTTCAGTAACCCACTGGTGAATTTGATGGTGGAGCAGACGAATCTGTACGCCCAACAGTTCGTCGCTCAAAACCCAGGCTCAGTTTTGGCTAGACCCGGTGGCTGGACGCCGGTCAGTGCAGCCGAAATGAGGACATTTTGGGGCCTCGTGCTGCATATGGGTCTAGTCCAAAAACCCAGTGTCAGGCAATACTGGAGTGGGGACGTCCTGTACCAGACCCCACTGTACAGTATGGTCATGACACGCTCCCGGTTTGAGGCCATCCGGAAATGTCTGCATTATTCCGATAATGCAGCATGTCCACCCCGAGGTGATCCTGCCTATGACCGGCTGTATAAGATACGGCCTGTCATCGATCACTTTGGGGCCACATTTCAGCAGGCCTACGTACCTGGAAGGGAGGTCGCGGTTGATGAGTCGCTCATTGCGTTCAAGGGGAGACTCAGTTTCCGCCAATATATTCCCACAAAGCGAGCGAGGTATGGCGTGAAGCTATACAAAATTTGTGAGAGTACCTCAGGGTACACTTACAAATTTCGTGTGTACGAGGGGCGAGATTCCCGTATTCAACCCCCAGAATGTCCCCCCACTCTGGGTGTTAGCGGGAAACTCGTGTGGGACCTTATGTACCCACTGCTGGATAATGGTTACCACTTGTACGTGGATAACTTTTATACCAGCATTCCCTTGTTCAGGTCCCTTGCCGCCAGATCTACGTTCGCTTGTGGGACCGTGCGGAAAAATCAGCGCGGCCTCCCTGCCTACCCCCTCCAGGTACCTATCCCCAGGGGTGAGACCCGTGCACTTACCAGTGGAAACCTGTTGCTGGTCAGGTATAAGGACAAGAGGGATGTCCTTATGCTGTCCACAATCCACGGTAACGGCACCACCCCAGTCCCTGTGCGAGGTACCGCGGCAACGGTCCTCAAGCCCGATTGTATCGTCGACTACAATCGGTATATGGGAGGAGTTGATCTCTCGGATCAAGTCCTCACGCCATATAACGCCATGCGCAAAACCCGGGCATGGTACAAAAAAGTTGCGGTCTACTTGGTGCAGGTTGCCATGTACAACTCTTTTGTACTATCCCGAAGCGCTGGCAGCACAGGGACATTCCTCCAATTCTATGAGGCAGTCCTCAAGGACCTGATCTTTTCGGACCGGGAAAGAGCAGGCCGGAGTACCTCGGGAACTGGAGGCGCCCGGATCGTCCCTGGCCAACACTTTCCAGGTGTGGTCCCCCATACTGGAAAGAAGGGACGAACCCAAAAAAAGTGCAGAGTGTGTCGCAGGAGGGGGATACGGAAGGACACCACCACTCAGTGCGACACGTGCCCCGATCATCCGGGCCTCTGCGTTATCGATTGCTTCAGGGAGTATCACACTTCCATGGAGTACTAAATTTTTATAATCCCCAACAGTTCACTAGAGAACATAAAACACTATGGCTCTCAGACTTTGGAGACACGAAAACTATTTTTCTTTCCCCCAAAAATATTAGTTTTAGTGCAGGCATCCTCAAACTGCGGCCCTCCAGATGTTGTAAAACTATAACTCCCAGCATGCCCAGACAACCTACAGCCATCAGCAGGGCATGGTGGGAATTGTAGTTTTACAACATCTGGAGGGCCGCAGTTTTAGGATGCCTGCTTAGTGTCTCCAAAGTCTGAGAGCCATACATATTGGGCATCGTCGCGTGCGTAAAAGTCGTCGCTATAAAAATAACTTTTGACCAAACGCCTCGGATGAACGGTGTTAAAAATATAAAATAAAAACGGTGCCAAAACGCCTATTTTTGGGCAAAATTTCAATTTAAATCCATTTTGCCGGTAATAAAGCAAGGGTTAACAGCCAAACAAAACTAAATATTTATTGCCCCGATTCTGTCGTTTGCAGAAACACCCCATATGTGGTCGTAAATGGCTATATAGCCGCACGGCAGGGCATAGAACGAAGGGAACGCCATACGGTTTCTGGAAGGCAGATTTTGATGGACAGTTTTTTTTTTGACACCATGTCCCATTAGAAGCCCCCCCTGATGTAGCCCAGACTAGAAACTCCAAAAAAGTGACCCCATCTAAGAAACTACACCCCTCAAGGTATTCAAAAGTTACTTTACAAACTATGTTAACCCTTTAGGTGTTCCACAAAACTAAATAGCGAATGTAGAAACAATTTTAGATTTTTTTTTTTTGTTACATTGCCTCAAAAAAGAGTAATATAGAGCAACCAAATATCAAATTTACCCCAAAAATAGTCCCAAAACAACAACCACCTTATCCCGTAGTTTCCTAGATGGGGTCACTTTTATGGAGTTTCTACTCTAGGGGTGCATCAGGGGGCTTGAAAGGGTACATGGTGTAAATAAACCAGTCCAGCAAAATCTGCCTTCCAAAAACCATATGGCGTTCCCCTTCTTCTATGTCCTGCCGTTTAGCCAAATAGTAGTTTACCACCACATATGGGGTGTTTCTGCAAACTACAGAATCAGGGCAACCCATTTTGAGTGTTGTTTGGCAGTTAACCCTTGTTTTACTCCTAGAAAAAATTGATTATATTGGAAAATTTTCCAAAAAATTGAAATTTCATAATTGTTTCTCCATCTGCCATTAACTCTTGTGGAACACCTAAAGGGTTAACAAAGTTTGTAAACCCAGTTTTGAATACCTTGAGGGGTGTACTTTCTTAGATGGAGTCACTTTTTTGAAATTTCTATTCTAGGGGTGCAACAGGGGGCTTCAAATGGGACATGGTATAAACAAAACCAGTCCTGCAAAATCTGCCTTCCAAAACCCATATGGTGTTCCCCTCCTTCTATGTGCTACCGTTCGGCCAAACAGTAGTTTACGACCACATATGGGGTGTTTTTGCAAACTACAGAATCAGGGCAACCCATTTTGAGTGTTGTTTGGCAGTTAACCCTTGTTTTACTCCTAGAAAAAATTGATTATATTGGAAAATTTTCCAAAAAATTGAAATTTCATAATTGTTTCTCCATCTGCCATTAACTCTTGTGGAACACCTAAAGGGTTAACAAAGTTTGTAAACCCAGTTTTGAATACCTTGAGGGGTGTACTTTCTTAGATGGAGTCACTTTTTTGAAATTTCTATTCTAGGGGTGCAACAGGGGGCTTCAAATGGGACATGGTATAAACAAAACCAGTCCTGCAAAATCTGCCTTCCAAAACCCATATGGTGTTCCCCTCCTTCTATGTGCTACCGTTCGGCCAAACAGTAGTTTACGACCACATATGGGGTGTTTTTGCAAACTACAGAATCAGGGCAACCCATTTTGAGTGTTGTTTGGCAGTTAACCCTTGTTTTACTCCTAGAAAAAATTGATTATATTGGAAAATTTTCCAAAAAATTGAAATTTCATAATTGTTTCTCCATCTGCCATTAACTCTTGTGGAACACCTAAAGGGTTAACAAAGTTTGTAAACCCAGTTTTGAATACCTTGAGGGGTGTACTTTCTTAGATGGAGTCACTTTTTTGAAATTTCTATTCTAGGGGTGCAACAGGGGGCTTCAAATGGGACATGGTATAAACAAAACCAGTCCTGCAAAATCTGCCTTCCAAAACCCATATGGTGTTCCCCTCCTTCTATGTGCTACCGTTCGGCCAAACAGTAGTTTACGACCACATATGGGGTGTTTTTGCAAACTACAGAATCAGGGCAACCCATTTTGAGTGTTGTTTGGCAGTTAACCCTTGTTTTACTCCTAGAAAAAATTGATTATATTGGAAAATTTTCCAAAAAATTGAAATTTCATAATTGTTTCTCCATCTGCCATTAACTCTTGTGGAACACCTAAAGGGTTAACAAAGTTTGTAAACCCAGTTTTGAATACCTTGAGGGGTGTACTTTCTTAGATGGAGTCACTTTTTTGAAATTTCTATTCTAGGGGTGCAACAGGGGGCTTCAAATGGGACATGGTATAAACAAAACCAGTCCTGCAAAATCTGCCTTCCAAAACCCATATGGTGTTCCCCTCCTTCTATGTGCTACCGTTCGGCCAAACAGTAGTTTACGACCACATATGGGGTGTTTTTGCAAACTACAGAATCAGGGCAACCCATTTTGAGTGTTGTTTGGCAGTTAACCCTTATTTTACTCCTGGAAAAAATTTATTATATTGGAAAATTTTCCAAAAAATAGAAATTTCAAAATTGTTTCTCCATCTGCCATTAACTCTTGTGGAACACCTAAAGGGTTAATAAAGTTTGAAAAAACAGTTTTGAATACCTTGAGGGGTGTAGTTTCTAGAATGGGGTCATTTTTGGGAGGTTTCTATTATCTAAGCCTCACAATATGACTTCAAACCTGAACTGGTCCATAAAAAGTGGGATTTTGAAGATTTCTCAAAAATTTCAAAATTTGCTTCTAAACTTCTAAGCCTTGTAACATCCCCAAAAAATAAAATATCATTCCCAAAATGCTACAAACATGAAGTAGACATATGGGGAATGTAAAGTCATCACAATTTTTGGGGGTATTACTATGTATTACAGAAGTAGAGAAACTGAAACTTTGAAATTTGCTAATTTTTCAAAATTTTTGGTAAAAAATGTATTTTTTTATGCAAAAAAAATAACTTTTTTGACCCAATTTTAGCAGTGTCATGAAGTACAATATGTGACGAAAAAACAATCTCAGAACGGCCTGGGTAAGTCAAAGCGTTTGAAAGTTATGAGCACTTAAAGGGACACTGGTCAGATTTGCAAAAAATGGCCCGGTCCTTAAGGTGAAAATGAGCCCGGTCCTTAAGGGGTTAAAGGGGCATTCCAGTTATGTAACTTTTTTTTCAAAAATGTAATGTTGGTTTGTATGTGGTGTACATAAACTAACCTGATACATTTTGACCTCTAAAGTGACTATTTTCAAATTATCCTTCCAGGTCTGCTTCTCTTTCTTGAAACACACAATGGGGAGTGCATCCTCTGTCATGTGATGTTTGTGAGAAAAACGGAACAATAAATCCAGAGAGAAATGGAAAATTGTCAATGATGCATAGTGAAAAACATAAAAACTGTAAGATGCAGACAAACAGGCTCAGACAAATTGACAGACACACAGTAATACAGAAACAGAGAAATACTGAGAGACAGCCATTAGAGTTGAGCGAACACCTGGATGTTCGGGTTCGAGAAGTTCGGCCGAACTTCCCGGAAATGTTCGGGTTCGGGATCCGAACCCGATCCGAACTTCGTCCCGAACCCCATTGAAGTCAATGGGGACCCGAACTTTTCGGTACTAAAAAGGCTGTAAAACAGCCCAGGAAAGGGCTAGAGGGCTGCAAAAGGCAGCAACATGTAGGTAAATCCCCTGCAAACAAATGTGGATAGGGAAATTAAATAAATAAAAATTAACCAAAATCAATTGGAGAGAGGTCCCATAGCAGAGAATCTGGCTTCACGTCACCCACCACTGGAACAGTCCATTCTCAGATATTTAGGCCCCGGCACCCAGGCAGAGGAGAGAGGTCCCGTAACAGACAATCTGGCTTCATGTCAGCAGAGAATCAGTCTTCATATCATAGCAGAGAATCAGGCTTCACGTCAGCCACCAATGCAACAGTCCATTCTCAGATATTTAGGCCCAGCACCCAGGCAGAGGAGAGAGGTCCCGTAACAGAGAATCTGGCTTCATGTCAGCAGAGAATCAGTCTGCATATCATAGCAGAGAATCAGGCTTCACGTCACCCACCACTGTAAGAGTCCATTTTCATAAATTTAGGCCCAGCACCCAGGCAGAGGAGAGAGGTCCCGTAACAGACAATCTGGCTTCATGTCAGCAGAGAATCTGGCTTCATGTCATAGCAGAGAATCAGTCTTCACGTCAGCCACCAATGCAACAGTCCATTGTCAGATATTTAGGCCCAGCACCCAGGCAGAGGAGAGAGGTTCCGTAACAGACAATCTGGCTTCATGTCAGCAGAGAATCAGTCTTCATATCATAGCAGAGAATCAGGCTTCACGTCACCCACCACTGTAAGAGTCCATTTTCATAAATTTAGGCCCAGCACCCAGGCAGAGGAGAGAGTTCCCGTAACAGAGAATCTGGCTTCATGTCAGCAGAGAATCAGTCTGCATGTCATAGCAGAGAATCAGGCTTCACGTCAGCCACCAATGCAACAGTCCATTGTCAGATATTTAGGCCCAGCACCCAGGCAGAGGAGAGAGGTCCCGTAACAGACAATCTGGCTTCATGTCAGCAGAGAATCAGTCTTCATATCATAGCAGAGAATCAGGCTTCACGTCACCCACCACTGTAAGAGTCCATTTTCATAAATTTAGGCCCAGCACCCAGGCAGAGGAGAGAGGTCCCGTAACAGACAATCTGGCTTCATGTCAGCAGAGAATCAGTCTTCATGTCATAGCAGAGAATCAGGCTTCACGTCAGCCACCACTGCAACAGTCCATTGTCATAAATTTAGGCCCAGCACCCAGGCAGAGGAGAGAGGTCCCGTAACAGACAATCTGGCTTCATGTCAGCAGAGAATCAGTCTTCATATCATAGCAGAGAATCAGGCTTCACGTCACCCACCACTGTAAGAGTCCATTTTCATAAATTTAGGCCCAGCACCCAGGCAGAGGAGAGAGGTCCCGTAACAGACAATCTGGCTTCATGTCAGCAGAGAATCAGTCTGCATGTCATAGCAGAGAATCAGGCTTCACGTCAGCCACCAATGCAACAGTCCATTGTCAGATATTTAGGCCCAGCACCCAGGCAGAGGAGAGAGGTCCCGTAACAGACAATCTGGCTTCATGTCAGCAGAGAATCAGTCTTCATATCATAGCAGAGAATCAGGCTTCACGTCACCCACCACTGTAAGAGTCCATTTTCATAAATTTAGGCCCAGCACCCAGGCAGAGGAGAGAGGTCCCGTAACAGATAATCTGGCTTCATGTCAGCAGAGAATCAGTCTTCATATCATAGCAGAGAATCAGGCTTCACGTCAGCCACCAATGCAACAGTCCATTGTCAGATATTTAGGCCCAGCACCCAGGCAGAGGAGAGAGGTCCCGTAACAGACAATCAGGCTTCACGTCAGCCACCAGTGCAACAGTCCATTGGCATATATTTAGGCCCAGCACCCAGGCAGAGGAGAGAGGTCCCGTAACAGAGAATCTGGCTTCATGTCAGCAGAGAATTAGTCTGCATGTCATAGCAGAGAATCAGGCTTCACGTCACCCAACATTGGAACAGTCCATTGGCATATATTTAGGCCCCGGCACATAGACAGATGAGAGGTTCATTCAAATTTGGGTAGCCTCGCAATATAATGGTAAAATGAAAATAAAAATAGGATTGAATGAGGAAGTGCCCTGGAGTACAATAATATATGGTTAAGGGGAGGTAGTTCATGTCTAATCTGGACAAGGGACGGACAGGTCCTGTGGGATCCATGCCTGGTTCATTTTTATGAACGTCAGCTTGTCCACATTGGCTGTAGACAGGCGGCTGCGTTTGTCTGTAATGACACCCCCTGCCGTGCTGAATACACGTTCAGACAAAACGCTGGCCGCCGGGCAGGCCAGCACCTCCAAGGCATAAAAGGCTAGCTCTGGCCACGTGGACAATTTAGAGACCCAGTAGTTGAATGGGGCCGAACCATCAGTCAGTACGTGGAGGGGTGTGCACACGTACTGTTCCACCATGTTAGTGAAATGTTGCCTCCTGCTAACACGTTGCGTATCAGGTGGTGGTGCAGTTAGCTGTGGCGTGTTGACAAAACTTTTCCACTTCTCTGCCATGCTAACCCTGCCCTTAGAGGAGCTGGCCGTGACACAGCTGCCTTGGCGACCTCTTGCTCCTCCTCTGCCTTGGCCTTGGGCTTCCACTTGTTCCCCTGTGACATTTGGGAATTCTCTCAGTAGCGCGTCTACCAACGTGCGCTTGTACTCGCGCATCTTCCTATCACGATCCAGTGCAGGAAGTAAGGTGGGCACATTGTCTTTGTAGCGTGGATCCAGCAGGGTGGCAACCCAGTAGTCCGCACACTGTTAAAATGTGGGCAACTCTGCTGTCGTTGCGCAGGCACTGCAGCATGTAGTCGCTCATGTGTGCCAGGCTGCCCAGGGGTAAGGACAAGCTGTCCTCTGTGGGAGGCGTATCGTCATCGTCCTGCCTTTCCCCCCAGCCACGCACCAGTGATGGACCAGAGCTGCGTTGGGTGCCACCCCGCTGTGACCATGCTTCATCCTCATCCTCCTCCACCTCCTCCTCATCCTCGTCCTCCTCGTCCTCCAGTAGTGGGCCCTGGCTGGCCACATTTGTACCTGGCCTCTGCTGTTGCCAAAAACCTCCCTCTGAGTCACTTCGAAGAGACTGGCCTGAAAGTGCTAAAAATGACCCCTCTTCCTCCTCCTCCTCCTCCTGGGCCACCTCCTCTTCCATCATCGCCCTAAGTGTTTTCTCAAGGAGACATAGAAGTGGTATTGTAACGCTGATAACGGCGTCATCGCCACTGGCCATGTTGGTGGAGTACTCGAAACAGAGCAACAGGGCACACAGGTCTCGCATGGAGGCCCAGTCATTGGTGGTGAAGTGGTGCTGTTCTGTAGTGCGACTGACCCGTGCGTGCTGCAGCTGAAACTCCACTATGGCCTGCTGCTGCTCGCACAGTCTGTCCAGCATGTGCAAGGTGGAGTTCCACCTGGTGGGCACGTCGCATATGAGGCGGTGAGCGGGAAGGCCGAAGTTACGCTGTAGCGCAGACAGGCGAGTAGCGTCCGGATGTGAAAGCCGAAAGCGCGAACAGACGGCCCGCACTTTATGCAGCAGCTCTGACATGTCGGGGTAGTTGTGAATGAACTTCTGCACCACCAAATTCAGCAAATGCGCCAAGCAAGGGATGTGCGTCAAACTGGCTAGTCCCAGAGCTGCAACGAGATTTCGCCCATTATCACACACCACCAGGCCGGGCTTGAGGCTCACCGGCAGCAACCACTCGTCGGTCTGTTGTTCTATACCCCGCCACAACTCCTGTGCGGTGTGGGGCCTGTCCCCCAAACATATGAGTTTCAGAATGGCCTGCTGACGTTTACCCCGGGCTGTGCTGAAGTTGGTGGTGAAGGTGAGTGGCTGACTAGATGAGCAGGTGGAAGAAGAGGAGGAGGAAGTCGAGTAGGAGGAGGTGGCAACAGGAGGCAAAGAATGTTGCCCTGTGATCCTTGGCGGCGGAAGGACGTGCGCCAAACAGCTCTCCGCCTGGGGCCCAGCTGCCACTACATTTACCCAGTGTGCAGTTAGGGAGATATAGCGTCCCTGGCCGTGCTTACTGGTCCACGTATCTGTGGTTAGGTGGACCTTGCCACAGATGGCGTTGCGCAGTGCACACTTGATTTTATCGGATACTTGGTTGTGCAGGGAAGGCACGGCTCTCTTGGAGAAGTAGTGCCGGCTGGGAACAACATACTGTGGGACAGCAAGCGACATGAGCTGTTTGAAGCTGTCTGTGTCCACCAGCCTAAATGACAGCATTTCATAGGCCAGTAGTTTAGAAATGCTGGCATTCAGGGCCAGGGATCGAGGGTGGCTAGGTGGGAATTTACGCTTTCTCTCAAATGTTTGTGAGATGGAGAGCTGAACGCTGCCGTGTGACATGGTTGAGATGCTTGGTGACGGAGGTGGTGGTGGTGTTGGTGGTACATCCCCTGTTTGCTGGGCGGCAGGTGCCAACGTTCCTCCAGAGGCGGAGGAAGAGGCCGAGGCAGCAGCAGCAGAAGAGGCCGAGGCGGCAGCAGCAGAAGAGGTAGCAGGGGGAGCCTGAGTGACTTCCTTAGTTTTAAGGTGTTTACTCCACTGCAGTTCATGCTTTGCATGCAGGTGCCTGGTCATGCAGGTTGTGCTAAGGTTCAGAACGTTAATGCCTCGCTTCAGGCTCTGATGGCACAGCGTGCAAACCACTCGGGTCTTGTCGTCAGCACATTGTTTGAAGAAGTGCCATGCCAGGGAACTCCTTGAAGCTGCCTTTGGGGTGCTCGGTCCAAGATGGCGGCGGTCAGTAGCAGGCGGAGTCTCTTGGCGGCGGGTGTTCTGCTTTTGCCCACTGCTCCCTCTTTTGCTACGCTGTTGGCTCGGTCTTACCACTGCCTCTTCCTCTGAACTGTGAAAGTCAGTGGCACGACCTTCATTCCATGTGGGGTCTAGGACGTCATCGTCCCCTGCATCGTCTTCCACCCAGTCTTGATCCCTGACCTCCTGTTCAGTCTGCACACTGCAGAAAGACGCAGCAGTTGGCACCTGTGTTTCGTCATCATCAGAGACATGCTGAGGTGGTATTCCCATGTCCTCATCATCAGGAAACATAAGTGGTTGTGCGTCAGTGCATTCTATGTCTTTCACCGCTGGGGAAGGGCTAGGTGGATGCCCTTGGGAAACCCTGCCAGCGGAGTCTTCAAACAGCATAAGAGACTGCTGCATAACTTGAGGCTGAGACAGTTTCCCTGGTATGCATGGGGGTGATGTGACAGACTGATGGGGTTGGTTTTCAGGCGCCATCTGTGCGCTTTCTGCAGAAGACTGGGTGGGAGATAATGCGAACGTGCTGGATCCACTGTCGGCCACCCAATTGACTAATGCCTGTACCTGCTCAGGCCTTACCATCCTTAGAACGGCATTGGGCCCCACCATATATCGCTGTAAATTCTGGCGGCTACTGGGACCTGAGGTAATTGGTACACTAGGACGTGTGGATGTGGCAGAACGGCCACGTCCTCTCCCAGCACCAGAGGGTCCACTAACACCACCACGACCATGTCCACGTCCGCGTCCCTACTAGATGTTTTCCTCATTGTTATCGTTCACCACAACAACAAAAATATTATTTGGCCCAATGTATTGTATTCAAATTCAGCTGAATATAAATTTGAGGCCTAGTATTTAGGCGCTGGGTGACCGGTATGGATTTACTGACAGAATTAAAATTGGAAATGCACAGTAGCGTGTGTGTGAAGTTATTCTGAATGACCCTATGTGCACCTTGAATATTATATACCCTTTTAGGGATAGATTTCAAATAGCTCTGATATAGCAGAAACCACTAAATTATGAAATTGCTAAATTGGGAATTGTATTTCAACCCAGAACAAAAAATGTGCTTTGACGGACACTAAATAACTTGCCCAGCCACAACAGTACAGCGGTAACAACAGATTTAGCGGGATATAAATTTGAGGCCTAGTATTTAGGCGCTGGGTGACCGGTATAGATTTACTGACAGAATTAAAATTGGAAATGCACAGTAGCGTGTGTGTGAAGTTATTCTGAATGACCCTATGTGCACCTTGAATATTATATACCCTTTTAGGGATATATTTCAAATAGCTCTGATATAGCAGAAACCACAAAATTATGAAATTGCTAAATTGGGAATTGTATTTCAACCCAGAACAAAAAATGTGCTTTGACGGACACTAAATAACTTTCCCAGCCACAACAGGACAGCGGTAACGACAGATTTAGCGGGATATAAATTTGAGGCCTAGTATTTAGGCGCTGGGTGACCGGTATGGATTTACTGACAGAATTACACTGGGATATGGCCAAAAAATAACCACACTATTGCTGGTTAAATGCACTTGGTGTGACAGCTTGACCAACCACACTACTGAGGGTTAAATGCACTTGGTGACAGGCGCAGCTTGCCCCTGATGTAGTATATGGCCAAAAAATGAACAGACTATTGCTGGTTAAATGCACTTGGTGTGACAGCTTGACCAACCACACTACTGAGGGTTAAATTCACTTGGTGACGGGCGCAGCTTGCCCCTGATGTAGTATATGGCCAAAAAATGAACAGACTATTGCTGGTTAAATGCACTTGGTGTGACAGCTTGACCAACCACACTACTGAGGGTTAAATGCACTTGGTGACGGGCGCAGCTTGCCCCTGATGTAGTATATGGCCAAAAAATGAACAGACTATTGCTGGTTAAATGCACTTGGTGTGACAGCTTGACCAACCACACTACTGAGGGTTAAATTCACTTGGTGACGGGCGCAGCTTGCCCCTGATGTAGTATATGGCCAAAAAATGAACAGACTATTGCTGGTTAAATGCACTTGGTGTGACAGCTTGACCAACCACACTACTGAGGGTTAAATGCACTTGGTGACGGGCGCAGCTTGCCCCTGATGTAGTATATGGCCAAAAAATGAACAGACTATTGCTGGTTAAATGCACTTGGTGTGACAGCTTGACCAACCACACTACTGAGGGTTAAATGCACTTGGTGACGGGCACAGCTTGCCCCTGATGTAGTATATGGCCAAAAAATGAACCGACTATTGCTGGTTAAATGCACTTGGTGTGACAGCTTGATCAACCACACTACTGAGGGTTAAATGCACTTGGTGACGGGCGCAGCTTGCCCCTGATGTAGTATATGGCCAAAAAATAAACAGACTATTGCTGGTTACTTGCACTTGGTGTGACAGCTTCACCCTGATGTAGGCTTTAGCCAAAAAACAACCACACCATTGAGGGTTAAATGCACTTGGTCGCAGCTTGTGCTGGCGCACCACAAGACACAAAATGGCCGCCGATCACCCCAGAAAAAAGTGACTGACAAACGGTCTGGGCAGCCTTAAAACAGTGAGCAATTGAGTATCAGCAGCTCAATGATCCACAGCTGCAGATCGATCAATAATCAAGTCCTTTGGAGGAGTTAATCTGCCTAATCTCGCCCTACTGTCGCAGCCGCAACCTCTCCCTACGCTAATCAGAGCAGAGTGACGGGCGGCGCTATGTGACTCCAGCTTAAATAGAGGCTGGGTCACATGGTGCTCTGGCCAATCACAGCCATGCCAATAGTAGGCATGGCTGTGACGGCCTCTTGGGGCAAGTAGCATGACGCTTGTTGATTGACTGCTTTGCAGCCTTTCAAAAAGCGCCAAGAAAGCGTCACAAAAGCGCCAAGAAAGCGACGAACACCGAACCCGAACCCGGACTTTTACGAAAATGTCCGGGTTCGGGTCCGTGTCACGGACACCCCAAAATTCGGTACGAACCCGAACTATACAGTTCGAGTTCGCTCATCCCTAACAGCCATGTAAAAGGAAGAAACATACCATCATCAAGACAGACACAGAAATAAGATGAATACTGAACAAGATATATACAGGCAAGCTGAAAAAAGAAACAGAAAAAGCTACAACAAAACCTAAGCTTACATGTCAGGATTATTCAGCAAGCCAACTTCAGGTGAAACTCGAAAATTAGAATATCATGCAAAATTCATTTATTTCAGTAATGCAACTTAAACGGTGAAACTAACATATGAGATAGACTCATTACATGCAAAGAGGGATATTTCAAGCCTTTATTTGTAATAATTTGAATGATTATGGCTTATAGTTTATGAAAACCCCAAATTCACAATCTCAGCTACTCTTTGCTTAAAATTCTAATTTTAAGTTGCATTAATTCAACTCCTTTTAAGTTACTGAAATCAATGAACTTTTGCACGATATTCTAGTTTTTCGAGTTTCGTCTGCACATGCCTGTGGAATTAGCTGTCAGCTCCCTCTCTCACTAGACAGGAAGTTCACAGCAGAGAAGCCCCAACCAGATATAAGAGAATGCTCATTGACAGAGCTGGGACTTGACATAGAGCAGGGAAACTGAGCATGATTGACCAGCAGCAGGAGAGAGCAGACAGGTTGTAACTAAGGGAAGGCAGAGAGAGACTAAGGCTACTTTCACACTAGCGGCAGGACGGATCCGACAGGCTGTTCACCATGTCGGATCCGTCCTGCGGCTATTTCGCCGTGCCCGCGGACCGCCGCTCCGTCCCCATTGACTACAATGGGGACGGGGACAGAGCTCCGGCGCAGCACGGCGCTGCACGGAGAAAGGCCGCCGGACTAAAATTACTGCATGTCAGGCTTTTTAGTCCGGCGGCTTTCTCCGTGCAGCGCCGTGCTGCGCCGGAGCTCCGCCCCCGTCCCCATTGTAGTCAATGGGGACGAAACGGCGGTCCGCGGGCACGGCGAAATAGTCGCAGGACGGATCCGACATGGTGAACAGCCTGTCGGATCCGTCCTGCCGCTAGTGTGAAAGTAGCCTAAGAAGTAAGTAGATATTATTAGAGAACAGTGCAAAAACGTTTATTACAGTATATTAGACATTTGTAAATCCTGTACAATGCTTTCAAAGTAGACCCAATTCATTGAACCAAAATACCCTTTAATACTTAAAAAATAACCACTGTTGTGGCTCATATTACTATGATTTCAAATTTCTTATTTGTCGTATTTATGACAAGAACAGAGTCACATGACAGCTTTATTCCAAGCACACAATGTCATATCCATACGAAAAAAACAGGGGGCGGCATAGTCACACAAGCACAGAGTCAGTGTGAGGCAGTCATGCGGATCACAAGGCTGGCGAGGAGGGATACGCTCGGCGGTGCACGGCTGCAAACAGTAAGTAGAATGTAGCTGAATATCGGTAAGTAGAAGAAATATACAGCGGCACTCACCGATATGCGATCAAGCAGCTTTATTCAGACACAATCAGGCAGGGGGCGGACAAGTCAAGCACGCAACAACCGCAGCGGCCGTTTCGCGCTATCTGTGCTTCATCAGGCTTCATCAGCCTGATGAAGCGCAGATAGCGCGAAACGGCCGCCGCTGTTGTTGCGTGCTTGACTTGTCCGCCCCCTGCCTGATTGTGTCTGAATAAAGCTGCTTGATCGCATATCTGTGAGTGCCGCTGCATATTTCTTCTACTTACCGATACACAATGTCATATAACTATAACTTTATTAATTGATCATAGTACACTTTTGAAATATAATGATATATATATATATATATATATATATATATGTATATTACACACAGTGGATATAAAAAGTCTACACACCTCTGTTAAAATGTCAGAATTCTGTGATGTAAAAAAATGAGACAAAGATAAATCATTTCAGAACTTTTTCCATCTTTAATGTGACCTATGAACTGTACAACTCAATTGAAAAACAAACTGAAATCCTTCAGGTAGAGGGAAGAAAAAATATAAAAATAAAATAATATGGTTGCATAAGTGTGCACACCCTTAAACTAATACTTTGTTGAAGCACCTTTTGATTTTATCACAGCACTAAGTCTTTTTGGGTATGAGTCTATCAGCATGGCACATTTTGACTTGACAAGATTTGCCCACTCTTCTTTGCCAAAACACTCCAAATCTGTCAGATTGCGAGGGCATCTCCTGTGCACAGCCCTCTTCAGATCACCCCACAGATTTTCAATCGGATTCAGGTCTGGGCTCTGGCTGGGCCATTCCAAAACTTTAATCTTCTTCTGGTGAAGCCATTCCTGTGTTGATTTGGATGTATGCTTTGGGTTGTTGTCATGCTGAAAGATGAAGTTCCTCTTCATGTTCAAAAATCACTGCAAAAAATGCACCAAAATGATACTGAGCTAAAGCCCGCCCCTCAGAGCCGGTGACGTCAACGAACACACTGCCGGGCGGAAGTTACCGCCTGGCAGTGTGTTATTGAAAACAAAAGAGCCCGTGCCCTGCGCGGTTTAGCGCAGGGCACGGGAGCGCATCGGAGCATGAGCTGCTCCGATGCTAGGCTCAGGGGGGCTGCCGGGGTGAAAATAAGGGTATGTCTGGGTTCAGCTCTGAACCCGGACAACCCCTTTAACTGTGGGTATGGTGTTCTTTTGGTGATGTGCAGTGTTGTTTTTGCACCAAACATATATTTTGGAATTATGGCCAAAATACCTTTTCCCACATGCTTTTGGGAGACTTCAGATGTGCTTTTGCAAAATGTAGCCTGGCTTGGATGTTTTTCTTCGTAAGAAAAGGCTTTCGTCTTGCCACTCTACCTCATAGCCCAGACATATGAAGAATACGGGAGATTGTTATCACATGTACCACACAGCCAGTATTTGCCAGATATTCCTGCAGCTCCTTTAATGTTGCTGTAGGCCTGTTGGTAGCCTCCCAGACCAGTTTTCCTCTCGTCTTTTCATCAATTTTGGAGGGACGTCCAGTTCTTGGTAATGTCACTGTTGTGCCATATTGTCTCCACCTGATGGTGACTTGTCTTCACTGTGTTCCATGGTATATCTAATGCCTTGGATATTCTTTTGAACCCTTCTCCTGACTGATACCTTTTAACAATTTGATCCCTCTGATGCTTTGGGAGCTCTCTGTGGATCATGGCTTTTGCTGTGGGATGCGACTAATAAAATTTCAGGAAAGACTAACTAGCGCAGCTGAACTTTATTTGTGGTTAATCAGAGGCACTTTAAATTATGGCAGGCATATGCTGACTCCTATTTAACATGATTTTGAATGTGATTGCTTAATTCTGAAAACAGCTATATCCATAGTTATAAGAGGGTGTGTACACTTATGCAACCACAGTATTTTAGTTTTTTTTTGTTTTCTTCCCTCCGCCTAAAAGATTTCGGTTTGTTTTTCAATTTAGTGGTACAGTTTATAGGTCACATTAAAGGTGGAAATAGTTCTGAAATGATTTATCTTTGTCTCATTTTTTTACATCACAGAAACCTGACATTTTAACAGGGGTGTGTAGACTTTTTTTTTATATCCACTGTGTGTGTATATATACAGTACAGACCAAAAGTTTGGACACACCTTCTCATTTAAAGAGTTGTTTTTATTTTCATGACTATGAAAATTGTAGATTCACACTGAAGGCACCAAAACTATAAATTAACACATGTGGAATTATATACATAACAAAAAAGTGTGAAACAACTGAAAAAATGTCATATTCTAGGTTCTTAGCCACCTTTTGCTTTGATTACTGCTTTGCACACTCTTGGCATTCTCTTGACGAGCTTCAAGAGGTAGTCACCTGAATGGTTTTCACTTCACAGGTGCGCCCTGTCAGGTTTAATAAGTCGGATTTCTTGCCTTATAAATGGGGTTGGGACCATCAGTTGCGTTGTGGATAAGTCAGGTGGATACACAGCTGATAGTCCTACTGAATAGACTGTTAGAATTTGTATTATGGCAAGAAAAAAGCAGCTAAGTAAAGAAAAACGAGTGAAATGAAGGTCAGTCAGTCCGAAAAATTGGGAAAACTTTGATAGTGTCCCCAAGTGCAGTCACAAAAACCATCAAGAGCTACAAAGAAACTGGCTCACATGCGGACCGCCCCATGAAAGGAAGACCAAGAGTCACCTCTGCTGCGGAGGATAAGTTCATCCGAGTCACCAGCCTCAGAAATCGCAGGTTAACAGCAGCTCAGATTAGAGACCAGGTCAATGCCACACAGAGTTCTAGCAGCAGACACATCTCTAGAACAACTGTTAAGAGGAGACTGTGTGAATCAGCCCTTCATGGTAGAATATCTGCTAGGAAACCACTGCTAAGGACAAGCAACAAGCAGAAGAGACTTGTTTGGGCTAAAGAACACAAGGAATGGACATTAGACCAGTGCTTTGGTCTGATGAGTCCAAATTTGAGATCTTTGGTTCCAACCACCGTGTCTTTGTGCGAGGCAGAACAGGTGAACGGATGGACTCTACATGCCTGGTTCCCATCGTGAAGCATGGAGGAGGAGGTGTGATGGTGTGGGGGTGCTTTTCTGGTGACACTGTTTGGGATTTATTCAAAATTGAAGGCATACTGAACCAGCATGGCTACCACAGCATCTTGCAGCGGCATGCGATTCCATCCGGTTCGCGTTTAGTTGGACCATCATTTATTTTTCAACAGGACAATGACCCCAAACACACCTCCAGGCTGTGTAAGGGCTATTTGACCATGAAGGAGAGTGATGGGGTGCTGCTGCGGACCTGAACCCAATCGAGATGGTTTGGGGTGAGCGGGACCGCAGAGTGAAGGCAAAAGGGCCAACAAGTGCTAAGCATCTCTGGAAACTCCTTCAAGACTGTTGGAAGACCATTTCAGGTGACTACCTCTTAGTGCTCATCAAGAGAATGCCAAGAGTGTGCAAAGCAGTAATCAAAGCAAAAGGTGTCTACTTTGAAGAACCTAGAATATGACATATTTTCAGTTGTTTCACACTTTTTTGTTATGTATATAATTCCACATGTGTTAATTCATAGTTTTGATGCCTTCAGTGTGAATCTACAATTTTCATAGTCATGAAAATAAAGAAAACTCTTTGAATGAGAAGGTGTGTCCAAACTTTGTCTGTACTGTATATATATATATATATATATATATATATATATATTTAAAGTAATAATTGCTCACGAAAAACCACTCAGCTTTTTACAGCTTTTTGTTTCTTTAAAATCTGTGGGTGGGCAGCAGCTTATCCTGTGTGACAATTAAGCACCAGCATCTCCCAGGAGTGCATAGTAGTCAGTACTGTTGATCGAGCACCAAAGTGCTCAGGTGCTCTGGTGCTTAAGTAGAACACTTTGAGAAGCTCGGGTGCTCTACAGAGCACCTGAGCACAATGTTAGTCAATGGGAGAACCAGAGCATTAAACCAGGCACCCCCTGCTCTGAAGAGGGGAGGGTGTTTGGTTCACAGGAAAAGGTCAGAAATTGATGGAAACACCACTGAAATGGTTCAGGAACAGCATGGGGAGGATGTCTGGATGCATATTGGACTCCCAGGTCGCAGCTGGGAACAATGTTGTCCAAGAAGTACGCCACTTTTACAGACTGAAAATAATACGCACAAAACAGAAGGTAAAATCGATTTAGTGCTGCCAAAAATTACAAGATGCACTCCGATACAACCTATTTATCACATAAAGGAGGGCCTCAATAACATTATGGTACAATTGTTCAGGTAGTGGGACTCCTACACTCATACAGCCTATGCACTAAGTGAAAGGGCTGCCAAAAATTACAAGGAACCGGCACTCCAATACACCGTTTATTACATAAAGGGCATCATACACACCCTTGAAAAATTATGATTGATGGCCTGCTGGTGACCCTCAAAAACATTAGGAGCAGGAGTCTGCTCGTGACCCTCTAAAACATTAGGGGTGAGGGCCTTCTGCTGAGCTGACCCTCTAAAACATTAGGGGCAAAGGCCTGATGCTGGTCTGACCATCTAAAACATTAGGGGTGAGGGTCTGCTGCTGAGCTGACCCTCTAAAACATTAGGGGCGAGTGCCTGCATCTGATCTGACCATCTAAAACATTAGGGGTGAGGGTCTTCTGCTGAGCTGACCCTCTAAAACATTAGGGGCAAGGGCCTGCTGCTGATATGACCATCTAAAACATTATGGGCAAGGGCCTGCTGGTGACCCTATAAAACATCAGGGGTGAGGGTCTGCTGCTGAGCTGACCCTCTAAAACATTAGGAGTGAGGACAGCCTAATAAGCATGTTGATATGATGGAGGAGGAGAAAAGGAATATTGAACCATATACCCATTTTCGTGGTGGAAGAGGTGCATGTAAATACAGTGTATTTAATACACCATAAAAGCCACATTTAAAGTGCTTTTATGTTCAGCCGCTTTCCTCTGGTGAAGT
This sequence comes from Bufo gargarizans, assembly GCF_014858855.1. Classification (NCBI taxonomy): domain Eukaryota; kingdom Metazoa; phylum Chordata; class Amphibia; order Anura; family Bufonidae; genus Bufo; species Bufo gargarizans. Next base: position 264,536,737 of record NC_058080.1, read on the forward strand.
ACAGTAGAGAAGTCAGGGGCAATCCAGGCCTTGTTCATTTTAATAGGAGTCAACCTGTCAGCATTTTCAGTTGACAGGCAGATGCGCTTATCAGTTATTATGCCCCCAGCAGCACTAAAAACCCGCTCTGACAAAATGCTGCCGGCAGGGCAGGCCAGCACCTCCAAGGCGTAGAGCGCCAGTTCGTGCCACGTGTCCAGCTTGGACACCCAATAGTTGTAAGGCACAGAGGACACTGACACGTTCTGCTACGTACTCCTTCACCATTTTACAAAACTTTTCCCTTCTTGTGACATTAGGCTGCACATCAGGGTGAGGGTGCTGGCGGGGTGTCATAAAACTGTCCAAGGCCTTGGAGAGTGTTGCCCTGCCTCTGTTGGAACTGCTGTGTGTTCCCCTTGTCTCCCCTCTTCGGTTGCCCAAGGAACTACGTACTCTGCCACCAGCGTTGTCAGAAGTACCTTCTGATATTGCACCATTTTGATAGTTCTCTCCACCACAGGAATGAGAGATGAAAAGTTCTCTTTGTAGCGGGGGTCGAGAAGGGTAAACAACCAGTAATCAATGTTGGCCAAAATGTGTATAACGTGAGGATGACACGAAAGGCAGCATAACATAAAGTCAGCCATGAGTCCCAACAGACAAGACTTCGCTGTCCTTATCAGGAGGATGACTCTTAAAGGGGTTATCCCATCTTAGACAATGGGGGCATATCGCAAGGATATGCCCCCATTGTCTGATAGGTGCGGGTCCCACCTCTGGGACCCGCACCTACAACGAGAACAGAGCCGGGGAGAGTTGTGGCTGGAGGACCCCGGGTTTCCCAGGGTCCGACCACCACCAGGCACAGCTCCCCGCCTCTCCCATTGAAGTGAATGGGAGCGCACCGCACATGCGCGGCCAACGCTCTCATTCATTTCTATGGGGCCAACGGAAATAGCAGAGCCAGCTCTCTGCTATTTTCGGCGGCTCCATAGAAATGAATGGAGGGCGGCTGCGCATGCACAGTGCGCCCTCCTCCACTTTCTCTGCTCCGTTCTCCTTATAGGTGCGGGTCCCAGCGGTGGGACCCGCACCTATCAGACAATGGGGGCATATCCTTGCGATATGCCCCCATTGTCTAAGATGGGATAACCTCTTTAATCTCCTCATCCTGTTTCTACTCTTCGGCAGATCTACGCTGAACAGATAGAATAAACCTGCTATGGGTACTACCTTCTGTAGCAAAGGCAACCATCTCCTGCTCCTCCTCATCATCAACATCCAATTCTTGCTGAAAAGATGAACTGAGGGTGGTCTGGCTATCACCCTGTGTACTGTCTTTCCCCATTTTCACCTCTTCCACATGCAAAGCATCTGCCTTCATTGTGAGCAGCGAGCATTTCAGTATATCCAGAAGTGGGTTGGTTGTGCTGATAATAGCGGCATTTCCACTCACCATCTATGTTGATTGCTCAAAGTTGTGTAAAACCTCACAGAGATCAGACATCCATGCCCACTTGTCATTTGTGAAAAGCGGAAGCTGACTGGAAAGGTGATGACCATGTTGCAGCTGGTATTCCACAACTGCCCTCTGCTGCTCACAAAGCCTGGCCAACATGTGGAACATGGAGTTCCAGTGCATGCTCAACAGTTGGTGAGCCGGCTTTGCCGGACCAGCAGAAGCTGTAGATGACTTTTGGAAATGGGCACACACGCGACGCACATTCACTAGTAGCTCAGGCAAACTGGGGTAGGTTTTGAGAAACTGCTGAACCACTAAGTTGAGCACGTGGGCTAGGCATGGTACATGTGTGAGCTTGCCGAGCTCCAAAGCTGCCACCAAGTTATGGCCATTATCAGACACAACCATGGCTGGTTGTAGGTTGAGTGGCAAGAGCCACAGCTCAGTCTAGTCTCAGCTCTGCGGCGGTGTGCTGTTTGTCACCTAAGCAAATTAGTTTCAGCTCGGCCTGTTGCCGCTTCCCCACTTCAGTACTACACTGCTTCCAGCTACTGACTGATGGATGACTGGTGCTGCTAGATGAGAATTCAGAGGTTGAAGTGGAGGAGGAGAAGGGGGGTTGCAGCAACTAATGTAAGTGGGGGCGTAAATGCTGATCCTGTGCTATCCCAGGGTACGACTCACTCCCAGCCTCCACAACGTTCACCCAGTGTGCTGTCAGGAAAATGTAGCATCCCTGGCCACAAGCACTTGTCCACGTGTCAGTCTTTAAGTGGACCTTCCCAATAACTGCGTTGGTCATGGCACAGATGATGTTACCGGACATATGCTGGTGTATGGCGGGGACGGCACACCGGGAAAAATAGTGGCGGCTGGGATCTGAGTAAAGAGGGATGGCCATCGCCATCAGGCTGTGGAAAGCCTCAGTGTCCACAAGCCTAAATGGCAACATTTTCAGTCCCAGCAATTTGGAAAGGTGAACATTTAGTGCTATGGCCTGTGGGTGGGTGACTGCGGGTAATTTTGCATATGTATCAAATCGGTTTTTATACACAATAAAAGCACACAGAGCTATGGGGACTGGGTATTGAGGATGTGCTAGCGGCCACCTAGCAACCCATGTCCTCAGCTCTATACAAAAAAATCCCGGTGACAGGTTCCCTTTAATCTAACTATAAAAGAACAATAATAGATGGTATAAATACCTAGATGAATTTGTTCTCCATAGCTCAATCATATTATTTTCCTGTGGATACAATATTACAAGTGCTCTAAAGCATTAGGCTACTTTCACACTAGCGATAATGTTTTCCGGTATTGAGATCCGTCATAGGGTCTCAATACTGGAAAAAACGCTTCCGTTTTATCCCCATTCATTGTTAATGGGGACAAAACGGAACTGAACAGAACGGAATGCTCCAAAATGCATTCTGTTCCGTTCTCATACTGGAGGGCAAACCACAGCATACTGCGGTTTGCTTTTTGTCCTGAGATGCAGAGCAAGAGCTGTCATGTTTCACAATGCAAGTCAATGGGGACGGATCTGTTTTCTCTTACACAATAGAAAACGGATCTGTCCCCCATTGACTTTCAATAGAGTTCATAAAAGATCCGTCTTGGCCATGTAAAGATGATACAACCGGATCCGTTCATAACAGATGCAGATGGTTGTATTATCAGTAACGAAAGTGTTTCTGCTGAACCCTGCTGGATCCAGCAAAAACGCTAGTATGAAAGTAGCCTTATGCTGATTTTAAGCAACTGCTACATCAAAAGATAATTTTTTTTATTAAAGTTAATGATTTTGTATGTCAGCTGAGGCTCCTGTCCTTATCAAAAAAAACACACCCTAACCAAATAAATGTAAAATTGCATTATGTATCATGAATACCCAAATATAGAATAGTAAATCATATTACTTCCGTGAAGTAAAGATGAAATGCTTATAATCAGTATGTAGGTCTTAAAACCATTACATGAAAAAAAATATCAACAGAGGCACCTTGACTTGACTGCTAAATAACCAAGCAGCTAATAGAAAATAAAAATCTAGTCTGTATTTTACCTGACTGAAACCCACTTTGTAATAAAGTGCTGGGACTCTTTGTCTGCTTGGTAAAAGGAATGCAAGAAGAAAACACCTTTTTGTTCTTCTCTGCATGAGAAAGAAATTGAAATTAGCAAAAATAGAGCCCACATAGCTTGAAGAGGATTGAGCTGCTGAGCAGTCTGGTATTGTGGTTGGGATAGATAACTAATGGTTGACAAGCAATCTCTAGAAGATGTCTTCTCTTCCCTTGAGATAACGTGATGGCATAAAACTTGTGGACTCCAATAGAATAGTTTTTAGCAGAGGAGAATGCATTGGAGAAGAAACAAAAAACAACAAGAAACCCACATGTCCACTTGGAGCTCTCCTGGGTCAGCACTGATCCAGCTTCTACTGAAAATGCATCCACCTCCAAGAAGAACTGTCAGTCATGTCTGGGCAAAGTAAAATGGAGGCAGAAGAGAATAATTGCTTGGAATGCTGTCTCTGCTTTTGATGTCCAATCCTTTGCATTCATCCTCTTTCTGTCAAGGGCAGAGATAGGTGCGGTGAGTGTGGAGAAATCTGGGATAGATTAACATTAATAATGAGCAAAACCCTAGAACCTCTGGATGGCACTCAGACCCTGAGAGGTCTTTCTGTTGGCCGTGGTCTGAGATCACATAACCCTTAAAAAAAAGAGACAATCTCTCAAAGAGGTATTTCTCAAATTTGGTGTAGAGCCTATTGCAGGTGCTGTAGGACAGCACAAACATGCCTTTGATGCAACACCAAGTCAGGTTAGTAAATCTGGATGTCATTAGGTTTTTCCATCATCTACGATCAGAGAACATTATGGAAGATACCAATGACAAGCTCCTGGAACACAGCAGGGGCATTAGTGAGGCCAAAACATAAGATGAGATATTTGCAATGGCCATCACAGGTGTTAAAGGCTATAAAGGCTATTTGCATCCTCATGAATATAGAACAGTTTATAAATACTTTGAAGATGCAACTTGGTGAAGACTTTTGCCCCGTGGATCAGACAGCAGTGGCAGGGGATATTTTTTGTGGTAATTCTCACCATAGTAGACTATACAGGACCAAAGAAAAACATCTTTTTTTGTGACAAAAAAGTAAGGTCCAGCATGGGAGTAAGATTTGTATATAAATCATCTCTTCATGTTGTCCTTTATGTAGGCTAAAAGGGTGTTAGTCTCAGGAAGAGATAGTGGATATACACGACCACGTGTAGGAGTGTTGCCAGGAAATAGGCACAATTGTGTGGCCTATGAGGCAGCAAAGTATCAGCTTCCTTCTTGTCGAAAACATCTGTATAAATGGCATATGAAAAAATGTAGTCCCTGATAGAGATGGCCAAACGGGCGAACATATGGCAATGTCTGCCGGCGCCATATTTTTTTACATTGTGAAGAACTTTGACCCATGACACATCCATCAGGTGGTACAGGACAGCCAATTAAGACGTTTCAGCACATGGACATACCCCCTACCTTATAAATAAACGTCCTAACTTTAAATCGGGATTCCGGCACCGCAGGGGTTAATCAGAACGGGATGCCGGCTGAAATCATTCAGCCGGCATCCTGTAACAACGCGGGGGGGGGGGGGGTCATTTGACCCCCCTGTATCGGCGATCGCAGAAAACCGCAGGTCAATTCAGACCTGCGGTTTTCTGCATTTCCGGTCCATTCGGGTCTCCTGTGACCGGAAAAAGACTGCGATCGGTGGCGTGATTATACACCACCAATCGCAGTACGAAGATTTGGAGAGGCGGTGCTGGCACTGGTGCTGAACACCGCTGTCCAGGGTGCTGATTGGTGCAGGGGAGAGAGTCGCGAGATTCAAACTTCCTGCGCTCCTCTCTCCCCTCCTCTTCCTGTCCAGCACCCTCACCGTGCAGCACCGTCCAGCACAAGCTCCTGCGTCCCCCTAAAATCACCCTCCTGCACCCATCGCCATCCAGGTAGGTTAGGGTCAGTGAGGGAGAGGCACCGTTAGGCAGGGAAAGAAGGGAAAAGTTAGTTAGGAAAAAAATTAAATAAATAACTTTTATCTAAAACTTTCTGTGTTCCATCTCTCAGACCCCAGACCCCCCCCCCTGCCACTTGCTCCTACCACCAGCCCCCTTACCACCACTTTTTTTTTCTTCTGCGTGCGCTGACTGGCCGGCACTTTTTTGCGTCCGTCCACTGTTAGCGCATCGCCCACCCCACCGCTGATCAGCGTTGTACCGCTGATCAGCAAGTTTGAACTTTTTTTTTTTCTAACACTTGCCCATTTTTTTTGCCTTTTTTAGTACGCAAACACCCGTTGCCCCCACACACACGCACATATAATAACGTTTTCCACACACGCACCCATGGCCGCCGGATGTTCTCGGCCGAGTAGGCATACGCCCAGATTACCTCCGACTCTGAGAGCCCCAGTGAGGATGAGGATGACCCCACATTCCTTTTGTCACCCGCATCCTCCTCATCATCATCGGATGACGATGAGCCACCAAGGCGGCGGAGCCAGGGGCCCAACATGCTAGGGATCCTGTGGCCCACCCTAGTACGAGCCGCCCTGGGGTTCGTACTGGTTTCCCGGCCCACCAAATAAGCCCACCGGAGCCCCCTGCCGATGAACTTAGTTGGTGTCCCCCAGTGGACTTTGAGCCTGAGATTCCGGATTTTGCTGGCAATCCTGGAATCCAGATTCCCACAGTGGGGTTTACTGAAATTGACTTTTTTAGTTTTTTTTTCAGTAACCCACTGGTGAATCTGATGGTGGAGCAGACGAATCTGTACGCCCAACAGTTCGTCGCTCAAAACCCAGGCTCATTTTTGGCTAGACCCGGTGGCTGGACGCCGGTCAGTGCAGCCGAGATGAGGACATTTTGGAGCCTCGTGCTGCATATGGGTCTAGTCCAAAAACCCAGTGTCAGGCAATACTGCAGTGGGGACGTCCTATACCAGACCCCACTGTACAGTATGGCCATGACACGTCCCCGGTTTGAGGCCATCCGGAAAATGTCTGCATTATTCCGATAATGCAGCATGTCCCCCCCCCCCGAGGTGATCCTGCCTATGACCGTCTGTATAACATACGGCCAGTCATCGATCACTTTGGGGCCAAATTCATGAAGGCCTACGTACCTGGAAGGGAGGTCGCGATTGATGAGTCTCTCGTTGCGTTCAAGGGGAGACTCTGTTTCCGCCAATATATTCCCACAAAGCGGACGAGGTACAAATTTCGTGTGTATGAGGGGCGAGATTCCCGTATTCAACCCCCAGAATGTCCCCCCACTCTGGGAGTTAGCGGGAAACTCGTGTGGGACCTTATGTACCCACTGCTGGATAACGGTTACCACTGTTCAGGTCCCTTGCCGCCAGATCCACGTTCGCTTGTGGGACCGTGCAGAAAAATCAACGCGGCCTCCCTGCCTACCCCCTCCAGGTACCTATCCCCAGGGGTGAGACCCGTGCCATTACCAGTGGAAACCTGTTGCTGGTCAGGTATAAGGACAAGAGGGATGTCCTTATGCTGTCCACAATCTACGGTAACAGCACCACCCCCGTCTCTGTGCGAGGTACCGCGGCAACGGTCCTCAAGCCCAATTGTATCGTCGACTACAATCGGTATATGGGAGGAGTTGATCTCTCTGATCAAGTCCTCAAGCCATATAACGCCATGCGCAAAACCCGGGCATGGTACAAAAAAGTTGCGGTCTACTTGGTACAGGTTGCCATGTACAACTCTTTAGTACTATCCCAAAGCGCTGGCAGCACAGCGACATTCCTCCATTTCTATGAGGCAGTTCTCAAGGCCCTGATCTTTTCGGACCGGGAAAGAGCAGGCCGGAGTACCTCAGGAACTGGAGGCGCCCGGATCGTCCCCGGCCAACACTTTCCAGGTGTGGTCCCCCATACTGGAAAGAAGGGACGAACCCCAAAAAAAGTGCAGAGTGTGTCGCAGGAGGGGGATACGGAAGGACACCACCACTCAGTGCGACACGTGCCCCGATCATCCGGGCCTCTGCGTTATTGATTGCTTCAGGGAGTATTACACTTCCATGGAGTACAACATTTTTATAATCCCCAACAGTCCACTAGAGAACATAAAAAACTATGGCTCTCAGACTTTGGAGACACGGAAACAATTTTTTTTTCCCAAAAAAATATTAGTTTTAGTGCAGGCATCCTCAAAATGCAGCCCTCCAGATGTGGTAAAACTATAACTCCCAGCATGCCCAGACAACCTACAGCCATCAGCAGGGCATGGTGGGAATTATAGTTTTACAACATCTTGAGGGCCGCAGTTTTAGGATGCCTGCTTAGTGTCTCCAAAGTCTGAGAGCCATACATATTGGGCATTGTCGCGTGCGTAAAAGTCATCGCTATAAAAATAAATTTTGACCAAACGCCTCGGATGAACAGTGTTAAAAATATAAAATAAAAACGGTGCCAAAACACCAATTTTTGGGCAAAATTTCCATTTGAATCCTTTTTTCCGGTAATAAAGCAAGGGTTAACAGCCAAACAAAACTAAATATTTATTGCCCTGATTCTGTAGTTTGCAGAAACACCCCATATGTGGTCGTAAATGGCTATATAGCCGCACGGCAGGGCATAGAACGAAGGGAACTCCATACGGTTTCTGGAAGGCAGATTTTTATGGACAGGTTTTTTTTGGACACCATGTCCCATTAGAAGCCCCCCTGATGTAGCCTAGACTAGAAACTCCAAAAAAGTGACCCCATCTAAGAAACTATACCCCTCAAGGTATTCAAAAGTAACTTTACAAACTATGTTAACCCTTTAGGTGTTCCACAAAACTAAATAGCGAATGTAGAAACAATTTTTGAATTTCAATTTTTTGTTAAATAGTCCCAAAACAACAACCACCTTATCCCGTAGTTTCCTAGATGGGGTCACTTTTATGGAGTTTCTACTCTAGGGGTGCATCAGGGGGCTTGAAAGGGTACATTGTGTAAATAATATAACCAGTCCAGCAAAATCTGCCTTCCAAAAACCATATGACGTTCCCCTTCTTCTATGTCCTGCCGTTTAGCCAAATAGTAGTTTTCAACCACATATGGGGTGTTTCTGCAAACTACAGAATCAGGGCAACCCATTTTGAGTTTTGTTTGGCTGTTAAACCATTTTTTCCAGTAATAAAGTAAGGGTTAAAATGGAAAATTTTCCAAAAAATAGAAATTTTGAAATTGTTTTTCCATCTGCCATTAACTCTTGTGGGACACCTAAAGGGTTAACAAAGTTTGTAAATCCAGTTTTAAATACCTTGAGGGGTGTACTTTCTTAGATGAAGTCACTTTTTTGACATTTCTATTCTAGGGGTGCAACAGGGGGCTTCAAATGGGACATGGTATAAACAAAACCAGTCCTGCAAAATCTGCCTGCCAAAACCCATATGGTGTTCCCCTCCTTCTATGTGCTCCCATTTGGCCAAATAGTAGTTTACGACCACATATGGGGTGTTTTTGCAAACTACAGAATCAGGGCAACCCATATTGAGTTTTGTTTGGCAGTTAACCCTTGTTTTACTCCTGGAAAAAATTTATTATATTGGAAAATTTTCAAAAATATAGAAATTTCGAAATTGTTTCTCCATCTGCCATTAACTCTTGTGGAACACCTAAAGGGTTAACAAAGTTTGTAAACCCAGTTTTGAATACCTTGAGGGGTGTACTTTCTTAGATGGAGTCACTTTTTTGAAATTTCTATTCATGGGGTGCAACAGGGGGCTTCAAATGGGACATGGTATAAACAAAACCAGTCCTGCAAAATCTGCCTTCCAAAACCCATATGGTGTTCCCCTCCTTCTATGTCCTCCCGTTCGGCCAAAAGTTTGTAAACACAGTTTTGAATACCTTGAGGGGTGTAGTTTCTAGAATGGGGTCATTTTTGGGAGGTTTCTATTATCTAAGCCTCACAATATGACTTCAAACCTGAACTGGTCCATAAAAAGTGGGATTTTGAAGATTTCTAAAAAATTTCTAAATTTGCTTCTAAACTTCTAAGCCTTGTAACATCCCCAAAAAATAAAATATCATTCCCAAAATGCTACAAACATGAAGTAGACATATGGGCAATGTAAAATCATTACCATTTTTGGGGGTATTACTATGTATTACAGAAGTAGAGAAACTGAAACTTAGAAATTTGCTAATTTTTCAAAATTTTGGGTAAATATGGTATGTTTTTATGTAAAATCATTTTTTAGCAGTGTCATGAAGTACAATATGTGACAAAAAAACAATCTCAGAACGGCCTGGGTAAGTCAAAGCTTTTTAAAGTTATGAGCACTTAAAGTGACACTGGTCAGATTTGCAAAAAATGGCCAAGTCCTTAAGGTGAAATAGGGCTGAGTCCTTAAGGGGTTAAGGACTGGTATAGGTATGCTATCAATAGGTCTGACTTACTGAGTATATAAACTTATAATATATAATAAACTTATAATAAACGTATAATATACTTTCTAACATAGAAAGTACAGTATATTATAGTGCATTTGCATTGTGCAGAAGTTGTGTGCCATTCTGCTGCGATACTGGAGCTACACAGAGTGACAAACGCTATTGGTAAAATAATTTTCACTGGTGTGATATATCAGTTGCCCCCCCAAAAAACGTATTAAATCAGGGGTGTTATATACCAATTATATACTTTCTATATAGTGCATTTAGGTAGTGCAGCATTTGTTCGTCATTACCTCAGCTACACAGAGTAACAAACGCTATTGGAACAAATTATTTCTACTTGTGTGATATACCAGTTGCCCCCCAAAAAAAATGATTGAAGCGGGGTGTTATATACCAATAATATAGTTTCCATATAGTGCATTTGGGTAGTGCAGTATTTGTTTGCGGTTTTGCTGCCTTAACGCAGCTTCACAGAATGACAAACGCTATTGGAACAACTAACTTCTACTGGTGTGATATACCAGTTGCCCCCCAAAAAACTGATTGAAGCAGGGGTGTAATATGCCAATAATATACTTTCTATATAGTACATTTAGGTAGTGCAGCATTTGTTTGAGGTTTTGCTGCATTACCGCATCTACACAGAGTGTCAAACGCAATTGGAACAAATAATTTCTACTGGTGTGATATACCAGTTGCCCCCCAAAAAAACTGATTGAGGCAGGGGTGTGATGTACCTTCTTCCACAAATACTGCTCTTTTATAGGGACTTTTGTCACAGGGTCATTTAGAAAATGACAGGCAGAGGAAGAGGCAGGCCATTCCGCAAAGGTGGTAGAGTCGGGCAGGTGCACCAGGCCAGAGCCTAAGTGGGAAGTTGCAGAATGACGCAATCGCACGCACTAAGGACGCACCAGACTTAGTTGAGTGGCTCATTCAGACTTCTGCTTCTGCCCCCTCCTGATCCTCTTTATCTGCACCCTTTTCACTCTCTGCTGTGTGCATCCCCAAAGACACCACCACCACCCCCATCACCACCATATCCCATCCGCTCGATTCAGAGGAATTATTTTCCCATCCATTACAAGACCTTACCGATGCGCAGCCATTCTTGGCATTGGATCATGAAGAGGAGGTATCAACGGTCGCCTCCCAGCAGTCTGACGACAGTACCCAGATTAGCCCAAGGAGGGTGGTCCCCCCTGTTGCTGCCTACTCCGAGATCTCTAATGTCACTGGTGGTGAAGGTGACGATGATGACGTGTCGATGGACGTCACGTGGGTGCCCACAAGAGAGGAAGAGGTGGGCCAATAACCTCGTACTCCCACTTAGCCAAAAATATATTTGCATATCTGGGGGTAAAAAACAATATATTGGGAGAACAAAACGGTCCCTTAAAAAGAGGGTATTAGAAAACATCAATAACAGAATTGGATACGAGAAACATACCGAATCAAAACACTTTAAGATTCATCATAACAGTGACCCAAAGACTTTAACATACACTGCATTAGAATCTGTTAAACCACATTGGAGAGGAGGGAACCACATTGCAAACATGTCGTGAGTGGAGTGCAGAAGAATATTCAAATTCAACACAATAGTACTATACGGTCTGAATGCTGATTTCGATTTTTGGCTTTTTGTGATGTCGATGGCCTGGGTTTGACGGGACATTGGGTTCAGGCTGCTCTTTACCAGCACCCCAATCTCCCCTTGACCCCCGGCTCCGTTATATTCTGTATGTTTTTCTATATGTGTGAAGATATTAGAACTGCGAATAGTCAAAAAACGCTTTATTACAAAAAATGCAAAAAGGGGGGGGACACAATAAAAATGCAAGCGAGCCAAATACATATATTTTTCAAGAAGGAATGCCAATATATTCAATGTGAAGGTTGGGCATTTGATAAGAGAGACACCCCTTTAATAAAAAGGAAACTGCAGGGTAGAATTTGTTATAAATGGCAAATTTAGTCCATGTTTTTATTATAACTTGGGGTGGTCCAGTTCCATTGTTTGGGTTAAAACCTGTAAAGAAAAGGCTTTGTGACACAGACCTTTAGCCACTGAGGGAGAAGCAGGAGGCTTCAAAACGCGTCTGACTCAGTTCTGTGTCACATACTACAAAGACCCTTTTGTCCGGACTTATTACAGAGGCATGTACAGTGAGGTGCAGCTGCAACATTGATTACCATTCATCCTCCGTGCACGGAGTACAAGCTACGAGACCTACAGCACCTGACTGACATCTGCGATCAAGTGACTGGATCATGTGACTTATCAAGACAGCGTGCAAAGAGCAAGGGACGCTCGTACACAGCAAAGTCATCTGGCGGTTACCCCACATGAGCCACACCACAGGCCCCTCACACTGATTCTACTTACCTGGCTCCCTGTTCCCTGCGCTGCTCCCCGTCCCCGCACTGCCGCAGCAGCATCTACCCATGCGCAGATGAAAACATCCAGTGTCGGGGGAGCAGCCAATGGCAGGCAGTGACGAGCCTCCCTAGCATTGTGGGTGACGCTAGGATGGCTCTTTCGCGTCATGATCAGTTGGAGTCTTAGCTGTGGGACCCCCAACAATCTAATACAGTAGATATCCTGTGGATAGGGGATAACTTGATATAACCAGGATACCCTTTCTAGCTGCTCATTTGCATATGGATTAACCTCCTTTGAGACAGTTTTCACCATCCTGACACAGCCTCCTTTTGCAAATCTGACTTGTATAACTTTATATTGTAATAACTTTGTTATGCTTTTATTTATCCAACCTATACTGAGATAGTTTTTTCATACTTCATGCAAGTAGTGAACTTGAATCAATATGTTTTGCCTTTATTTATTTTTAATCCCAAATTTATAGAAATTTTTTAAAAATATATGTTTTTACAAATTAGCATTTATCTGCTTTTAAGACAGCTAGTGATACCTCACAAAATAGCTATTAATTAACATTCACAATATGTCTACTTTACGTTGTTTGAAGGCTTATAATTTTAAAAACAAATTTTCAAGTTCATGGAGGACTCAGATGAAAATGGCTAAAACAGATGCTCAAAATAAAGATCAGTTTTTTTTTTATTATTACTTTTTGTTCTTCTGTCAGATCAGAAGAAGGAAAAAATAAAACGGTGATGTAAACCTAGCCTCACACATTTGAAAAAAAAAGTCATGTTTTTGTATCTCCATTTTCTGATAGCCGTGTTTTTCTGGCAATGGTCTTGTTTAAGGGCTCATTTTTGCAGGATAAGTTGATGTTTTCATTGGTGCCATTTTAACTTTTTGAATGCTTGATACTTTATACATTGTTATACTTTTGTAGGAGGGGATTTGATTAAAAAAATGGCTATTCTGGCATAGTTTTTATTTATTGTTTTACGGCCTTCACCTTTCAGAATAGATCATGTGATGTTTTTTATAGCAGGTGATTAAAAACACGGTAATACCAAATATATATATTTTTTTTTTTCAGTAAATTTGCCTAGTGGACAGAAAGGCCTTTTTCACACTTGAAACCTATATTTTTTTTATTTTTCAAATCTTTGTTTTACTTTTTATTTTATTCCCACTAGAGGACTCCAACTTTTGATGTTCTGATTGCTGATACAATGCACTAGAGTACATACTGTTTTGCAATGCATTATGACTATCAGCTTTTACACTGACACAATGCCTGGGGAAAGGCCTCATAGGCTTACGTAGATGGCAGACCCACAGGCCTCTTTAAGGCCTTGGGCTGACATAGCAGCTATCAGCCCCCATCGACTGCACCTAAAAGGTTAAACAGCAGGCATCAGAGTTATTAGTCTCAGCCAGGCCATTACCCTGATCAAACGAACACAGCTTCTGTGCCCACCTGATCATGCAGGAACTCCTTGCCCGCTGCACCACACATATACTTCGCAAGTTGGGAAAGTGTTAAACATACTTTTTCTCCAAAATTGAAAACTTGGATGTCTAAGTGGAAGGTATCACAGCAATGAGCTCAGCTCTCTGCAATAACGCCCCCATCCAAGATGCTCATTTGAATATATTAAAACATCATTTTTCTCAGTAATGTGGACACATATGAACATAGGACCAACACAGATGTCTTCAGCTGCCAAGTGCACATGTAACAGGTCAGCCAGTGTCATAGGTACAAATCTGCTGACAGATGTCCTTTCGCTCTCATACAGAGCTTCCATAAATGAGGAATCCATACAGAACTCAAAATGAACATACAGTAATCCTTTGCTTTAGGGCTCATACACACAAACATTCCACAAAGTCCACAAAATGCACATCCGCAAAACACACATACCGGCCATGTGCATCCAGCATTGTGTGGAAAGGAAGGGCAGGCCCCTAATAGAGCAGTCCTGTCTTTGTCCGTAAGGCGGACAATAATAGGACATGTTCCATATGGACATACGCCACAGAATGCACCCAGAGTCATTTCCGTTTTTTGCAGCCCCATTGAAGTGAATGGTTCTGCATACACGATGCAAAAAAACCAAAAGGTACATAGAAAAAAACATTAGTGTGCATGAGCCCTATGAGTACACATAGAGCTGTAACTGTAAGCTCCTGGGCCCCATTGCAAAAAGATTAAGCATGGTATAATAATTGCGTAAAGAAATGCATCAAGCGCTCCATTTCTCACTAAACTGAGTGAGTTATAGTCTTTCACAAAGTCACCTCTTTTACACTATGTGTAACATTATACGCAGTAGCAATGCTGCTGAGCACAGTAGGTTTAATATGCACCAATGGCAATGACTAAGACTAATTAATGTGTAGGAAGCATCCTAAGCAGCTAATTGGTATGTAAATTCTGAAGGGAAACAGATGATTCTTACCAAGCATTAACCCTGTAAAGCAAAAAATAATATCAAGAAAAATAACATTCGCAGTAAAGTAAGTGACTAGCGTTTTGACTGCGATTGCGTTGCGTTGTTCAGTTTTTATCGTGCGGGCGCAATGTGTTTTGCACGTGCTTGATAAAAAACTGAATGTGGTACCCAGATCGAAACCCCGACTTCTTCACTGAAGTTCAGGTTTGGGTAAGGTGTTCTGTAGATTTTATTTCTTTCCCTTATAACATGGTTATAAAGGGAAAATAATAGCACTCTTAATACAGAATGCTTACTAAAATGTTGATTGAGGGGTTAAAAAATAAAAAAAATAAACTCACCTTATGTGCTGCCACGCAGCTTTTACTGTCTAGCAGTTGTTATTACATGTTATGTTACTATATTATTTGGTATGATCCTTACACCCCTGCTGTTTCTGGCTAGTTGGTTGTTCCCACCCTCCATTTCCTGCTGTAACTCCATTTTGTATAGTTGTTGTGCAGAGACTGCAGAGTGAGGGAGCTGCTGTGTAACTTCATTAGAAATTTACCTATGAAAAAGCCTCTATGTTCATATCCTTGCTACCTTGAAGCATAAAGAAGCATTGTAAATCACCTCTGGAGTCTTTATTCATTGAGTAAGCTATCTGCTAAAGTGATCATTCAACCTGCCGCATACATCCTTACAGACTGGGTCTACAAGAAGCTTGTCGCAGGTACAACCGATGTTGAGACAGAATACCTTATCCACTTGAGCACGTATCCGGCATCCATCATCTTCTTTCTTCTTCTTTCCGGACCTGCAAAAGGACCTTCTATCTTCATTCAGCAGAACCTGCGCTGACGTCACCACGCTCACAACGTGGTGAGCGCAATTACGTCATCAAAGGTCCTTTTTGCAGGTCCTGAAAGAAGAAGTAAGAAGATGAGTAAGAAGTGGATTAGGTGAGTTAATTTTTTATTTTATTTTTTAACCCCTCACGGCACATTTTAGTAAGTATTCTGTATTAAGAATGCTATTATTTTCCCTTATAACCATGTTATAAGGGAAAATAATACAGCGATTGGACTTTAATGGGGTTGCTCATCCCTATAATCTCCTAGCAACCATGTGTGAAAATCGCACCGCATCTGCACTTGCTAGCGGATGCTTGCGATTTTCACATAGACCCATTCATTTCTATGGGGCCTGCGTTGCGTGAAAAACGCTGAATATAGAGCATGCTGCGATTTTCACGCAACGCACAAGTGATGCTTGAAAGTCACTCATCTGCACAGCCCCATTGAAGTGAATGGGTCTGGATTCAGTGCGGGTGCAATGCGTTCATCTCACGCATTGCACCCGCGCAAAATTCTCACCCGTGTGAAAGGGGCCTAATAATATAATACAGATGTAGCCACCATTATTTTGACTAGCTTAGGCTACTTTCACACTAGCGTTAATATTTTCTGGTATTGAGATCCATTCATTGTCAATGGGGACAAAACGTAACTGAACAGAACGGAATGCTCCAAAAAGCATCCCGTTCCATTCTCATCCTGGAGAGCAAACGGCAGCATGCCGCGGTTTGCATTCGGTCCTGGGCTGCGGAGCAAAAAGTGTCATGACCCACAATGCAAGTCAATGGGGACGAATCCGTTTTCTCTGACACAATCTGACACAATAGAAAACTGATCCGTCCCCCATTGACTTTTAACGGATCCGTCTTGGGTATGTTAAAGATAATACAACCGGATCCGTTCAAAACAGATGCAGATAGTTGTATTATCAGTAACGGAAGCGTTTTTGCTGAACCCTGCCAGATCCAGCAAAAACGCTAGTGTGAAAGTAGCATTAGGGTGCATTCACATCACTGTTTAGCTTTCCGCTCTTCTGATCCGTAAAAAATACAAATCCTGTTCCATCAGTTGTCACCCTGTGCGTTTTCTTTTTTTTTTTTAACAAATCTTTATTTAAGATTATCTGCAACATACAAAGTAAAGATAAGGTGCATATCATACTGTAAAAACGTTAACAGAAACGTGAACAGTACAACCACGGTCTAGCATTTACATATTAGAAATATGGAAGTAAGTAAAATTACACGACATGAAAAAAAGGCACATGATGGCAGGCAGGTTCAATATGCACAATGGCATAATACCAGTACATAAAGTTGAGATACGGGAGAGTGTAAGGTTAAAGCAGAACTGTCAAGGCCACAGTTGACCGAAGTTACATTTAGTAATTGGGAATCAGGTAAGCTCCCCATCCACACCCTAGCATGAATGACAGGTCATGATCATACAAGTAACGAACGTCATAATACTCGGAAGTACAACAATCACTAATCACTACTAGCAGGGCTAGTTTCCGCCGCTAGTGCCAAGGCATTTTGACTATTAGCCTGCCATTGCAGCCATGGGGCCCACATCCGTAGATGTTTATCGTGGGACAGAGATTCCCAACTAGACATCTCCTCCAACAAGCGAATCTCCTGAACTTTGTTAATCCAGTCTGTGATCATCTGAGTTTTATTGGTAAGCCAATGAACTGTAACCAGGAGTTTTGCCGCAGCTACGAGGGAGGATAATAGAGAATGTTTGGTGAGAATGAATTTTTCATTGGGGAGATTCAACAGGACCACTAAGGGGGTCAGCGGGGACGAGGAAGGGACAATTTCTAATATATTCTTAGAAATCATATCCCAATACGGTTGTATCAAAGGGCAAGCCCACCAGATGTGGAACAAAGTGCCCCTGGACTCTTTGCACCTCCAGCACTGCTCCGGATGTGAGGGGTCCATGGCATGCAATTTTGCTGGCGTATTGTACCACCTAGTTACCAACTTGTATGCATTTTCTTGGATCCTAATGCACCGAGAATATCTGTGAGAATGACAAAGGATCCTATCTACCGTACCCTCATCAAATGTGGTATTAAGGTCATTTTCCCATTGGGAAATGAACCAAGGTTTGTCAGGGCCTACTTCTCCCAACAACTTATTGTATACCTTAGATATGGCTCCCTTCCTGTTCGCTTGTATGAGTAAACACGTGTCATACCAAGTAGGGTCTAGTTTACTAGGGGTGCATACCAGATATTGAGTACAGACTTTTAAAAACTGTGAGTAGTGTATGGGTGACCATGGGATGTGAGGAAAACTTGTTGTCAGGCTTTGAATAGAAGGGACTGATCTTTTTTCTAGGATATCTCCTATTGCCACACCACCCAACGCCTTCCAAAGTTCCAAATCGTCTTGGAATCCCTGTATTACTAAGTACGGAACATAACAAGTGGGAGTGAACGGAGATAGACACGGGGAACTGCGTAGAAGTGGTGATATTTTTGACCAGGTGATCATAACCCCCTGAAGAGAATTCAGACCCCCCCTTACCTATGGTATGGTTCGTCGCTAGTTTAGGGTCCCATAAGGCCACCACCCCCTTAGGGCCTAGTATGTGTCTAGCTACCTTGCAACCGAGTTTAGTATTCATAGGATTACAAACTTCAGAGTGCAGTCTGAGCTGAATAGCTCTATAATATGCAGCAACATCTGGGAGGCCAAATCCTCCTCTAAATATGGGTTTAGTGAGAACCTTATATGCCAACCTGGGCTTATATCCTCCCCATACAAATGAGGAAAAGAGACTTCGGATTCTTGCAAGGAAAGATTGAGGGAGGGGAATAGGTAAGGTCTGAAGAGTGTATAATATTCTAGGAAGGATATAGATCTTTAATAAATTTTTTCTCCCTAACCAGGATAAGAAGGGAATCCTTATATCAGCTAATTGTTGTTTTATGCTGTCGTATAGTGGCGAATAATTCTGATGGAACAGCAAACTAGGGTCTTTAGTTACGTTGACTCCCAGGTACTTAATATGGGAATTATTCCACTCAAACGGGAAATCCCTTTCCAATTTCAGGACAGATGAGTGGGAGATGTTAATACCCATTGCCATACATTTTGAGAGATTGATCTTGAAATTGGAAAGGGCGCCATACACTTCCAATTGTTGTAAGAGAGCTGGGAATGCCTTTTCAGGGTTGGTCAAAAATATGAGCATGTCATCTGCAAACGCGGCGACAGTGTGTAAGTCCCTGCCTATTGTAAGCCCCTGAATTCCAGGGTCCTGTCTGAGAGATTGAGTAGGAGTACAGAGTATGAATGTTTCTAGGCACAGAATAAACAGTGTGGGCGAAGGCGGGCAGCCTTGACGCGTCCCGTTTGAGATCTTAAAGGGGGGTGACAAGATACCGTTCACTTGCACTTTTGCGGAGGGGTTAGAATACAGAGACAGCACCGCCCCCACGAATTGGGGGGGGGGGGAGGCCAAACTTACGCAATGTGGCTTCCATGTAATCCCAGTCCACTCTATCAAACGCCTTTTCGGCATCGGTACTGAGGAACACGACCTTCTTCCCTTGTTTTAGAGCAAATTGCTGAGCTTGTAGAACTCTAAAGGTGCTGTCTCTGCATTCCCTGCCCCCCACAAAGCCTGATTGTTCAGGGGATATAATCCCCGGGAGTAAAGGGGAGAGCCTATTGGCCAGGACCTTAGCCCACAGTTTCATGTCTGCATTTAGCAGAGAGATTGGTCTGTAGCTAGAGGGGACCTCAACATCTTTATCTGGCTAAGGCAGCACAACTATATGTGCCTCTAGAGCCTGGCTGGTTATAGGGGTACCACCTAAAAGAGCGTTGAAGAAGTTAACTAGTTGTGGGCCCAAATCCGGAAAAAACTTTTTATAGTAGGCCACTGTAAAACCATCAGGACCTGGGCTCTTGCCCGATGGAGTTGAGTTTAGGACTTTTTTTTACTTCAGCTAATGTAATGGGGGCCAACAGTGATGATTTGGAGGAATCATCTAGGGTGGGAAGGTTCAATGCCCTCAGGAAATGTTCGATCTCCCTTTTGCGGTCTATCCGTACCTCCTCCTGTTCCTCCCCCCTAAGGTTGTACAGATTGTGGTAGTAATCTCTAAAGATCTTTGATATATCCCGGGAGTCGGTCATTACAGGTCCTGCCTGTGATATCCTGCGCTTAATGAAAGCCTGGTCATCTCGTTTTTTAATGAGTGCAGTCATTATTTTTCCGCCCCTATTTCCGTGAACATAATGTTTGTGTTTCACTTTTAGGTAGGCTTTAGACGCCTTAATGTTTAACAACTCCTGTAATTCTCGTCTCGCAATCTTTAACTCCTTCAGGTCCCTGAGTGCACAAGAGCGTTTATGGAATGATTCTAGACTAGCAATGCGAGATAAGAGGTCTGACAATTTACGCGTTCTCATCTTGCTAATATAAGACCCTAGTGCAATAAATTCTCCCCTAATCACCGCCTTATGCGCCTCCCATACTATGGCATGGGACATATTGGGCGTTGTGTTGGTAGAGAAGTATGAGCGTAGTTTTTGTGAGATGTAATCTACCTGGGTTTGCGAATCCAGAAGGGTGTGATTTAACCTCCAGGTCCATTCCCTGCCACACAATTCTGGAAAACCAATGACAAGGGAGACCGGCGCATGGTCAGAGACCGTGATATTGTGGAGAGTGGAGGACTTAATAGATGGCAAGTATTTATCTTGCACAAAGAGGTAATCCAACCTCTGGTATGATTTGTGAGGGTTAGAATAGAACGTGTAATCACGCCTGTCACCATGCGCCGACCTCCAAACATCACTAAGGTGCAAAGATCTAAGGCGTGTCTGAACTGTTTTGAGAGCACGGAATGAGACGGCTGATTTCTGAACAGAGGAGTCAAGCAAAGGGTTCAAGGTGAGATTAAGATCTCCACCAATTAACAATAGACCAGCAGCAAACGGACCAATCTTGTCCAGCACTTCTGTGAGCCAACTAACCGGCTTCACATTTGGCGTATAAAGATTACATATTGTGACAGTTACGTGTCCTATCTCTCCCTTCAATAATAGATATCTCCCCTCCGGATCTTTCACTGCTGAATGAAATGTAAAAGGGGTACCCCGCCTGAAGCCTATACTGACTCCTCTGGACGCAGAACTACTGGAAGTAGCATGGTACCACACATTAAAAGGGCTATGTTCTAAATTAGGAACATGCAAATGGGAGAAATGGGTCTCTTGGAGTAGTATTATATCCGCACCAATTCTCCTAAGAACCTGAAACACTCTACTGCGTTTTCTAGGGCTATTACAACCATGTACATTAAGGGTGGAAAAACATAGAGTTAACGGAGCCATCTCAGTAAAGTGACATTCTGCAGATTGAGGTCGTGTGTCTTACTAGACCACATGGATGTACTAAACAGGTCAATGAACCGAATAAGGCTACTTTCACACTTGCGCTTGATCGGATCCGTTCTGAACGGATCCGATCATATTAATGCAGACGGAGGCTCCGTTCAGTACGGATCCGTCTGCATTAATAACTTAGAAAAATTTCTAAGTGCGCAAGATGCCTGAGCGGATCCGTTCAGACTTTCAATGTAAAGTCAATGGGGGACGGATCCGCTTGAAGATTGAGCCATATGGTGTCATCTTCAAGCGGATCCGTTCCCATTGACTTACATTGTAAGTCTGAACGGATCCGCTCGCCTCCGCACGGCCAGGCGGACAGCTGAACGCTGCAAGCAGCGTTCAGCTGTCCGCCTGGCCGTGCGGAGGCGAGCGGAGCGGAGGCTGAACGCCGCCAGACTGATGCAGTCTGAGCGGATCCGCTCCATTCAGACTGCATCAGGGCTGGACGGAGGCGTTCGGGTCCGCTCGTGAGCTCCTTCAAACGGAGCTCACGAGCGGACCGACGAACGCTAGTGTGAAAGTAGCCTAAAACAATAACTGTAACTGAAAGGTGATAGCAAAGAACCCCACTTCTAAGCCTCATGCACATTAATTTAAAGTGTAGAAAATAAAGCTATCCTGACCAACATTTTTTGTTGAGGAAGGAAAGGCACAATACAAAGCAGCCTGGCAGAGCGTAGCTATAGGTAACCCTGTCACACAGCAGGGTATGGGCTTACAGCCAAATATGAAATTAGCAAATGAAAATGCCAGTGACACTGTCTGTCGTAGGAAAACTAAATGGCAGGGTAATTAACAGGGACGCTGTCCGGTCATAACCACAATGCTGCAACTGCTAAGAGGGAGAAAAATGACGTTAACAGCGAACCCTTAGTCCGGAACTCCATGGGGCCACGCTCTCTTGTTCTTCCCAGCTCTTTGGGGTTTCGGTTTCATCCATCTAGACACCTGAGGAAGCGGTGGTAAGTCCTCCACGGGTAGGACGGGTAGCCAGGAGGGGATCTCAATCGGAGGCTGTTGTAGTGCTTCCCAAACCGGTGGTAAGTCCTCAGGCGATCGGACGGTGCAGCGGCGGTTCCCTACTGTGATAGAAATCCCAAATGGGAAGAGCCATCGATATGGGAACTTGGACGACCGCAGGAGATCAGTGAGGGGCTTCAATAAGCGCCGTTTTTGTAGCGTGGATGCAGCTAAGTCCTGATAGACTTGAACTTGGAGCTTCACTTCTCCTTGCTTCCTAGCCGCTTGGAGTATTAATTCGGTGTCTCTGTAGCTCAGGATACCGCAGATTATATCTCTTGGATTGTCTCGGGACGCCAGCTTTGGTTTTAAAGATCTGTGCACTCTCTCCACAGTGATGTGAGCCGCTTGCTCTGGGCCTACTAGCATGCTGAAAAGGGAGTCCATGACTTGAAATAAGTCCTCCTTATCATCCGCCTCTGGAAGCCCCCTGAGCCTGATGTTCCTCCTTCTATTCCTGTTCTCCTGATCTTCCATTTGAAGCAGGAGTGTATTCATCGCCCTGGCATGCGAGAGCAGGGAGTCTTTCACCGCTGCATTGAAGGTGAGCATGGCATCCTGCGACTGCTCCAGGGTCTCAACGCAGTCATCTATGTGGTGCACATCCGCTTTAATCGCCACCAGATCCGCGGCTAGAGGGGCAAGTGCTCGCTGTAGGGCTTCTTCAAGAAATTCTCTAGTGAGACCGGACCTCTCGTCACTGTGCGATGCACTGTCATCTCCGGTAAGCTGGGCTGAAGCATGGTCTCCTACAGCCGAGCCGGGAGGTTTCGGCGGCATCTTGGAGGGCCACGCCGGCGGCTGGGCAGCCGATTTACTCAGGAATTTATCCATCTCTAGGCTGGAGCTCGGGTCCTCTTTGCGCCCCGGTGCAGTCTGCATACAATCCTTCGGCTGGATCTTCATGCTGAGGTCAGGATAACGCTAAATTAGAGGCTTAGACGGGTGCTGGTGGCGAGAGCTCTGCTAACAAGCAGCCGCCATCTAGCTCGGTCAGGCCACGCCCCCATCCTGTGCGTTTTCAATGTAGGACCGCGCTGCTGTTTTGCCAATAGGGGATTCTTCAATCTAGCACAAAACCATCCGCATATCTGGACATAGGAAGCAGTATCAACCTCCACAGATGCACTCCTCTCCTCCAAAACACTCCTGTAGGATATCGAGAGATCGCACCAATAGTGAAGCACTGATTTCTCCAGTCATATAAAAATGTTTATTATACTCACAAAGCCAATCTTTGTTAGAAGCATATCACAAGTTGATGAGATACAATTCGTACTCTTGACTGACCCGGGTTTCGCTTTCACGCTTCTTCCTGAGCATAATACACCTTTTTATCTGACTGGATAATTGGATGACGTAATTTGGGATACCTACACGTTACATTTACACAAGCTTTTATGACATTACATCCTAAATAGGAATTTATATGTAGTTGGTCCCACCCTCCTCCTTCTGGGAAGGCTTTCTACAAGATTTGTGTCTGTGGGAATTTTAGCCCATTCATCCAGAAGAGTATTTGAGAGGTCAGGCACCGATCATAATCTCCATTTTAGTTCATCCCAAAGGTGATAAACAACCTACATAAGTAAAAAGAGCCAATAATGTACCCATAAATTCTAAAAATATGAATCTTTATTATAACACGTGCCTTCGCCTCGGGCCGCATATGTCAATGGGTGAGCTATGATCAATGGTGTTACCTTTTTTATGGACTGGGCTCAGTTATCAAATTAATAATTTGGGTTTTTCCATTGTATATGCACTATGCTTATTTTGAAGTAGTAGTCCAGACATTCTTGTGCATCTTATTTTAATTCCCACTAGACATTTTTTGGCTCAGGAATGGCATCTTTTCTGTCAACCATCTTTGTATCGTGTAGTTTTATTCATTTTAAACATGTGTTATAATAAATTTTTATATTTCTTTAATTCATGGGTACATTATTGGCTCATTTCCTTATGTAGGTTATTTATGGTCTTTGGAGCTTGTACCAAGTAATTTATAGTTGGGTATACTGCAGCACAACAGCAGTGTACTATACTCTGCTGACTAAAGTGTCATGTGTGCTTCTTCTGTTTGGTTTGTTTTGTTTATTCATCCCAAAGGTGTTCGATAGAGTTGAGATCAGAACTCTGTGGGGTCCAGTGCAGTCATGTTTTTCAACACCAAATTCAGTCAACCATGTTTTTATGGACATTGCTTTGTGCACTGAGGCACAGTCATTCTGGAATAGGACGGGACTTTGCCCATTCTGTTCCTGCAAAGTTGGAAGCATACAATTATCCCAAATTTGCCAAAATTGGAATTCTGGAATTCAGCAGTTATTGAGTCAGAAGAGCAATTTTACTTTTATGCATTATGTGTCTCACACACAGTGACCCTGCTCTGTAACTTTGCGTGGTCTCCTCTTTGTGGCTGAGTTGCTGTGGTTTCCTCTTTATGGCAGTGCAGTGCCCCACTCTGTTTTGGAAGTGGGCCACCTAAATCCCATGTATGTCATGTTATGCCAATTCCCTACAACAGGCTGGTAGTTGCATTACATCCATTCACCCCTAGATGGTGCTGGTACCAAATATATATATACACCTTAGGGTGTGTCAGTTCTGTGTAGAAGGAAGGAAGTTAGCTGAGGAGTGAGAGAGATAGCGAAGGAGTGAGGAGCAGACCCGGATAAGTCCAGGATGTAGCTGCTAATTTTAACCCTTTGGCCCTGGCCAAGCTAAGGGAGGAGGTAGAACATCCTTACAGCTACCTAGCACAGACCAGAGTAAACTGCGAATATAGAGAATGTCTAGTGGAGATAGTAGCAGCATTAGCTTATGGATTCCATAGCATCAGTGACCGGGAAAAGCCTAAAAGCACCTGGAGACAGCCAGACAACTAGGCTCAAGGTTGTCCATTACCACATACTTTTATGGATTTTGTGGACCAGTGTTTCTGAAAGCAACCAGTGCAAACAATGGAGCAGAGGATTCATGCCTGCCATTAGGGAGACTGCCCTATCGGTTGCCAAACACAAATTAGAGTCATTATTATATCCAGTATCTGGTCGCTAGAGTGTGGACATAGTGAGGACAGTTAGAAAGGAACTCTCTCAGATCAGCCAAAGGAAAATCTCAATGCACCTATTGTCAAATCTGTTACTAGGATTGCAGCTAAGCCAATCGTGTATGCATCATATGGGTTGTCACCCTTGCCATGTAAATGTACTGCACTAACTACCTCAAGGCAATTGATTAAGTAAAAAGTTAAGTTTACAACCATTGACGACTCATCCTTTCTACCACCTTCCTTTGCACCCAATGGTGCTGGTGTCTCGAACACCCGGGACCCTGCCTCCACAGAACCTTAAGCCATTCCACCAAGGGCACCTCAACCACCATCTGGTGGGAGTCCCTGGACAACAGAGTGTGCCCTGAAGGAACTGGTGCTGTCCTTCCCTTCACTGCACACAGGCCCAGGGATCTCTACAGAACAGTGAGTCAACCGGTCACTGCATGAGTTGCTGTGGTCTCCTAGTTATGGCTGAGTTGCTGTGGTCTCCTCTTCATGGCTAAGGGTACTTTCCGGCGATACGGCGAAACAGCGGAAGGACGGATCCGACAGGGAGACCAGCCTGCCGGATCCGTCCGGCCGCAAGTGTGAAAGTACCCCAAGTTGCTGTGGTCCCTAAACGCTTCCACTTTGCAATAATACCACAGATGATTGTGGAATAACTAGGAGGAAATAAATTTCATGAACTGACTTGTTACAATGGTGGCATCCTATTAGACCTCTTTCACACGCGCGTTATGGATTCTCTCAGGGCCTGTTCAGGAAAAATTTATGGTTTTGAACGCAAATTCAGTCAGTTTTGTCTGCGATTGCGTTCAATGTTTCAGTTTTTCCTGCGTGGGTGCAATCAGTTTTTGATGCGTTTTTCACACATTTAAAAAAGAAAACTGAAGAATAACAATCTTCACTTCCTAGCAACCATCAGTGAAAAATGCATTGCATCCGGAAGCAATCCGTTTTTCACTGAAGCCCGTTCACTTCTATGGAACCAGAGCTGTGTGAAAAACGCAGTACATAGAACATGCTGCGTTTTTTTTTTTTTTTGCTTTTGCACCGCACCTGTTTGTGGCTCACTATTACTGATAGAAATAGCTGATCAAATAACTGAAGTGTGAACTCAGCCTAAGGCACACGACCGGGTGCCAGCCGTCTGTGGACGCGGACTCATTCTCTGCATAGGAACGATAATTTGTGGTGCCGGCAGAACGACATGATCACCAGATATGCGAGTGTTTGCTCTTAGCCGGCACCTTTTACACAGGCCAATTATCGGGAACAAGCATTTATACAAACATTCATCCTTGATAATCAGCCATGATCGATGGTCTGTGTTGAAGGACATTTAGGGAAACCAATTAAATGTTCCCGATAATTGCCTGATCATTACCGGAGATGAGGGCTGCATTTACATGCAGCAATCACCTCAGCTGTATGGGGACAAGTGTTGGTACAGTGATAGTTAATATATTCTACACTGGTGGGGAAGGGGTTAACCTAAGTGATTGCCAGTAACGGGTGATTGCTTTATGTCACCTGGGTTAGTATTATGCAGATTTTACTAAGCCTAGGGCTACATGGCAGTTTTGGCAGAAATACAAACCAGACAGGCTTTTAAAACATTTCCTTTGTGTTCACTGCATAAAGGAAGCAGAGAGTATAATATGGAATGACTCGCTATGACAGGTGAGTGGTGATAACGAACTTTAGACAGGTAGATGTGCTGGAAGGGTTTGCTTCTGTCATTTGAACATACTGTTACAACTCAAGTACCTGCTGATGAAGACCTATTGTTTAGGACTCGCAGGAAAAACAGTGCACTCATCAGTAATGTGTTTGATGACGGATAAGCCTGCAATCCTCAGGAAACACTTGCTTTACTTTTATTTGCTTTTTCGGAGCAATAATGACAGAGCCAGATTACTGGTAATTTAATCCCAATTACTTTTTTATGTCATGTTATTTTTATTACGTTGTATTGATCATTGTCTGCTGATTGTGTTTTTTATGTGAAGCTTGCATCCACTGATGCTTATTATCTTCTGCTTTTTTATCTTCTGAATCTGAATGTACCAAAATGATTTATGCGTTTTTCAATTTTCATATGGGTCAAGTTATTTGGTTTGTTCTTGGGATTAAATTACCAGTAATCTGGCTCTGTCATTATTGCTCCGAAAAAGCAAATAAAAGTAAAGCAAATGTTTCCTGAGGATTGCAGGCTTATCCGTCATCAAACACATTACTGATGAGTGCACTGTTTTTCCTGCGAGTCCTAAACAATAGGTCTTCATCAGCAGGTACTTGAGTTGTAACAGTATGTTCAAATGACAGAAGCAAACCCTTCCAGCACATCTACCTGTCTATAGTTCAAGTCATTCCATTTTATACTCTCTCCTTCCTTTATGCAGTGAACACAAAGGAAATGTTTTAAAAGCCTGGCCATCTTTTCTATCTCTTCACTACTGCAGATTTATTGATGGTGAAAGCCACTATAAAATTACATGACTCAGATAGGATTATCCAAGAATTATCTTATGCAGATGGTTTCCAGAGTCAAATGGACTGGCTATCTTTAGCATCATTCGCCCATAGTCCAATAACATGTCGATCAGGCACAGCATAAGTTATGTATTGGTCCATGATCATCAACGAAGAGCTAACCTATCATGTGTTGTCCCACTCTGTTGTACTTCTGAAGTTTATGTGAGTTACATGCCTCCAGGAGCTCTCAGTAATTTGAAACAGTAGTTTTGCATGTCATTTTTTTCATTTTATTTTTATATAATTTATTCTATCCATTTTGCTCCTGTTATGCTATGAAGAACATTAATGTGAATGGAAATGAAACAGTAATATGGCCATGTGCATGAGCCCTAAAGAGCATTTAACATATGGCTTATGTATTTTGTTAAATGTTCCCATTGTTGTCTTTTCCCAGGTTTACAAAGCTTTTACATATATCATATTTCGTCGTTTGTTTATTATAAACTATAGTAATACTATATTATCAAATGCTCATATAAGTATTTCAAATCTCATATATTCATTTTAAAGTGTGCTCTATTTAGTTTTTACCATTGTTTTATTTATTTATTGATATATATATTTATTTTTTAATATACAGGTCCTTCTCAAAAAATTAGCATATTGTGATAAAGTTCATTATTTTCCGTAATGTACTGATAAACATTAGACTTTCATATATTTTAGATTCATTACACACAACTGAAGTAGTTCAAGCCTTTTATTGTTTTAATATTGATGATTTTGGCATACAGCTCATGAAAACCCAAATTTCCTATCTAAAAAAATTGGCATATTTCATCCGACCAATAAAAGAAAAGTGTTTTTAATTCAAAAAAAGTCAACCTTCAAATAATTATGCTCAGTTATGCACTCAATACTTGGTCGGGAATCCTTTTGCAGAAATCACTGCTTCAATGCGGCGTGGCATGGAGGCAATCAGCCTGTGGCACTGCTGAGGTGTTATGGAGGCCCAGGATGCTTCAATAGCGGCCTTAAGCCCATCCAGAGTGTTGGGTCTTGCGTCTCTCAACTTTCTCTTCCCAATATCCCACAGATTCTCTATGGGGTTCAGGTCAGGAGAGTTGGCAGGCTAATTGAGCACAGTAATACCATGGTCAGTAAACCATTTACCAGTGGTTTTGGCACTGTGAGCAGGTGCCAGGTCGTGCTGAAAAATGAAATCTTCATCTCCATAAAGCTTTTCAGCAGATGGAAGCATGAAGTGCTCCAAAATCTCCCGATAGCTAGCTGCATTGACCCTGCCCTTGATAAAACACAGTGGACCAACACCAGCAGCTGACATGGCACCCCAGACCATCACTGACTGTGGGTACTTGACACTGGACTTCAGGCATTTTGGCATTTCCCTCTCCCCAGTCGTCCTCCAGACTCTGGCACCTTGATTTCCGAATGACATGCAACAGTCCAGTGCTGCTTCTCTGTAGCCCAGGTCAGGCGCTTCTGCCGCTGTTTCTGGTTCAAAAGTGGCTTGACCTGGGGAATGCGGCACCGGTAGCCCATTTCCTGCACACGCCTGTACACGGTAGCTCTAGATCTTTCTACTCCAGACTCAGTCCACTGCTTCCGCAGGTCCCCCAAGGTCTGGAATCGGTCCTTCTCCACAATCTTCCTCAGGGTCCGGTCACCTCTTCTTGTTGTGCAGCGTTTTCTGCCACACTTTTTCCTTCCCACAGACTTCCCACTGAGGTGCCTTGATACAGCACTCTGGGAACAGCCTATTCGTTCAGAAATTTCTTTCTGTGTCTTACCCTCTTGCTTGAGGGTGTCAATGATGGCCTTCTGGACAGCAGTCAGGTCGGCAGTCTTACCCATGATTGCGGTTTTGAGTAATGAACCAGGCTGGGAGTTTTTAAAAGCCTCAGGAATCTTTTGCAGGTGTTTAGAGTTAATTAGTTGATTCAGATGATTAGGTTAATAGCTCGTATAGAGAACCTTTTCATGATATGCTAATTTTTTTAGATAGGAATTTTGGGTTTTCATGAGCTGTATGCCAAAATAATCAATATTAAAACAATAAAAGGCTTGAACTACTTCAGTTGGTGTGTAATGAATCTAAAATATATGAAAGTCTAATGTTTATCAGTACATTACAGAAAATAATGAACTTTATCACAATATGCTAATTTTTTGAGAAGGACCTGTAATTGTATTGAGGTAAATCTATTTCTCTTTTACAGAACTTTAAATACTCCCTCTTCAATATAATAAAACATGCTTGTTTCCTGCCAGGGGCATTGTTAGAATCCAAAAAGCCCCAAGGCATATGTTTGGCCCTCCATCCCACCACAACAAAAGATATACCAAATAGATACGTTTCCTCATCAGCAGACTACATCTGGATATTACTTATATAATATAAATCACATAATAATGGATATAATAAAAATCTGTTCTGTGGGGCCTAAAACTTATACCTATAGATAAAACAGCTTTGCCTACAAATAATTTGCCCCATCATAAACACTAATGGAAATATAATAGCATATCAATGAATAATACAGGCACACATGTACCCCAAAAAAACTATTCAAGGAACACATAATATATTATAATATACTGTAAGATCAAATATAACTACCACTTCCCAGATAGCTGCCCCGAACCCCCCACATGGCCGTGTACATAGCAATCTGAATGCTCCCAGCATTAACTAACACTTGGAGTGCCAGGTACTCATGTGCCCGGGCAACTGCTGCAGGCGTCCTTCTGAATTCTATTATGTTGCCATCCTCAGGACGATGATAACAGTTGAGAACTGCAGAGGGGCACAGGAGCCAATGTTTCTGCGCCCCGGAGTTTACCCTCATAGGCCTCAGGGCATTAGGCTGGAAGCCTATGAGGCAGTAGAACAACAGAGGCACCCTTCCTGCAATGAGAGAATTAAATGCCGCAGGCCGGAAGAGACATGTGACCTGCATTGCAGACAGTGGTGTGCAATGGGACTCAGGTGAGTATTAGAATCTTTTCTTTTTACCTGCAGACCATACAGCATACTATAAGGGGCATTACTGGGGCATTATAGCGAGAATTACTAAGGGCAATATAGCAAGCATTTCTACGGGCATTTTGGGGGCATTTTTAATAATGGGCACTATAAAGGCATTATTAAAAGGGTTTTCCAAGATATTTTT
Source organism: Bufo gargarizans (assembly GCF_014858855.1). NCBI lineage: Eukaryota > Metazoa > Chordata > Amphibia > Anura > Bufonidae > Bufo > Bufo gargarizans. Next base: position 264,567,512 of record NC_058080.1, read on the forward strand.
ATTGATGACCTATCTTCAGGAGTCTCAATCAGTAAAACACTGATTAGGTCCGTACACGAGGTGTCTTCCCCATAGGATGAGCTACTGACTTCCCTCCTGAAGGGTTACAGCTTACCGATTAAACAGAAAGCTCCATTCCCTAGTGGAACATAGACAGAGCATGTACCCTATAGTTTTCACTGTGTACGTGTTGTTATTCTGCTCTCACCCCAGACCTTGGAGCGGCCAGTTCCCATGTCTGCAGTGAGTCAGAATCCCCAAATAACCTTGAGAAAATACGTAGACAAAGCCTTACTCCCTTGCATATGCATTCACAGGTACAAAATGGAATTCAAATGATCAGAAACGACATCTTCACACTTTACCTGCTCGCCATCAACATCGCAACGGTGAACAGGTGTAATTACAATAAGCAAAGTGAATAGGACTGCTCGTTCCTATACACTTGAAGTGAATGGAATGGCTTCTTGTAATTACAGCTGATTGGCGTTTTGCTGGGTGTCGGACCCCCGGTTCCCCTTTTGGTACTTATGGCCCTGCCTACTTGTGTTGACACCACTTTCTGTCAATTTGGATCTTCTTTCAACATTGGGCCTATTTTACTTTTTTCCCAGGGGCATTTTAAGTTCCCAAAATGCAAAAGTCATGCAGTGACCATACAGTGGTCACAGTATGGTGATAGCATATACTCTGCAGAGTATAATCATACTGTGAGTAGAATCAATACAGTACAATTAAAGACAGTGATTCAGGGGTGATGTCTTCTTGGATTGGAGTAATTCAGTTTACCTGTTATTCTCAGTAACCGTGCACCATACAATAATAATTGGCTTCTCAGCCACCCACCACTTGTGTCACACGGAGTATTAGCTGCCCACACAGTTTTGTATTCATCTATACAGTGCCAACATATTTCAAGTGCTGGACAGAGATTGTCATCACTCACATTGGTGCCTGTCCCCACTGGGGCTCAGAATCTAAATTCCATATAGTCTCACAATATGATTTTGGAGTGTGGGTGGAAACTGATGAACCTGTAAGAAATCCACAAAGACACAACACATACACTCTGAGCAGATGTGGTTCTTGATCAGATTCAAACCCCAGATGTCAATGTTGTAAGGCAATAGTGCTAATCGCTGAGCCACTATGCTGCCCATACTGTAAGAATGGTTTCTTTGTCCTCAGTAGAAGCATTACCCCATATGCATCCACACAGTAATAGTGCCCCACACTAATAGTGCCCAACACAGGAATTATAGTTCTTTAGTGATCCCCAGATACAAACCAAATGGGAAACATAATTTGTTCACCTCTTATAAACGTGGCCATCACAAATGCGCAGCATGCCTAGGTAAAAAGTACATTCATTCCCTACACAACACAGAAGGAATTATTGGTGGGACACATCACAAACCATTTGAACACCCACATAAGATGTTACCTTTAAGATGTGATATTTAACTGCTAATATTTCCAATGTATCTAAGCACTTTAGAGATGTTTGCTTTGTGTTTCAAGGCATCAAAAGGATAAAGAATCCTATTAGGCGAGGGAACCATGAAATGAAAACTCTTCAACAGAATTAGGGAGAGACCACATCTCCGGTATTTTTCCATTCTTCTGATCCATCAGAAGAACAGGAAAATAATAAAAATAAAAAAACTGGCTCAAATGGCTCAATTTTTTAATTTATTTTTCTGTTCTTCTGACTGGTCAGAAGAACAGAAAAATCACGGTGAGATGAACTATCCCTAACTTATTAATTTAGCATTTTAGTAAAATAGAAAACCAAGGGGCACGCTGTAACTAGAAATACATGGACCGTTGCAAAAAAGAGGGTAGCAGAGCACATGGCAAATATTAAAAAAGGATACGAGTTACATTCCTTGTCAAAATATTTTAAAGAACAACATAATTGTGACCTTTCCACTTTGTTTTATACGGCATTAGAAAAAGTTAAGAGGCCTTGGAGGGGAGGTAACCACATCGCAAACATATCCAGAATAGAGTCTAAAAGAATATTTGATTTTAACACCCTGATACCAAGAGGTTTAAATGCTGAAATCGAACTGTTTGGATTTCTTTAGAACTCTGGGGTGGTGGCCTGTTGGTGATGGGACATCGGGTGTCTGGCTGCTTATCAGCACCCCGATCTGTCCTCCCCGGCAGGCTGCATCCCCCATTCACTTGTAAATTCCTCCAGACATTTCTCTCCATCAACATTGTATGAGATATATCTGGATTTATATTGGTACCTTGATAGATGACTTAAAAAGCGCATGAAAAGCGCGGTGAAATCGCATATGCGTTTTCTTATGTTTTTTCCTATATGTTTTTTTCATATTTTTATATATGCGTTTTTATATATGTGTCTTTTACATGTGCTTTAAAGAGTCCCCCTAAAAGCTAATGTTTTAAATGATACTATTTTTGGAAATACGTGTAGCAGTATGTTTTATGTAGTTGGAGTATCCTATAGTTGTCCCACATATTATTCAGAGACGTTTGAGAATCCAGGTCCATATATTGTGGTCATCTCACTGTCCAAGCAAGCACTGCTTTATTCTCCATGTACCATATAAAAAGGAGCCTTTGACACTCACGGTTCAACCACTGAGGACAGGACACGTTTAGTTCCGAAACTCGTCTGGTCAAGAACAGTGAGAGACCCATGAGGGCCAGTATCTTGTGGATGTTTGAAGTTCTTCTCTTGGCCAGGAATAACACATAAAAGCTGACGCATCTTCGGTATGGATGCTAGGACCCAGAATAATTCCACTACCTCTGTCACATGGGACACCACGTGGAGGCTTGCGGATCACGTAGGATGCAGCGAATGTCCTGGCAGCGCACAGAAACAGCACACAGCACCGACGGCTACAACAACTGTGGAGCGGTAAAGTACCTAACCTGCAGCGTTTATATAATTCAGCTGTTATATTTTGATGTTGTGTGAAAACAGCGTACTGTCCTAACTTTATGTACGGAGTGACCTTCTAAAAAACAAAAGTATGAACAAGTCTTAAAGGAACAAAAGTCTGGATATATACTTATATATAGCAGGGTATCTGATATATTGCTACAATACCTGACATATTGAATAACCTCATTGGAGTATTATACCCCACAAATAATAAGGACACTCGGGTCGCTGCACATCTGTGAGATTAAGAAGCAGCTTTCATTGCATGAATACTGTTCCATTTAAGTTCTAGACTGTTGTTTTATTGTTTTGCCACAAGAGGTCGCTGTTTTCCATGCACAGCTCATTCTCTGCTCAGATTACAATATGCATGGGAGGTGTGGTTAACAAGCTGCTGAGAAGACAGCAGGCAGTCGCCATTTTGTGAGGAGAGAGAAAGACAGACTGAGGTGAATCTCTTCACATCCAAGTGCTCGGAAGCATTCTTTTGTCACCAGTACCGCAGCCAAAGGGAGCTGATTGAGTCCAGGATCCAAAGGCTAACCAGGAGAGCGGATGCCTGCCAGGAGTACTGTTGAGAGCTGCGGAATGTATTACCTGTTCTGTGGTACCACACGTTAGACTGAAAGACTGTTCGATTCAGAATAGTCGAGACAGAGCAGAAGTATCAGAGACTGAGTTTATACCTGCAATTAGCTAGATGGATAGGGTCTAACTATGTGTGTGGCAGGCTTTACATATTGTGGATCATTCATTACAAGGACTTAACAGTTAAAGTTGTGGCTCGCTCCGGAGAGAAGAAAGGACTCACTTCACCATAATCCAGCGTGTTTATTGGGAGTGATATATAAGGCACATGCCACATTACCAGTTTTGGGAAGGGGAGGGGAAACACTGTATAGGCTAATAAGATTGTAAGCTCCTGTGTTGTTCTAGCGGGCTAGCCTGTATATTACACCCCAAACAATTGTTCCTGTACTTTAGGGTAATAACATGTATGGCGAGGCAGTGTTAACTCTGCTCGCAGTAGGTAAATTGTCCCAGCTACCATTAGAGGGCATCGTGTTGTGCAACACAGGGGTCTCAGCTTCAAGCTGAGTGTATGTAACTTTATTTCATGCTAACTGTATTTTAGAGCTGTAGGTTATTTTGCTGTGTTTCAGTAAATAAGTTTTGTTTACAAAAGCCAGTGTCTGAGTTGCTTTCCTTGTCTGTGACTTTGCTGTATCCTGGGGATCTCACCCTGGTACACGGCTTACACATCGGATTCCTGTAAGATGGTCTTTTAAATTTTGATACTCAATTATTTCCAAGTTGCTGAACATATCTCTGTGCACACAATGATTGCTAAATGTAGGAAGGGGTGAGTTGTGTTTTTAAGGCTACTTTCACACTCGTATTTGGTGCGCATCCATCATGGATTTGCACAGATGGATCCATTCAGATAATACAACCATCTGCGTCTGTTCAGAACGGATCCGTTTGTATTATCTTTAACACAGCCAAGACAGATCCGTCTTGAACACCATTAAAAGTCAATGGAGGAGGGATCCATTGTGCCAGATTATGTCATAGAAAACAGATCCGTCCCCATTGACTTACATTGTGTGCCAGAACGGATCCTTTTGGCTCACTTTTGTCTGCCTCCAAAGCGGAATGGAAACGGAATGGAGGCAAACTGAAGCATTCTGAGCTGATCCTTTTCCATTCAGAATGCATTAGGGCAAAAGGGATATGTTTTGGACCGCTTTTGAGAGTCCTGAACGTATCTCACAAACGGAAAGCCAAAACGCCAGTGTGAAAGTGGCCTAAGAATAAATATACTTCTGGCAATACTATGAATAAAAGATCATCAGAATGATTCCTGTAGCTGGCCAGCTAAGACCTGTGCTAGGTTGCTAATATAGCTTATATGTTTATACAGCTAAACCTGCCAATAACCTTAATACAGTTCCTATTGTGTGTTAAAGACAAAAGCAGAGTTATTTACAGTGACTTCATGTTTGGATGTCATAAATCTGTTATATATTGTGTTCACAAAAGCAGAAAAGATAATATGCCTTTAAGATTCATTATATAATGTAAGGTAAGCTCAATGACACAACAGAAATCATAGAGTTAAACTGTTGTTGCTGGGCAGGAGTTTTGACCAATCACAGCCAGCCTCACACACATCCCAAGAGTTTTGACCAATCACAGGCAGCCTCACACACAGCCTGTGTGGGAAATTCCCCTAGCAGGAGTTGCTGGAATCACCAAAGAAAGAAGCTGAACAGACATTCACTCCACTAAGAGCTGTGTTTTATGGAAGCAAAGAGACCAAAATAGGTATTTAAAACACGAGGAGTATGGTGGCTCACCCCCTAGTGCAATATGTAAGGTGCTCAAAGTCTGATCTGACTCACCCAGTCAGAGGATTCAAGGGGGACTGAGATGTAGACAGGCACTCTATATATGGAAACAGCAGATATTTATTAATATATTGATTTAAACAATAGATAAAATAGTAACTGCAATAAAAAGTAACACAATATATTAAAATAAGTGCAGATGTATATACAATTAAGGGATGTACATGCCACCCATCAAAGAAGTGGTGTCCAGCTTCCAGATAATATGATCCAATATTATAGATCCTGGTTAGTAGCAGTTAGTTTCAGCCAGAAAAAAATCACCAGTATTCTGGTTGAACTGCTCAGCTATAATGCACCATATCATATACCGTCAAGTTTTTCAGCCAACGAATTGGCCTGAAAATAAATATTTATTATTATATTTATTATCAGGCCAATTCATTGGCTGAAAAACTTGACGGTATATGATATGGTGCATTATAGCTGAGCAGTTCAACCAGAATACTGGTGATTCTTTCTGGCTGAAATTCTTTTGGGTCTCAAACCTTAATTACAGATTCAATGAGCTTCACAGATATTGTACCAGACGCAATTGTATGATCCTGTGGAATACAGGGTAGCTATTATACTATTCTTATACTATTGGTAGACGCCATCAATATATTGGGCTGACTTGCACCTTCCTATATTTCATCTGGATGCCTGAAGCACCTCTCATCTGTCCAATGTCAAGCTTATATACAGTTCTGATCAAAAGTTTAAGACCACTTGAAAAATGGCAAAAAATCATATTTTACATTGTTGGTTCTTAACAAGGTTCCAAGTAGAGCTTCAATATGCAACAAGAAAAAATGAAAGCGAGACAAAACATTTTTAGAGCATTCAATTAATTGAAAATAACGATTAAACTGAAACAGACTGTTTTTCAGCTGATCCAAATTTTAGGACCACATGCCTTTAAAAGGCCAAATCTGTGCAAAGATGTGGATTAATTGTCATTTTTCTGTCAGGTAGTCACGTGTTGTGATGGCAAAGGCAAAAAAACTCTCCCTTTTTTAACGTGGTCGGGTTGTTGAACTGCATAAGCAGGGTCTCTCACAGCGCACCATCGCTGCTGAGGTGGGAGGCAGTAAGATACTCATTTGGAATTTCTTAAATGATCCTGAGGGTTATGTAACAAAACAGTCAAGTGAAAGACCGCAAAAAATTTCATCAGCACTGAGCCGGAGGATCCAATTGGCTGTCCGTCAAGACACTGGACGATCCTCGACCCAAATTAAGGCCCTTACTGGTGCTGACTGCAGCCCCATAACCATCAGACGGCATCTGAGACTGAAGGGCTTCAAAAACAAAAAACATCTTCAAAGACCTCGTCTCCTTGAACGCCACAGAACTGCTTGTTTGGACTTTGCAAGAGAGCACCAAACATGGGACATTCAAAGGTGGAAGAAAGTTTTATTCTCTTATGAGAAAAAAATTTACGTTACTGGCATGACAAGCAGATCCCACCTGAGATGTTTTCTACGCGCCACAGTGGAGGGGGCGCCATAATGGTCTGGGGTGTTTTTTCCTTCAGTGGAACAATGGAGCTTCAGGAAGTGCAGGGGCGTCCAACGGCCGCTGGCTATGTCCAGATGTTGCAGAGCATTCCTCATTACTGAGGGCCCTCGTTTGTGTGGTAACAACTGTGTTTTTCAACGGGACAATGCTACAGTACACAATGCCCGCATGACAAGGGACTTCTTCCAGGAGAATAACATCACTCTTTTGGCCCATTCTACGTGTTCCCCTGATCTGAATCCAATTGAGAACCTTTGAGGATGGATGGCAAGGGAAGTTTACAAAAATGGACAACAGTTCCAGACAGTAGATGGCCTTCGTGCGGCCGTCTTCACTACTTGGAGAAATGTTCCCACTCACCTCATGGAAACGCTTGCATCAAGCATGCCGAAACAAATTTTTGAAGTGATAATCAATAACGGCGGAGCTACTCATTACTGAGTTCATGTTTGGAAGTTGAATTTCTGTTTTGGGGGGGTTTAGTTTTTTTTTGGAGGTGTGGTCCTAAACTTTTGATCAGCTGAAAATCAGACTGTTTCAGTTTATTTGTTGTTTTCATTAAATTGAATGCTCAAAAAATGTGTTTTCTCACTCCCATTTCTTCTTGTTGCATGTTGAAGCTCTACTTGGAACCTTGTTAAGATCCAGCCAAGCTAAATATGAATTTTTGCCATTTTTCGAGTGGTCTTAAAATTTTGATCAGGACTAGGAATGAGCGAAACCGAACTGTATAGTTCAGGTTCGTACCGAATTTTGGGGTGTCTGTGACACGGACCCGAACCCGAACATTTTCGTAAAAGTCCGGGTTCGGTGTTCGGCGCTTTCTTGGCGCTTTTTGAAAGGCTGCAAAGCAGCCAATCAACAAGCGTCATACTACTTGCCCCAAGAGGCCATCACAGCCATGCCTACTATTGGCCCAGCCTCTATTTAAGCTGGAGTCACGTAGCGCCGCACGTCACTCTGCTCTGATCAGTGTAGGGAGAGGATGCAGCTGCTGCTGTTAGGGCGAGATTAGGCACTAGACAGGGATTTACTCAGCAAAAACACTTAATTAAGTGATCGATCTACAGCTGTGAATCATTCATCTTCTGCTATTCAATTGCTCACTGTTTTTAGGCTGCCCAGAGCGTTTTTCAGTCACTTTTTTCTGGGGTGATCGGTGGCCATTTTGTGACTTGTGGTGCACCAGCACAAACTGCCACCAAGTCCATTTAACCATCAATAGTGTTTTTTTTTTTTTTGCTATATCCTACATCAGGGGCTTGGCTGTGCTTGCTATTTTATTGAGGGGTGAAATACAATTGCCAAAATAGCAGTACCCTAAATCTGGTGTTTCAGCTGTGGCTAGCCAATTGTAATACTGTCTGCTGTCTGGCAAAGGATATATTTTTGTTCTGGGTTGAAATACAATTCCCAACTTAGCAATTCCCTAAATCAGTGGTTTCTGCTGTATCAGGCCAAGTTTAAATCTATCCATAAAAGGGTATATTAGATTGAAGGTGTGGATAGGGTCATCCTCAATAACTTCACACACTACAGTGCATTTCCAAGTCTAATTCTGTCCGTAAACGTATACCTGTCATCCAGCGCCTAAATAATAGGCCTAAAATTTATATTCAGCTAAATCTGTGGTTATTGCTGTAGCTGGTCAAGTTATTTAGTGTCCCTCAAAGCACAGTTTTTGTTCTGGGTTGAAATACAATTCCCAACTTAGCAATTCCCTAAATCAGTGGTTTCTGCTGTATCAGGCCAACTTTAAATCTATCCATAAAAGGGTATATTAGATTGAAGGTGCTGATAGGGTCATCCTCAATAACTTCACACGCTACCGTGCATTTCCAAGTTTAATTCTGTCCGTAAACGTATACCTGTCATCCAGCGCCTAAATAATAGGCCTAAAATTTATATTCAGCTAAATCTGTGTTTATTGCTGTGGCTGGTCAATTCATTTAGTGTCCGCCAAAGCACAGTTTTTGCTCTGGGTTGAAATACAATTCCCAACTTAGCAATTCCCTAAATCAGTGGTTTCTGCTGTATCAGGCCAAGTTTAAATCGATCTATAAAAAGGTATATTAGATTGAAGGTGCTGATAGGGTCATCCTCAATAACTTCACATGCTACTGTGCATTTCCAAGTCTAATTCTGTCCGTAAACGTATACCTGTCATCCAGGACCTAAATACTAGGCCTACAATTTATATTCAGCTAAATCTGTCGTTACTGCTGTGCCTGTATTAGTGTAATACGGTACCTAAATAGATAGCCAGATAGTGTTAGGTGTCTGTAAAAAAAGGCCTGAATTTGAATTTAATACATTGGGCCAAATAATTTTTTTCTTATTGTGGTGAACGGTAACAATGAGGAAAACATCTAGTAAGGGACGAGGACATGGTCGTGGTGGTGTTAGTGGACCCTCTGGTGCTGGGAGAGGACGTTGCCGTTCTGCCACACGTCCTAGTGAACCAACTACCTCAGGTCCCAGTAGCCGCCAGAATTTACAGCGATATTTGGTGGGGCCCAATGCCGTTCTAAGGATGGTAAGGCCTGAGCAAGTACAGGCATTAGTCAATTGGGTGGCCGACAGTGGATCCAGCATGTTCACATTATCTCCCACCCAGTCTTCTGCAGAAAGCGCACAGATGGCGCCTGAAAACTAAGCCCATCAGTCTGTCACATCACCCCCATGCATATCAGGGAAACTGTCTGAGCCTCAAGTTATGCAGCAGTCTCTTATGCTGTTTGAAGACTCTGCTGTCAGGGTTTCCCAAGGGCCTCCACCTAGCCCTTCCCCGGCGGTGGAAGACATAGAATGCACTGACGCACAACCACTTATGTTTCCTGATGATGAGGACATGGGAATACCACCTCAGCACGTCTCTGATGATGACGAAACACAGGTGCCAACTGCTGCGTCTTTCTGCAGTGTGCAGACTGAACAGGAGGTCAGGGAGGAAGACTGGGTGGAAGACAAGGCAGGGGACGATGAGGTCCTAGACCCCAGATGGAATGAAGGTCGTGCCACTGACTTTCAGAGTTCGGAGGAAGAGGCAGTGGTGAGATCGAGCCAACAGCGTAGCAAAAGAGGGAGCAGTGTGCAAAAGCAGAACAGACTCCGCCTGCTACTGACCGCTGCCATCTGGGACCGAGCACCCCAAAGGCAGCTTCAAGGAGTTCCCTGGCATTGGCACTTCTTCAAACAATGTGCTGACGACAAGACCCGAGTGGTTTGCACGCTGTGCCATCAGAGCCTGAAGCGAGGCATTAACGTTCTGAACCTTAGCACAACCTGCATGACCAGGCACCTGCATGCAAAGCATGAACTGCAGTGGAGTAAACACCTTAAAAACAAGGAACTCACTCAGGCTCCCCCTGCTACCTCTTCTGCTGCTGCCGCCTCGGTCTCTTCTGCTGCTGCCGCCTCGGCCTCTTCCTTCGCCTCTGGAGGAACGTTGGCACCTGCCGCCCAGCAAACAGAGGATGTACCACCAACACCACCACCTCCGTCACCAAGCATCTCAACCATGTCACACGGCAGCGTTCAGCTCTCCATCTAACAAACATTTGAAAGAAAGCGTAAATTACCACCTAGCCACCCTCGATCCCTGGCCTTGAATTCCAGCATTTCTAAACTACTGACCTATGAAATGCTGTCATTCAGGCTGGTGGACACAGACAGCTTCAAACAGCTCATGTCGCTTGCTGTTCCACAGTATGTTGTTCCCAGCCGCCACTACTTCTACAAGAGAGCCATGCCTTCCCTGCACAACCAAGTATCCGATAAAATCAAGTGTTCACTGTGCAACGCCATCTGTGGCAAGGTCCACCTAACCACAGATACGTGGACCAGTAAGCACGGCCAGGGACGCTATATCTCCCTAATTGCACACTGGGTAAATGTAGTGGCGGCTGGGCCCCAGACGGAGAGCTGTTTTGCGCACGTCCTTCCGCCGCCAAGGATCGCAATGCAACATTCTTTGCCTCCTGTTGCCTCCTCCTACTCGGCTTCCTCCTCCTCTTCTTCCACCTGCTCATCCAGTCAGCCACACACCTTCACCACCAACTTCAGCACAGCCCGGGGTAAACGTCAGCAGGCCATTCTGAAACTCATATGTTTGGGGGACAGGCCCCACACCGCACAGGAGTTGTGGCGGGGTATAGAACAACAGACCGACGAGTGGTTGCTGCCGGTGAGCCTCAAGCCCGGCCTGGTGGTGTGCGATAATGGGCGAAATCTCGTTGCAGCTCTGGGACTAGCCGGTTTGACGCACATCCCTTGCCTGGCGCAAGTGCTGAATTTGGTGGTGCAGAAGTTCATTCACAACTACCCCGACATGTCAGAGCTGCTGCATAAAGTGCGGGCCCTCTGTTTGCACTTCCGGCGTTCACATCCTGCCACTGCTCGTCTGTCTGCGCTACAGCGTAACTGCGGCCTTCCCGCTCACCGCCTTATATGCGACGTGCCCACCAGGTGGAACTCCACCTTGCACATGCTGGACAGACTGTGCGAGCAGCAGCAGGCCATAGTGGAGTTTCAGCTGCAGCACGCACGGGTCAGTCGCACTGAGGAACAGCACCACTTCACCACCAATGACTGGGCCTCTAGCATTTTTAGCACTTTCAGGCCAGTCTCTTCGAAGTGACTCAGAGGGAGGTTTTTTGCAACAGCAGAGGCCAGGTACAAATGTGGAAGAACGTGTGACGTACAGCGGCTCACCCCTGTTGCGTATGGGTAGGTGCTCACCCTCAGGTCCTACCCTCAGGACCCAGAAGAAATAATGGAGAATAAGAAAAATTAGGGGGCACACTCAAGAGGGATCACTGGATAAAGTGTAGATAATTGTGTTTAATAATATTTTAAGAACATACCCTTAAAAGCATTAAAACATACATAAAACAAAAACAAAAAGTGCAAAATTTCACTGGTAGTATTAATCTCAGTGAGAGTTCTTTCCACAGAGGTATAGGATTAAGGCCTGTGACGTTAGAGCGATAGTATCAGCCCTATGGCTCAGTCCTAGTGGAGCGCTGATGATGTTAATGTCTCTTTATCCAGTATGCTGAGTATGCAGCAGTATATATCAAATTGGAGACTGTGCTCCCGTGTTTAACAAGATGTATGGCAGGTTGGAGACTATGCTCCCGTACTTACAGTCTCTTGTCGCTTGCGGTATTTCCGATCACCCCTCCTGACTGAATCCTCACAGCATTGATGTTTCAAGTTGCCGTACACTCACAGCGTCCCGTGCAGTGTGTTCGGTCAAGACGTGGCGTCCCACGTGACCTAGTAGTCTGGGGTGCCGGCTAAACGCTGAGCTGACGTCACTGGATTGATATTGCACTGACGTCAGTAATGTGCGACTCGTGCTCCGGTTTGATGCAGGAGAAAGATCTCGTATAGCGATGTCTTTAAAGTATAGATGTTTCTTGTTTTTTCCTGGAATCCACGCTCACTCTGTCTCTGCCAGACGCGTTTCTGGGTCATACACCCCTTCCTCAGTGGCCAACTGAGTGAGTGGATTCTCACTCCTTATATATGGGTTTTGATTTTTCCCACAATCCTACTTTTTAGGGTTTCTCCCAATATGTGGGGTGGATTACATTGTTGCTTGCTTATATCGCTGTATACAGCATAAAACATAACTTAAATGAAAATTAAAACCATAAATAACATCCCCTACATTTAATACCAATAAAAACAGATTCATGGTGAAGACTACATGGTTAAAATGACATTTTAGAGAAAACCGCATCAAAAACGCATCAAAAACGCACCAAGTATAGGATGCGTTTTTTGTGCGGTGTAGGGTCTTGAATTGGAACTTAGCCATATGTGCTTGTTTTGGCATGTATTGTATGCTAATTTTCCTTAGTTGTATCTGGGAGGAGCCACTGGGAGGAGCCACTGCACGGGACGCTGTGAGTGTACGGCAACTTGAAACATCAATGCTGTGAGGATTCAGTCAGGAGGGGTGATCGGAAATACCGCAAGCGACAAGAGACTGTAAGTACGGGAGCATAGTCTCCAACCTGCCATACATCTTGTTAAACACGGGAGCACAGTCTCCAATTTGATATATACTGCTGCATACTCAGCATACTGGATAAAGAGACATTAACATCATCAGCGCTCCACTAGGACTGAGCCATAGGGCTGATACTATCGCTCTAACGTCACAGGCCTTAATCCTATACCTCTGTGGAAAGAACTCTCACTGAGATTAATACTACCAGTGAAATTTTGCACTTTTTGTTTTTGTTTTATGTATGTTTTAATGCTTTTAAGGGTATGTTCTTAAAATATTATTAAACACAATTATCTACACTTTATCCAGTGATCCCTCTTGAGTGTGCCCCCTCATTTTTCTTATTCTCCATTATTTCTTCTGGGTCCTGAGGGTAGGACCTGAGGGTGAGCACCTACCCATACGCAACAGGGGTGAGCCGCTGTACGTCACACGTTCTTCCTAATACAGTACCCTCAACAGCTGAGCTCCCCTTATTGCGAGATGGACATTTGGGAACATTTGGATAATAAGTATAGAAAAATTGAAGCTTTCACCTTTAATCTAGAAGGTGAAGCATCCATAGATACGAATAGATCAATGGATGATGTTTTTAGGGCTCTGGAGAAGATTCTACAACGACAGTTGCGCAATAAGTGGGAGATTCGATCACTTGCGCAATATCTGGATAAGGGCCTCATTCCCAGGGGTTTGTCACTCACCAAGACACCTGCGTCAGATTTGGTGGACGACAAATTCAAAAAAGAATGGGATGATTTCCTGAAAGCACAATCAAGGGCCCTTATACAGATGATTATTAAAAGAAGGTTACAAATGACAGATGAAATGACAGGGCAAATAGATACCCTAAAAAAAGAAATGGAATCATTCCCAGACATTGATACAGTTCGGAATTGGCATGAGAGAATCTGTAAGAATCTAGACACATTAGAAAGGGAAATAATAGGCAAAAAAACAAAAAAACTGCATCGTATGGAAAGGAAGGTGGTCACTGATAGGTTTGAACAGAGAGAAGTAGAGAACACTACAACACAGGGACAGTTTGATAATGTCAAAATCACTAATAGGTTTGAAACACTTGCAACACCTCATTTTTTAGACTTTACACCCCCACACCACAAAACACGTACGAGGAGCACACGGACTCCCACTCCATCACGACAGGAGATACAAACACACAACCACTCAACACAGAGTTACAATCACGATTACAACTTGAGGGATCGTCCGAGGCAGTACACACAGAGCAAAGGGAATCACCAAACACATGGACAGGAACACAGATATCACCAGAACACAGCACACTACCACATACCAAAAATGAACAGACAGAGACACGAGCACAACGAACAATACGCAGAGGACGACATGCACAAAAGAAGAAAACACAGAAATTAGCAGTTACACCCACTAATATAGTAAATATCAGTGACACTGCCCTTACAGATATTCAGATGCAGCTTCTAAACAAAGGCCTGAAATTTGCTCCCACTAACTCTATGGACAAATTTGCCACATACATTGGTGTGGAAAAGTTTATTAGACGCTTATGTCTCAAAAAATACTTCCTAAAAAATCCAATAAATAGGGAGGCTGATTTGATGGGAACTATTATCAAATACCCACATACAGATCTAAAAGCCAAGTCAAAAAAATACCCTAGACAAGAGATTAGTAGAGAAATGGCCACATTCAAGAATAACGTAGAACGTGATTTGAGAAAAATCAAAAGCCGTAGGGTTAACACCAACTTGAATAAAGAAGAGATTAAGGCCATTAAATCCCTACAAGAAGCCAACAATATCACAATTAGGCCAGCAGACAAAGGCGGGGCCATTGTGATACTTAATACGGCAGATTATATACAGGAATGTCATAGACAATTGAGATCAGAGAATACATATCAGAGGCTTAAAGGAGATCCAACACAAGAATACTACAACACTCTCAAGAACTACTGCATAAGGGGAACACAGGCAGGTTTTCTTTTGGAACAGGAAGCGAGGTTTATTCTGGACACCGAGAGGAGGATTCCAATGTTCTACTGTGTCCCCAAGATCCATAAAAGCCTGGAAACCCCTCCAGGCCGCCCAATAGTGTCGGGTATCCAGTCCATATCATGTAATCTATCTAGATACATTGATCAATGGCTCCAGCCCTATGTTAAACGGGTACCATCTTACATTCGGGATACCACCGACATTATTAAAACATTGGAAAAAATTAAATGGGTGGATGGATGGATCTTGGGGACACTGGATGTGGGATCTCTCTATACAGTGATAGAACACACTGGGGGGATTCAGGCACTACATGAACAACTATCAGTTGATGCTGGGCTCCCCAGTGAACAGCTAGCATTTCTATTAGACGGTGTGAGATACATTCTAACCCACAATTATTTTGCTTTTGAGGATGATTTCTATTTGCAGTGTACCGGTACCGCCATGGGCACCAGATTCGCCCCCAGCTATGCCAATTTATTTCTGGCACAGTGGGAAAGGGAGATCATTTTGCCCAGGCTGGGGGCGGGTCTGGTGCTGTGGCGGCGATACATTGATGATATTTTGTTTATTTGGCAAGACACAGCCGAATCTCTTGATCTATTTCTAAATAATATCAACAACAATGATAAAAACTTGGTATTCAGTCCCACCACCAGTAAAGAAAAAGTAGAATTTCTTGACTTGGAAATATGGATTAAGGAAGACCATCTACAATGTAACACATTTTTTAAGCCAGTAGCCAAAAACAGCTTCATCAGGTTTGCTAGCTGCCACCTTCCACGGTGGCTGATCAACATACCAACCAGTCAGTTCCGCAGACTTAAGCGGAACTGCACGGTTGATAGCAAATTTGATGAAGAGGCGTCTGTCTTGAAACAGCAACTGCTGGATAGAGATTATCCAGTTCAGATTCTAGATAAATCATTGGACAAAGTAAAAAAGATGGAAAGGGAACAATTCTTTGTGACAAGCGAGCCACAACCACAAGATGAAACAATAAGGATTATCCTTCCATTCAGCTCTCAATACAGAGTGGTGGAAAGGAGTATCCGAAAACATTGGGGACACCTGCTGAATGATAAACTAGTTGGGCCCCTTTTAAATGATACACCAAAAATAACATACACAAGGGCCAATAGTCTAGCAGGAAAAGTAGCCCCAACTGTTAAAGCCAACAAAGATAATCAGAAACAATCAAGAACTAATTGGCTAACAACAAATGGGTTTTTCAGGTGTGGCAGGTGTGCAAATTGTAAAATTACTAATTTCCCCAAAAAAACAACTACAGTAACATCAACAGCAAATTCTTTTAGTCTAGAAATTCAAGAATGTCTAACTTGTGACTCTACTGATGTTATATATCTATTGGAATGTGGATGTAGAAAACAGTACATAGGTAGAACAAAAAGAACATTGAAGAAGAGGGTAGCGGAACATGTGGCTAATATTAAAAAAGGCCAAGAGACACACCCCCTATCGAAACATTTTAAAATTCAACACAACTGTGACCCAACAGGCCTGAGATTTACAGCTATAGAAAAGGTCAAAAAATTGTGGAGAGGGGGTAACCATATTGCTCACATGTCTAGACAAGAATCCCGCCGAATATTCGAATATGACACCATTGTTCCCAGAGGCCTCAATGCCGAGATGGAGATGTTTGGATTTTTGTGAATGCAGGGGGGCCGTCCAGTGGAGATAGGACATCGCAGTTTGCCGACTATCGGCGCTGTGATCTCCCCTCCCCACTGGAAGGCTCCTCCCAGATACAACTAAGGAAAATTAGCATACAATACATGCCAAAACAAGCACATATGGCTAAGTTCCAATTCAAGACCCTACACCGCACAAAAAACGCATCCTATACTTGGTGCGTTTTTGATGCGTTTTTGATGCGGTTTTCTCTAAAATGTCATTTTAACCATGTAGTCTTCACCATGAATCTGTTTTTATTGGTATTAAATGTAGGGGATGTTATTTATGGTTTTAATTTTCATTTAAGTTATGTTTTATGCTGTATACAGCGATATAAGCAAGCAACAATGTAATCCACCCCACATATTGGGAGAAACCCTAAAAAGTAGGATTGTGGGAAAAATCAAAACCCATATATAAGGAGTGAGAATCCACTCACTCAGTTGGCCACTGAGGAAGGGGTGTATGACCCAGAAACGCGTCTGGCAGAGACAGAGTGAGCGTGGATTCCAGGAAAAAACAAGAAACATCTATACTTTAAAGACATCGCTATACGAGATCTTTCTCCTGCATCAAACCGGAGCACGAGTCGCACATTACTGACGTCAGTGCAATATCAATCCAGTGACGTCAGCTCAGCGTTTAGCCGGCACCCCAGACTACTAGGTCACGTGGGACGCCACGTCTTGACCGAACACACTGCACGGGACGCTGTGAGTGTACGGCAACTTGAAACATCAATGCTGTGAGGATTCAGTCAGGAGGGGTGATCGGAAATACCGCAAGCGACAAGAGACTGTAAGTACGGGAGCATAGTCTCCAACCTGCCATACATCTTGTTAAACACGGGAGCACAGTCTCCAATTTGATATATACTGCTGCATACTCAGCATACTGGATAAAGAGACATTAACATCATCAGCGCTCCACTAGGACTGAGCCATAGGGCTGATACTATCGCTCTAACGTCACAGGCCTTAATCCTATACCTCTGTGGAAAGAACTCTCACTGAGATTAATACTACCAGTGAAATTTTGCACTTTTTGTTTTTGTTTTATGTATGTTTTAATGCTTTTAAGGGTATGTTCTTAAAATATTATTAAACACAATTATCTACACTTTATCCAGTGATCCCTCTTGAGTGTGCCCCCTCATTTTTCTTATTCTCCAGGTACAAATGTGGCCAGCCAGGGCCCACTACTGGAGGACGAGGAGGACGAGGATGAGGAGGAGGTGGAGGAGGATGAGGATGAAGCATGGTCACAGCGGGGTGGCACCCAACGCAGCTCGGGCCCATCACTGGTGCGTGGCTGGGGGGAAACGCAGAACGATGACGATACGCCTCCCACAGAGGACAGCTTGTCCTTATCTCTGGGCAGCCTGGCGCACATGAGCGACTACATGCTGCAGTGCCTGCGCAACGACAGCAGAGTTGCCCACATTTTAACGTGTGCGGACTACTGGGTTGCCACCCTGCTGGATCCACGCTACAAAGACAATGTGCCCACCTTACTTCCTGCACTGGGGCGTGATAGGAAGATGCGCGAGTACAAGCGCACGTTGGTAGACGCGCTACTGAGAGCATTCCCAAATGTCACAGGGGAACAAGTGGAAGCCCAAGGCCAAGGCAGAGGAGGAGCAAGAGGTCGCCAACGCAGCTGTGTCACGGCCAGCTCCTCTGAGGGCAGGGTTAGCATGGCAGAGATGTGGAAAAGTTTTGTCAACACGCCACAGCTAACTGCACCACCACCTGATACGCAACGTGTTAGCAGGAGGCAACATTATACTAACATGGTGGAACAGTACGTGTGCACACCCCTCCACGTACTGACTGATGGTTTGGCCCCATTCAACTTCTGGGTATCCAAATTGTCCACGTGGCCAGAGCTAGCCTTTTATGCCTTGGAGGTGCTGGCCTGCCCGGCGGCCAGCGTTTTGTCTGAACGTGTATTCAGCACGGCAGGGGGAGTCATTACAGACAAACGCAGCCGTCTGTATACAGCCAATGTGGACGAGCTGACGTTCATAAAAATGAACCAGGCATGGATCCCACAGGACCTGTCCATCCCTTGTGCAGATTAGACATTAACTACCTCCCCTTAACCATATATTATTGTACTCCAGGGCACTTCCTCATTCAATCCTATTTTTATTTTCATTTTACCATTATATTGCAGGGCAACCCAAAGTTGAATGAACCTCTCCTCTGTCTGGGTGCCGGGGCCTAACTATCTGACAATGGACTGTTCCAGTGTTGGGTGACGTGAAGCCTGATTCTCTGCTATGACATGAAGACTGATTCTTTGCTGACATGAAGCCAGATTCTCTGTTACGGGACCTCTCTCCTCTGCCTGGGTCCCTGGGCCTAAATATATGACAATGGACTGTTACAGTGGTGGGTTCTCTGCTGACATGAATCCAGATTCTCTCTCCTCTGCCTGGGTGCCTGGGCCTAAATATCTGACAATGGACTGTTCCACTGTTGGGTGACGTAAAGCATGATTCTCTGCTATGACATGCAGACTGATTCTCTGCTGACATAAAGCCAGATTCTCTGTTATGGGACCTCTCTCCTCTGCCTGGGTGCCTGGGCCTAAATATCTGACAATGGACTGTTCCAGTGTTTGGTGACATGAAGCCTGATTCTCTGCTATGACGTGAAGACTGATTCTCTGCTGACATGGGTGCCGGGGGCTAAATAAATATCAATGGACTGTTACAGTGGTGGGTGACGTGAAGCCTGATTCTCTGCTATGACATGCAGACTGATTCTCTGCTGACATGAAGCCAGATTCTCTGTTATGGGACCTCTCTCCTCTGCCTGGGTGCCTGGGTCTAAATATATGACAATGGACTGTAACAGTGGTGGGTGACGTGAAGCCTGATTCTCTGCTATGGGACCTCTCTCCAATTGATATTGGTTAATTTTTATTTATTTTATTTTTATTTTTATTCATTTCCCTATCCACATTTGTTTGCAGGGGGTTTACCTACATGTTGCTGCCTTTTGCAGCCCTCTAGCTCTTTCCTGGGCTGTTTTACAGCCTTTTTAGTGCCGAAAAGTTCTCTGGGTTCTCTGCTGACATGAAGCCAGATTCTCTCTCCTCTGCCTGGGTGCCTGGGCCTAAATATCTGACAATGGACTGTTCCAGTGTTGGGTGACGCGAAGCCTGATTCTCTGCTATGACATGAAGACTGATTCTCTGCTGACATGAAGCCAGATTCTCTGTTATGGGACCTCTCTCCTCTGCCTGGGTGCCTGGGTCTAAATATATGACAATGGACTGTTACAGTGGTGGGTGACGTGAAGCCTGATTCTCTGCTATGACATGCAGACTGATTCTCTGTTAAGGGACCTCTCTCCTCTTCCTGGGTGCCTGGGCCTAAATATCTGACAATGGACTGTTACAGTGGTGGGTGACGTGAAGCCAGATTCTCTGCTATGGGCCCTCTCTCCAATTGATATTGGTTAATTTATATTTATTTTATTTTTATTTTTATTCATTTCCCTATCCACATTTGTTTGCAGGGGATTTACCTACATGTTGCTGCCTTTTGCAGCCCTCTAGCTCTTTCCTGGGCTGTTTTACAGCCTTTTTAGTGCCGAAAAGTTCGGGTCCCCATTGACTTCAATGGGGTTCGGGTCGGGTTCGGATCCCTTCTCGAATTTCTCGAACCCGAACATCCAGGTGTTCGCTCAACTCTAGTGGTAACCTTTATCCAGCAGTGGGTGTATAAGGTCCCACACAAGTTTCCCGGTAACACCCAGAGTGGGGGGACATTCTGGGGGTTGAATCCGGGAATCTCGCCCCCTCGTATACACAAAATTTGTAAGTGTACCCTGAGGTACTCTCACAAATTTTGTATAGCTTCACGCCATACCTTGCCCGCTTGGAAGGCACATACTGGCGGAAAACGAGTCTCCCCTTGAACGCAATGAGAGACTTATCAACCACGACCTCCCTTCCAGGTACATAGGCCTCCATGAATTTGGCCCCAAAGTGATCGATGACCGGCCGTATCTTATACAGACGGTCATGGGCAGGATCACCTCGGGGGATCATGCTGCATTATCGGAATAATGCAGACATTTCCGGATGGCCTCAAACCGGGAGCATGTCATGGCCGTACTGTAAAGTGGGGTCTGGTATAGGGCGTCCCCACTCCAGTACAGCCTGGCACTGGGTTTCTTGACCAGGCCCATATGCAGCACAAGGCCCCAAAATGTCCTCATTTCGGCTGCACTGACCGGCATCCAGCCACCGGGCCTGTCCAAAAAGGAGCCCGGGTGTTGAGCGACGAACTGTTGGGCGTACAGATTAGTCTGCTCCACCATCAGATTTACCAGTGGGTCACTGAAAAAATGACAAAAAAAGTCATATTCAGTGTAGCCCACTGTGGAAATCTGGATTCCTGATTGGCCTATAAAATCAGGAATCACGGGCTCGTATCGCTCTGGGCTACACCAGACTAGTTCACTGGCAGGGTGCTCCGGTGGATTTAACTGGTGGGCCAGGAAACCAGTACGAGCCCCACAGCTGCTCGTTCTAGTGTGGGCCACAGGGTCCCTAACATGGCGGTCCCCTTGCTCCGCCTGGCGGCGTCTCCGCCGTCTTGGGGGCTCATCATCATTGCTAGATGATGAGGAGGATGCGGATGACAACAGGAATGTGGGGTCATCCTCATCCTCACTGGGACTCTCGGAGTCGGAGGCAAGCTGGGCGTATGCCTCCTCGGCCGAGAACGTCCGGCGGGCCATAGGGGAGTGTGTGTCTGCATGTATATGTGCGTGTGTGTAACTCTTTATTTGGTGTCCGTGTGTGTGGGGGCACGAGTGTTCACAAACTCACCCTAAAACTAACAGAAAAAAAATATCAACTAACTAAAAAAAGGGCAAAAAATGTGGGGAAAAAAATTCAAAACCGCTGATCAACCGTCCGAAGTTGATCAGCGGTGGGGTGTGCGATACGCTAACAGTGGCCGGACGCTAAGTGCCGGCCACAGTCAGCGTACACAAAAAAAAAAAAAAAAAAGCATCCCAAAAAAGGTGGTGGGGGGGGGGCAAGTGGCAGCACCCCTTGGGGGTCCAGGGTCACACAGCTGTGCTGTGGACCCCATACACCCTAACTAGGGTGATGCAATCAAATTTCAAAAAAACTACCTTTCCCTTTTTTTTCCCTGCCTAACCCAAACTTTCCCTATTGCTATCCCTATGTACCTGATGGGGGCACAGATCGGGGTGCAGGCAGCGGTGGCAGACACGTGCAGGCAGCTCCTCTCTCCTCCGGCTCCGGAACACAAAAGGAGGAGGAGAGGAGCGCCTGCCTCTTTTGAATATCGCGCCGGACCGCCCACAGACCAATCAGAAAGCGATCCTGAGTGGTGATGTCACCATCACCACTCAGGATCGCTGGATGGTAATTGGTGGGGTGAAATCACCCCACCATCACCATCCTGTTCCGGGTTATCGGGTCTTCAGAGACCCGAATAACCCGGAAACGCAGAAAACACCTGCGGTTTTCTGCGATCACATACATGGGGGGGTCACCGGACCCCCCGACGCATTTGCCCCAAGTGCCTGCTCAATGATTTGAGCAGGCACGGGGTTCCGATCACCGCCCGCCGCACGGCGGTGATCAAAAATACACAGGGCGTACATGTACGCCCTGTGTCTTTAAGTACCAGGGCACAAGGGCGTACCTGTACGCCCTGTGTCCTTAAGGGGTTAAAGGGAACCTGTCACCTTTACTACACTACCCTCACTGAGCATTTCTAAATGTTCATTGTGTTGCCCTAAACATATAAATTACACTTTTAATTTTATTTGCAGATGAATTCAATAAGTATTCAGCATTTTTGTACTTCCCACATTTTATGCAAATTACCTTAAAAGAGTCATAACTTACTTGTGCGCCCAGAGAAGAGTCACATTTAAGCTCTGACTCATCTCAGGTTAATTTGCATATGTATCAAATCGTTTTTTTTTAAACACAATAAAAGCACACAGAGCTATGGGGACTGGGTATTGCGGATGTGCTAGCGCCATCTAGCAACCCATGTTCTCAGCTCTGTACCCAAAATCCAAGTGACAGGTTCCCTTTAAGGTGAAAAGTGTCTCAGTAATGAAGGAGTTAAGTCAACTGAGCTGTGCACTACTATATAGTTATTTGAGAAATACATTCAAAATCTAGAATAAAATAAATAAAAATCCAAAAGGGTTTTTCTAATTTCAATGTGTCAGTTAGGGGGTTAATCAATCAGACATTGACTATGGCATACATATTTATATCCATATATCAAAAATGCTCATAAATTTGAGTATGTCATCTACAACTATGCTATAAACAACAAGTATAAATAACTAAAAATTACATATTTTGCATTCAAACAACAGAAAAGGAAATGCATATCCCCCACTTTTTCTTTCATTCATGATATAGGAAATTCTGTCACCCACATGCAAAGCAACCCAAGCAAAAAAGC
Source organism: Bufo gargarizans (assembly GCF_014858855.1). NCBI lineage: Eukaryota > Metazoa > Chordata > Amphibia > Anura > Bufonidae > Bufo > Bufo gargarizans. Next base: position 264,590,559 of record NC_058080.1, read on the forward strand.
AAATTAATCAAAAATTATTAGACAAAATGTTTGATCAAGATAACATACTATAACTGGACAGGCAATAACACGCAATTCGGGTGGCCATTCCAGCAAAGCCAGTGCTGAAGGGCACCAGAGACCCTAGCAAAGTTGTTAATTCCACTATTTGACAGACATACCATAATATTCCTTTATTTAGAATCTGTTCTATTTGCGTTGAGTGATGATCTCAGTGGTTGAAAGAAAAGGGACAGTTAATATACAGTAGATATTTACATTGCTTCAGGCAACACTTTTTATGTTGGTGCTCCAAGTACAAAATATTGCTAGGTTAATATCACACATGGACATTATGTACTTTATACACTTTGTACCACGTCTCTTACAACATATCTGACATCCTGAATACATTTCCTCTCTGCTGTGGTTATTCCCACCTACTGCTCATGAACCTTACTTCCTAAACATATTAGAATAGGCACATTATCCTGCTATTGTTTTATGCTATGTATTATTGCAACCAATTACCTAAACTGCAAACTAACTTATGTAAACCCTCCTAAATAATAATGATAAAAAAGCAATGTATAAATAGACATAAACACAGCAAGAAATTCATTATTCCCCCTACGCCTGTTTTTGCCTTTAAAAGACCCTGGTTTAGCAACTTTTTTGTTATAACTGGCATTTTATGCCACCATCACCTGGCTTACTAAAAGCTAATGCTGACCGAGTAAAAGCGTATGCTCCACAGACAGGATTAATTTTTTGGGGGTTATTGTTCTGACGGATCAGAGGAACTCATTACTAAGTTCATGTTTGGAAGTTGGATTTCTGTTTTGGGGGGGTTTGGGCTAGTTTCACACTTGCGGCAGGACGGATCCGGCAGGCTGGTCTCCCTGTCGGATCCGCCCTTCCGCTGTTTTGCCATATCACCGGACCGCCGCTCCGTCCCTGTTGACTATAATGGGGACGGGGCGGAGCTCCGGCGCAGCACGGTGGTGCACGTTGAAAGCCGCCGGACTAAAAAGTCGGACATGCAGGACTTTTTAGTCCGGCGGCTTTCTCCATTATAGTCAACAGGGACAGAGCGGCGGTCCAGCAATACGGCGAAACAGTGGAAGGATGGATCCGACAGGGAGACCAGCCTGCCAGATCCGTCCTGCCGCAAGTGTGAAAGTACCCTTAGTTTTTTTTTGGAGGTGTGGTCCTAAACTTTTGATCAGCTGAAAAACAGCCTTTTTCAGTTTATTCGTTGTTTTCACTAAATTGAATGCTCAAAAAATGTTTTATCTCACTCCCATTTCTTCTTGTTGCACGTTGAAGCTCTACTTGGAACCTTGTTAAGATCCAGCCATGCTAAATATGATTTTTTGCCATTTTTCAAGTGGTCTTAAAGGGCTTCTGTCACCCCACTAAACGCATTTTTTTTTTGTCTACTTATAATCCCTATCCTGCCATATTGCCATACATTATGTTATTAATAATTTTCATTCAGTAGATTTAGCCAAAAACGTAGTTTTATGATATGCTAATTACCTTTCGACCAGCAAGTAGGGCGTCTACTTGCTGGTAGCAGCCGCAGAAAACCGCCCCCTCCTTGTGTTGATTGACAGGGCCAGCCGCGGTCTCCTCCGCCGGCCGGCCCTGTCAGCATTTCGAAAAATCGCGCGCCTGTGTTGATTCGGCGCAGGCGCTCTGAGATAAGGAGGCTCACCTCCTCCGCACTCCCTCAGCGCGCCTGCGCCGATGACGTCACCGAAAGATAAGACATCATTGGCGCAGGCGCACTGAGGGAGTGCTGAGGAGGCAAGCCTCCTTCTCTTGCACAAAACATGAAATATGTAGAAATCTTCTAAAAGACTGATTATGCAGAATATCAAATATTTAACTTACAATTTATTTGGATGTGTTGCTATTTGAATGTTGAAGTCTATAGCACAGTCTTTTGTTATTTCAAATAGAAAATCATAATTTTGCTTTGGCCATTAAGATATATTATCTGATGAGATGTCTGTACCTTTCCATGCTAGTGATGCTATGCTATCATCTTGTGGTAGATACTGGTAGATACTGGATTTGCTGCGGTTAGATTTTATTCAGACAGTCTTCATTTTATAGTGAATAAAAGAATAAAAGAACAATGTTATCACTTAATGCAAGTGAAAAAAATAATAATTATGCTACGCTATCACTTAATGCAAACCTCCACTGAACTCTGCTCTCAGAGCTGTTAATCCTCACTCCAGATAAATATATCATATAGGAGACACACATAGTGATATTTGAGAAATGAAATTAAATTTATTGGATTTCCAGAAAGTGTGCTATAATTGTTTAAACAAAATTAGGCAGGTGCATAAATTTGGGCACCACAAAAAAGAAATGAAATCAATATTTAGTAGATCCTCCTTTTGCAGAAATTACAGCCTCTAAACGCTTCTTGTAGGTTCCAATGAGAGTCTGGATTCTGGTTGAAGGTATTTTGGACCATTCCTCTTTACAAAACATCTTTAGTTCATTCAGGTTTGATGGCTTCCGAGCATGGACACACCACAGATTTTCAATTAAATTCAGGTCTGGGGACTGAGATGGCCATCCCAGAACGTTGTACTTGTTCCTCTGCATAAATGCCTTAGTGGATTTTGAGCAGTGTTTAGGGTCGTTGTCTTGTTGAAAGATCCAGCCTCGGCGCAGCTTCAGCTTTGTCACTGATTCCTGGACATTGGTCTCCAGAATCTGCTGATACTGAGTGGAATACCATGTGTCCCTCAACTTTGACGAGATTCCCAGTCCCTGCACTGGCCACATAGCCCCACAGCATGATGGAACCACCACCATATTTTACTGTAGGTAGCAGGTGTTTTTCTTGGAATGCTGTGTTCTTTTTCCTCCATGCATAACCCCCCTTGTTATGGCCAAATAACAAAATGTTAGTTTCATCAGTCCACAGCACCTTATTCCAAAATGAAACTGGCTTGTCCAAATGTGCTTTAGCCCACCTCAAGCGGCACTTTTTGTGCTGTGGGCGGAGAAAAGGCTTCCTCTGCATCACTCTCGCATACAGCATCTCCTTGTGTAAAGTGCGCCGAATGGTTGAATAATGCACAGTGACTCCATCTGCAGCAAGATGATGTTGTAGGTCTTTGGTGCTGGTCTGTGGGTTGACTCTGACTGTTCTCACCATTCGTCGCTTCTGTCTATCCCAGATTTTTCTTGGTCTGCCACTTCGAGCCTTAACTTGAACTGAACCTGTGGTCTTCCATTTCCTCAATATGTTCCTAACTGTGGAAACAGACAGCTGAAATCTCTGAGACAGATTTCTGTATCCTTCCCCTAAACCATGATGGTGAACAATCTTTGTCTTCAGGTCATTTGAGAGTTGTTTTGAGACCCCCATGTTGCTACTCTTCAGAGAAAATTAAAAGAGGAGGGAAACTTACAATTGACCCCCTTAAATACTCTCTCATAATTGGATTCACCTGTGTATGTAGGTCAGGGGTCACTGAGCTTACCAAGCCAATTTGAGTTCTAATAATTAGTTCAAAAGGTTTTGGAATCAATAAAATGACAACAGTGCCCAAATTTATGCACCTGCCTAATTTTGTTTAAACAATTATAGCACACTTTCTGTAAATCCAATAAACTTAATTTCACTTCTCAAATATCACTGTGTGTGTCTCCTATATGATATATTTAACTGATATTTTTTATCGTAACAACCAACGATTTATACAGGAATATCATGACGATTAACAAGGTTGCCCAAACTTTCGCATCCCACTGTATATATACAGATATATATATATATATATATATATATATATAAAAAAAACACCCATAGTGTGATATCAAGTTCTCAAGCAGTCTGGTAATGGTTCTTTAGTAGTTGCTCTCTGATACTAATAGTAGTGGTTTCCTGGGCACAAATTCATCACGGAAGTAGAAGCAGAAAGAACTTAATTTTATGACAAGTTATCGAAAGGTATAATAAACCAATTGAAACATGTTACATTATAGAGATCAGGAAAGAAAACATGGGAGGTGGAAAACAGTGGAGAGATGTCACCAGTAACATAGTAACATAGTAACATAGTACATAAGGCCGAAAAAAGACATTTGTCCAACCAGTTCGGCCTGTCATCCTACAAGTTGATCCAGAGGAAGGCAAAAAAAAAAAAAAAAAACTGTGAGGTAGAAGCCAATTTTCCCCACTTTAGGGGAATAAAAAATTCCTTCCCGACTCCAATCAGGCAATCAGAATAACTCCCTGGATCAATGACCCCTCTCTAGAAGCTATAGCCTGTAATATTATTACACTCCAGAAATACATCCAGGCCCCTCTTGAACTCTTTTAGTGAATTCACTATCACCACCTCCTCAGGCAGAGAGTTCCATAGTTTCACTGCTCTTACCGTAAAGAATCCTCTTCTATGTTTGTGTACAAACCTTCTTTCCTCCAGATGTAGAGGATGTCCCCTCATCACAGTCCTGTGGATAAATAGTTGATGGGAGAGATGTGGCAGACTGTCTATTCCTCTGTAATTCCTCTAGTGTCGTTCTATGGCAACAGTAGGTTTAAAGAGCACACCAAATGCTTGAAATAACTTCTTTATTACAGTCCTGGGGATAAATAGATGATGGGATAGATCTCTGTACTGACCCCTGATATATTTATTCATAGTAATTAGATCTCCCCCTCAATCGTCTTTTTTCTAAAGTGAATAACAATGGTGAGATAATGTCCAAATTTCAAAGATGGATCAGTCAGATTCAAAAGTTAGTTGTGGTCATTGCAGTACCTTCAATGTAGACAGACCATACGTTTTCTATGAGGCCCGATGCTGAACTCCTTTCTCTTCTCAGGGCAAGAAAATAATATTTTTTAATCTAGTGGCCATTAGGTGGCGCTCACTGCAAATGGATTTATGGAAAGTATTTACATTCCTGAAAGGGATTTTTCATAATTTTACTATTGATACATCACAGATTATACAAGGTCTACAAGCCTCATCTCTTGTGGAATACAGTACCCCGAATTAGCACATCTCACACCATGCCAGTTGGTGAACACAATAGCACATTCCTCCCTGAACATAAGGCTATTTATAATCACGTCTCACATACAATGACAGCAACCTATGATAAGTCATTCAACTTATTAGCATTTAGATTAACCTTGGTCAACATGTAAAATAACCCTTTCATGTACTGTATATAGCAGATACCAGTTTTGTTTAACAAAGTTTCACTTGTATCTTGCCAGACACTATGTTCCCACCCCCAAAACCCTATAAGTATGTGCTATGGAATAAAGATTTTAGATATTGACAACCCAAGTTCAGTCTGGGCTGATTTTTATCTCCTATACAAAATCAGGGCAAATCGGATATTCATTGCACAGGGAAATATTCACGGGTTGGAGGTCTGATGCCTCATCGTATAACCATCATAAACCTGCCTGGAGAAAAAACGCTAACAATTCCTATTCACTGAGCTCCCCCTAGTGGTGGCTGAAGGCAAACAGCAGATTTATCAATGTACAGTCGTGGCCAAAAGTTTTGAGAATTACATAAATATTGGAAATTGTAAAAGTTGCTGCTTAAATTTTTATAATAGCAATTTGCATATACTCCAGAATGTTATGAAGAGTGATCAGATGAATTGCATAGTCCTTCTTTGCCATGAAAATTAACCATGGTGACCTGCAAAGAAACGCGTGCAGCCATCATTGCGTTGCATAAAAATGGCTTCACGGGTAAGGATATTGTGGCTACTAAGATTGCACCTCAATCAAGAATTTATAGGATCATCAAGAACTTCAAGGAAAGAGGTTAAATTCTTGTTAAGAAGGCTTCAGGGCGTCCAAGAAAGTCCAGCAAGCGCCAGGATCGTCTCCTAAAGATGATAAAGCTGCGCCACCAGTGCAGAGCTTGCTCAGGAATGGCAGCAGGCAGGTGTGAGCGCATCTGCACGCACAGTGAGGCGAAGACTTTTGGAAGATGGCCTGGTGTCAAGAAGGGTAGCAAAGAAGCCACTTCTCTCCAAAAAAAAACATTAGGGACAGATTGATCTTCTGCAGAAAATATGGTGAATGGACTGCTGAGGACTGGGGCAAAGTCATATTCTCTGATGAAGCCTATTTGCGATTGTTTGGGGCATCAGGAAAAAGGCTTGTCTGGAGAAGAAAAGGTGAGCGCTACCATCAGTCCTGTGTCATGCCAACAGTAAGGCATCCTGAGACCATTCATGTGTGGGGTTGCTTCTCATCCAAGGGAGTGGGCTCACTCACAATTTTGCCCAAAAACACAGCCATGAATAAAGAATGGTACCGAAAGACCCTCCAACAGCAACTTCTTCCAACAATGCAACAACAATTTGGTGAAGAACAATGCATTTTCCAGCTTGATGGAGCACCGTGCCATAAGGCAAAAGTGATAACTAAGTGGCTCGGGAACCAAAACATTGACATTTTGGGTCCATGGCCCGGAAACTCCCCAGATCTTAATCCCATTGAGAACTTGTGGTCAATCCTCAAGAGGCGGGTGGACAGACAAAAACCCACTAATGGTTCAGAGGTCCGGAAAAAGAAGGGCCAACACTGCAAATACTGACTCTTTGCATAAATGTCATGTAATTGTCGATAAAAGCCTTTGAAACGTATGAAGTGCGTGTAATTATATTTCACTACATCACAGAAACAACTGAAACAAAGATCTAAAAGCAGTTTAGCAGGAAACTTTGTGAAAACTAATATTTGTGTCATTCTCAAAACTTTTGACCACGACTGTACATTGTGAGAAATATGGTGCTCAGAATGACCTGTTCCCCTTTTTCTGCCATAGAAGGGCAACATTTTTATTACAGTTTTTTTTTTTATTGAAATTTCTTCCACTTAAAACAAAATGTAAATTAGGCTGAGCAATGGGGAACTGTGGTTTGCCTTCTGTGTTGCCTGGAAGTGACTGAAGCACACACGGGAAACTGGGTGGAGTGGGGATCCCATATTAAGCCCTGTGAGATGTGTGTATGTCCTTAGTTGTTGTACAGCATTGATTTCTTAAAACACAAGATACGGTAATTTAAATACATATACCGTAGCTTCTGTAATGGTAAGGCTTGGAAAAAAGCAGATAATTTAATTGTCATGGCCTTTGGTGTGCGTCTTGACACGGTTGCTGTGAGGCACCTACATGATGCAACCACAACACATTGCAAAGGCTGTGACAATAATCTGAGATAAAAGGTTTCAAAATCACTTCAATGAAAATCTATGAAGTACAACATTGTCTTCATAACACAGTAGCTATTTTATCAGGTTCTAACTTCACAAAAACAAAAAAAAAGTTATTCCTTAGTCTTAGGCCTCTTGCACATGAACGTGTGCTGCCCGTGCTGCGGACCGCAAATTGCGGTCCACAATGCACGGGCACCGACCGTGGGCCAGCCGCATGATGATCGCAACCCCTTTCACTTGAATGGGGTCTGTGATCTGTCCATTCCGCAAAAAGATAAGACAAGTTCTAGTTTTTTGCGGAACAGAAACATGGAACAGAACTCCATGAAAGAACTCCATAGTGCTTCTGTTCCGTGGTTCCCTTCTGCTCCACACTGCATCTCCGGATTTGCACACAGCCGTTGTCCCGTGTATTCTGGACCCACCGCAATACAGCCACAGGGGACACAGGAATGTGTGGAAGATGCCTTAGGTAGTAGAAGCAGCTGTGCAAGTAATTCCTTTCAGCTTAGTACTATACCAAAAAGAAAGAATAAATGTCTTATTTTCGAAAAACTTTGAATAATTCTGGACCAGGCTGCAGGTGATTGACAGGATTTGCAGCTATTTTGCCTTTGATATTATAATTACTTGTAGAGGCGGGCCCCATTCACTTTAATGGCAGGCGAACCTGAAAAACCTTCAGCTTGTATTTTTAGCCACCAAATACTTAGTAGAAATGCACAAATAGTCCCACAACATGGACAGTGACATACTAGAGGGGGATCAATGACAAAAATTCCAACAAAAAATATGTCTTAATCAGGGGACATTTTTATGCATCTTAAAGGGAAATTCTCTTAAATGTGCCCTGTTGGAGACTAGAATTTTTTTATTTTAGGCCACGGGAGTACGGGCCATTCACCTGACATAAAAGAAATTCTGATTATGTGGCTCGAGGTACATTATGCGGTCAATGGCTAAAAATTTTACTGTAGGCCACTGGACTACAGGCCCCAAACATAAGGCATTCACCGGACAGAAAAGATCAAGTGATTATGTGGCCAGAGGTATATTACAAGATATCAATTTTACTGCAGGCCAGTACAAATACATGTGTTTAAAAGAACTAAAAATATAAAATTGGATTAAAAACATGGCTAACGAAATCCCCCCTCTTGAAAAAAAACAAATGATAATAGTTGAAATTCGATAACACCTGGTCGTCACTGGTGTGACTATGTGGCTGGAGGTAGATTACACGGTCATTTGATATACATTTTACAGCAGGCCAGTGTACTACAGGTCCCAAAAATTATGCATTCAGCGTACATAAAAGAAATTATTTGTTCCAATGTTGTTTGCCCCTATATGTAGCTGAGGTAATGCAGCTAAACCGCAGACAAGTGCTGCACTACCCAAATGCACTATGTAGAAAGTATATTATTGGTATATAACACCCCTGCTTCTATCACTTTTTTGGGGGGGCAACTGGTAAATCACACCAGTAGAAATTATTGGTTCCAATAGTGTTTGTCACTCTGTGTAGATGCGATAACACAGCTAAACAGCAAACAAATGCTGCACTACCTAAATGCGCTATATAGAAAGTATATTATTGGTATATAACACCTCTGCCTCAATCAGTTTTTTTGGGGGGCAACTGGTATATCACACCAGTAGAAATTATTTGTTCCAATAGCATTTGGCACTCTGTGTAGCTGCAGTATCGCAGCAGAACCGAACACAACTGCTGCACAATACAATTGCACTATAATATACTTTCTATGTTAGAAAGTATATTATAAGTATATTCCACCCCTCAGTAAGTCACACCTATCGATAGCACACCTATACCAGTCCTAAAAAGGACTTTTGTGGCCCTATTAGCTAGCATTTGGTGTCCCTAACAGTCTGTCCCTGCTCCACACAGCAACCTCTCCCTACACTGGCAAAAGACTGAATGTAAAATGTCTTCCAGCTCAGTTTTTTTTACAGGCTGGGGGTATGTCCATATGCTGAAACATCTCAATTGGCTGTCCTGTACCACCTGATGGATGTTTCATGGGTCAAAGCTCTTCACAAAGTAAAAGAATATGGCAGGTGCGAATATCGCCATATGTTCGCATGTTCAGCAAATCGCGAACGAGCAAAGTTTGCCGCAAACAGACCGCCGGGCGAATCGCAAGGCCATCTCTACCTGTTGACAGTGATGTGATCAAGCAAGAGACAATACACTAGCAGGATTTATATATGGGTGTAGTAACATAGCCACAGAATGTGTAGTGGGCATAGCTCCTGCAGACTGAGCAGTGTGGGGGCAGGGCCAGACTGTGACTTATTACTCTGCAGAGCAGCCATGTAAACAGGAAGCTGTGAATGTAAACAGACCTGCTAGAATAGTCTGATGCCCAGCCAGAAGAAAAGAAAGCACAGACAATTTTTTTCAGTTGTTTTTATTAACAATTTTGAGCCCCTTTCTCTGTACAGCCTTTAGATTCTCTAGTAGCATGCTATGTGTTTTTACTGTGTTCCATCAGGCAGCTCAGTTGACGGCTCCATATCGCTGATCTCTGGCCTTATAAACGCTCAATTTTTATCTTACTGATACCAATGTGATTTAAATAAGTGTTTTGAGTTATTAGTAATTTAGAGATAACAGTTATTAGATGAATGGCACAAAGTGAAAGTGAAAGTATGATTCTCACAGCTAGTCAGATGATGCTGAATAAAGACCAATTGAAAAAATTAACTATACGCAGTAGTAGGACGCACAGGGCCACTAGTCACCAGCCAGGGTGCTCACAGTCAAATAGTATCACCCCACTACTCAATAAGGGCAAAATATATATGTAAAAGACTGGGCACACCTGAGGAAATTTGGTCACTATGTTTAATAATTGAAGGCTATAGGCAATTATTGAAGGCTATAGGCAAACGAAAATCTTAATTTATAGAAATATTTTCGTTCGGATTTCCTGAACAATGTGTTTTAGATCTAAAACACATTGTTCAGGAAATACGAACGAAAATATTTCTATAAATGAAGATTTTCATTTTTTTCCTGCATTATTCTGTCCTGAAAATTACACTAGAATACGTCTCTAGAAGGAATAAAAGTTTAATAAGGGCTGGTGGCGGTGTTTGGATCGCTATGCAGTAATCACTAGCCAGTGTTACTAATATGCACTTTAATATATCTACATCGATCCATAAAAGTTTTAGATTTTTGTATATATAAGTCGTTTTTTAAACAAAATATAATGTAAAAAGGATTGTCATATAAGTTTTATATAGTTTTTAGTAACTCACAATAATAGAACAAACGCAGCACAAATGCACTGGCCTTGTTCTGATAGCAGTTACGGCTGTTTCAGCAACATATGCAACACTAAGGCCAATAAGAATGTATGGAATGCTATATAGACTATGGACTGGTAGTAGCAAAACCAAAATGGAGACCCCAATATTTTGGTTTAATGAAGTATCATTGCAGTAGGAATATAATATTATGCTTTTTTTTTTACTCGTATATACAAACCGGATTCCAAAAAAGTTGGGACACTAAACAAATTGTGAATAAAAACTGAATGCAATGATGTGGAGATGGCAAATGTCTATATTTTATTTGTAATAGAACGTAGATGACAGATCAAACGTTTAATCCGAGTAAATGTATCAGTTTAAAGGAAAAATACGTTGATTCAAATTTTCAGTGTCAACAAATCCCCAAAAAGTTGGGACAAGTAGCAATAAGAGGCTGGAAAAAGTAAATTTGAGCATAACGAAGAGCTGGAAGACCAATTAACACTAATTAGGTCAATTGGCAACATGATTGGGTATAAAAAGAGCTTCTCAGAGTGGCAGTGTCTCTCAGAAGCCAAGATGGGTAGAGGATCACCAATTCTCACAATGTTGCGCAGAAAGATAGTGGCGCAATATCAGAAAGGTGTTACCCAGCGAAAAATTGCAAAGACTTTGCATCTATCATCATCAACTGTGCATAACATCATCCGAAGATTCAGAGAATCTGAAAAAATCTCTGTGCGTAAGGGTCAAGGCCGTAAAACCATACTGGATGCCCGTGATCTCCGGGCCCTTAAACGACACTGCACCACAAACAGGAATGCTACTGTAAAGGAAATCACAAAATGGGCTCAGGAATACTTCCAGAAACCATTGTCAGTGAACACAATCCACCGTGCCATCCGCCGTTGCCAGCTGAAACTCTACAGTGCAAAGAAGAAGCCATTTCTAAGCAAGATCCACAAGCTCAGGCGTTTTCACTGGGCCAGGAATCATTTAAAATGGAGTGTGGCAAAATGGAAGACTGTTCTGTGGTCAGACGAGTCACGATTCGAAGTTCTTTTTGGAAATCTGGGACGCCATGTCATCCGGACCAAAGAGGACAAGGACAAACCAAGTTGTTATCAACGCTCAGTTCAGAAGCCTGCATCTCTGATGGTATGGGGTTGCATGAGTGCATGTGGCATGGGCAGCTTGCATGTCTGGAAAGGCACCATCAATGCAGAAAAATATATTCAGGTTCTAGAACAACATATGCTCCCATCCAGACGTCATCTCTTTCAGGGAAGACTCTGCATTTTTCAACAAGATAATGCCAGACCACATTCTGCATCAATCACAATATCATGGCTGCGTAGGAGAAGGATCCGGGTACTGAAATGGCCAGTCTGCAGTCCAGATCTTTCACCTATAGAGAACATTTGGCGCATCATAAAGAGGAAGGTGCAACAAAGGAGGCCCAAGACGATTGAACAGTTAGAGGCCTGTATTAGACATGAAAGGGAGAGCATTCCTATTTCTAAACTTGAGAAACTGGTCTCCTCGGTCCCCAGACGTCTGTTGAGTGTTGTAAGAAGAAGGGGAGATGCCACACAGTGGTGAAAATGGCCTTGTCCCAACTTTTTGGGGATTTGTTGACACCATGAAATTCTAATTCAACATATTTTTCCCTTAAAATGGTACATTTTCTCAGTTTAAACTTTTGTTCCGTGATTTATGTTCTATTCTGAATAAAATATTAGAAGTTGGCACCTCCACATCATTGCATTCAGTTTTTATTCACGATTTGTATAGTGTCCCAACTTTTTTTTTTTTGGAAATTCTTTATTTTTCAAGAATTGTCATAGTAAAAGTAACAATGATACTTGACGTAAAAAGGATACATATACTTTTGGTCAGTTTTATACAGGATAACACATTAGAGCATTTTTGTTATCTCATATTAAGGCACAAGTTTCAGTTACAGGTAATGCGTACTTAAAGTCTATTCCTGAGAATGTGAAAAACCAGCATAATACACATAAACCTGATACATGTATGATGGTAATTAGGGATGAGCGAACCCGAACTGTATAGTTCGGGTTCGTACCGAATTTTGGAGTGTCCGTGACACGGACCCGAACCCGGACATTTTCGTAAAAGTCCGGGTTCGGTGTTCGTCGCTTTCTTGGCGCTTTTTGAAAGGCTGCAAAGCAGCCAATCAACAAGCGTCATACTACTTGACCCAAGAGGCTGTCACAGCCATGCCTACCATTGGCATGGCTGTGATTGGCCAGAGCACCATGTGACCCAGCCTCTATTTAAGCTGGAGTCACATAGCGCCGCCCGTCACTCTGCTCTGATCAGCATAGGGAGAGGTTGCAGCTGCCACGTTAGGGCGAGATTAGGCAGTGATTAACTCCTCCAAAGGACTTCATTCAGAGATCGATCTGCAGCTGTGGATGATTGAACTGCTGCTATTGAATTACTCACTGTTTTGAGGCTGCCCAGAGCGTTTTTCAGTCACTTTTTTCTGGGGTGATCGGCGGCCATTTTGTGTCTTGTGGTGTGCCAGCACAAGCTGCCACCAAGTGCATTTAACCCTCAATGGTGTGGTTGTTTTTTGGCTAAATCCTACATCAGGGTGAAGCTGTCACACCAAGTGCATTTAACCAGCAATAGTCTGGTTATTTTTTGGCCATATACTACATCAGGGGCAAACTGAGCCTGTCACTAAGTGCATTTAACCCTCAATAGTGTGGTTGTTTTTTGGCTAAATCCTACATCAGGGTGAAGCTGTCACACCAAGTGCATTTAACCAGCAATAGTCTGTTTATTTTTTGGCCATATACTACATCAGGGGCAAGCTGAGCCTGTCACCAAGTGCATTTAACCCTCAATGGTGTGGTTATTTTTTGGCTAAAATCTACATCAGGGTCAAGCTGTCACACCAAGTGCATTTAACCAGCAATAGTCTGGTTATTTTTTGGCCATATACTACATCAGGGGCAAGCTGAGCCTGTCACCAAGTGCATTCAACCCTCAATAGTGTGGTTGGTCAAGCTGTCACACCAAGTGCATTTACCCATCAATAGTGTGGTTATTTTTTGGCCATATCCCAGTCTAATTCTGTCAGTAAACCTATACCTGTCACCCAGGGCCTAAATACTAGGCCTCAAATTTATATCCAGCTAAATCTGTCGTTACTGCTGTACTGTTGTGGCTGGTCAAGTTATTTAGTGTCCGTCAAAGCACAGTTTTTGTTCTGGGTTGAAATACAATTCCCAATTTAGCAATTTCCTAATTTAGTGGTTTCTGCTGTATCAGAGCTATTTTAAATCTATCCCTAAAAGGGTATATCAGATTCAAGGTGCACATAGGGTCATTCTGAATAACTTCACACACACACGCTACTGTGCATTTCCAAGTCGAATTCTGTCAGTAAACCTATACCTGTCACCCAGCGCCTAAATACTAGGCCTCAAATTTATAGTCAGCTAAATCTGTGGTTATTTCTGTGGCTGGTCAAGTTATTTAGTGTCCGTCAAAGCACATTTTTTGTTCTGGGTTGAAATACAATTCCCAATTTAGCAATTTCCTAATTTAGTGGTTTCTGCTGTATCAGAGCTATTTTAAATCTATCCCTAAAAGGGTATATAAGATTCAAGGTGCACATAGGGTCATTCTGAATAACTTCACACACACGCTACTGTGCATTTCCAAGTCGAATTCTGTCAGTAAACCTATACCTGTCACCCAGCGCCTAAATACTAAGCCTAAAATTTATAGTCAGCTAAATCTGTGGTTACTGCTGTGCCTGTATTAGTGTAATACGGTACCAAAATAGATAGCCAGATAGTGTTAGTTGTCTTTAAAAAAAGGCCTGAATTTGAATTCAATACATTGGGTCAAATTATATTTTTGTTGTTGTGGTGAACGATAACAATGAGGAAAACATCTAGTAAAGGACGTGGACGCGGACATGGTCGTGGTGGTGTTAGTGGACCCTCTGGTGCTGGGAGAGGACGTGGCCGTTCTGCCACAGCCACACGTCCTAGTGTACCAACTACCTCAGGTCCCAGTAGCCGCCATAATTTACAGCGATATTTGGTGGGGCCTAATGCCGTTCTAAGGATGGTAAGTCCTGAGCAGGTACAGGCATTAGTCAATTGGGTGGCCGACAGTGGATCCAGCACGTTCACATTATCTCCCACCCAGTCTTCTGCAGAAAGCGCACAGATGGCGCCTGAAAACCAAGCACATCAGTCTGTCACATCACCCCCATGCATACCAGGGAAACTGTCTGAGCCTCAAGTTATGCAGCAGTCTCTTATGCTGTTTGAAGACTTCGCTGGCAGGGTTTCCCAAGGGCATCCACCCAGCCCTTCCCCAGCGGTGGAAGACATAGAATGCACTGACGCACAACCACTTATGTTTCCTGATGATGAGGACATGGGAATACCACCTCAGCATGTCTCTGATGATGACGAAACACAGGTGCCAACTGCTGCGTCTTTCTGCAGTGTGCAGACTGAGCAGGAGGTCAGGGATCAAGACTGGGTGGAAGACGATGCAGGGGACGATGAGGTCCTAGACACCAAAGGCAGCTTCAAGGAGTTCCCTGGCATGGCACTTCTTCAAACAATGTGCTGACGACAAGACCCGAGTGGTTTGCACGCTGTGCCATCAGAGCCTGAAGCGAGGCATTAACGTTCTGAACCTTAGCACAACCTGCATGACCAGGCACCTTCATTCAAAGCATGAACTGCAGTGGAGTAAACACCTTAAAAACAAGGAAGTCACTCAGGCTCCCCCTGCTACCTCTTCTGCTGCTGCCGCCTCGGCCTCTTCTGCTGCTACCGCCTCGGCCTCTTCTGCTGCTGCCGCCTCGGCCTCTTCCTCCGCCTCTGGAGGAACGTTGGCACCTGCCGCCCAGCAAACAGGGGATGTACCACCAACACCACCACCTCCGTCACCAAGCATCTCAACCATGTCACATGGCAGCGTTCAGCTCTCCATCTCACAAACATTTGAGAGAAAGCGTAAATTCCCACCTAGCCACCCTCGATCCCTGGCCCTGAATGCCAGCATTTCTAAACTACTGGCCTATGAAATGCTGTCATTTAGGCTGGTGGACACAGACAGCTTCAAACAGCTCATGTCGCTTGCTGTCCCACAGTATGTTGTTCCTAGCCGGCACTACTTCTCCAAGAATGCCGTGCCTTCCCTGCACAACCAAGTATCCGATAAAATCAAGTGTGCACTGCGCAACACCATCTGTGGCAAGGTCCACCTAACCACAGATACGTGGACCAGTAAGCACGGCCAGGGACGCTATATCTCCCTAACTGCACACTGGGTAAATGTAGTGGCAGCTGGGCCCCAGGCGGAGAGCTGTTTGGCGCACGTCCTTCCGCCGCCAAGGATCGCAGGGCAACATTCTTTGCCTCCTGTTGCCACCTCCTCCTTCTCGGCTTCCTCCTCCTCTTCTTCCACCTGCTCATCCAGTCAGCCACACACCTTCACCACCAACTTCAGCACAGCCCGGGATAAACGTCAGCAGGCCATTCTGAAACTCATATGTTTGGGGGACAGACCTCACACCGCACAGGAGTTGTGGCGGGGTATAGAACAACAGACCGACCAGTGGTTGCTGCCGGTGAGCCTCAAGCCCGGCCTGGTGGTGTGCGATAATGGGCGAAATCTCGTTGCAGCTCTGGGACTAGCCGGTTTGACGCACATCCCTTGCTTGGCGCATGTGCTGAATTTGGTGGTGCAGAAGTTCATTCACAACTGCCCCGACATGTCAGAGCTGCTGCATAAAGTGCGGGCCGTCTGTTCGCGCTTCCGGCGTTCACATCCTGCCGCTGCTCGCCTGTCTGCGCTACAGCGTAACTTCGGCCTTCCCGCTCACCGCCTTATATGCGACATGCCCACCAGGTGGAACTCCACCTTGCACATGCTGGACAGACTGTGCGAGCAGCAGCAGGCCATAGTGGAGTTTCAGCTGCCGCACAGCTGCAGCACGCACAGGTCAGTCGCACTACGGAACAGCACCACTTCACTACCAATGACTGGGCCTCCATGCGAGACCTGTGTGCCCTGTTGCGCTGTTTCGAGTACTCCACCAATATGGCCAGTGGCGATGACACCGTTATCAGCGTTACAATACCACTTCTATGTTTCCTTGAGAAAGCACTTTGGGCGATGATGGAAGAGGAGGTGGCCCAGGAGGAGGAGGAAGAGGGGTCATTTTTAGCACTTTCAGGCCAGTCTCTTCGAAGTGACTCAGAGGGAGGTTTTTTACAACAGCAGAGGCCAGGTACAAATGTGGCCAGCCAGGGCCCACTACTGGAGGACGAGGAGGACGAGGATGAGGAGGAGGTGGAGGAGGATGAGGATGAAGCATGGTCACAGCGGGGTGGCACCCAACGCAGCTCGGGTCCATCACTGGTGCGTGGCTGGGGGGAAAGGCAGGACGATGACGATACGCCTCCCACAGAGGACAGCTTGTCCTTACCTCTGGGCAGCCTGGCACACATGAGCGACTACATGCTGCAGTGCCTGCGCAACGACAGCAGAGTTGCCCACATTTTAACGTGTGCGGACTACTGGGTTGCCACCCTGCTGGATCCACGCTACAAAGACAATGTGCCCACCTTACTTCCTTCACTGGAGCGTGATAGGAAGATGCGCGAGTACAAGCGCACGTTGGTAGACGCGCTACTGAGAGCATTCCCAAATGTCACAGGGGAACAAGTGGAAGCCCAAGGCCAAGGCAGAGGAGGAGCAAGAGGTCGCCAACGCAGCTGTGTCACGGCCAGCTCCTCTGAGGGCAGGGTTAGCATGGCAGAGATGTGGAAAAGTTTTGTCAACACGCCACAGCTAACTGCACCACCACCTGATACGCAACGTGTTAGCAGGAGGCAACATTTCACTAACATGGTGGAACAGTACGTGTGCACACCCCTCCACGTACTGACTGATGGTTCGGCCCCATTCAACTTCTGGGTCTCTAAATTGTCCACGTGGCCAGAGCTAGCCTTTTATGCCTTGGAGGTGCTGGCCTGCCCGGCGGCCAGAGTTTTGTCTGAACGCGTATTCAGCACGGCAGAGGGCGTCATTACAGACAAACGCAGCCGCCTGTCTACAGCCAATGTGGACAAGCTGACGTTCATAAAAATGAACCAGGCATGGATCCCACAGGACCTGTCTATCCCTTGTGCAGATTAGACATTAACTATCTCCCCTTAACCATATATTATTGTACTCCAGGGCACTTCCTCATTCAATCCTATTTTTATTTTCATTTTACCATTATATTGCGAGGCTACCCAAAGTTGAATGAACCTCTCCTCTGTCTGGGTTCCGGGGCCTAAATATATGCCAATGGACTGTTCCAATGTTGAGTGACGTGAAGCCTGATTCTCTGCTATGACATGCAGACTAATTCTCTGCTGACATGAAGCCAGATTCTCTGTTACGGGACCTCTCTCCTCTGCCTGGGTGCTGGGCCTAAATATATGACAATGGACTGTTGCAGTGGTGGCTGACGTGAAGCCTGATTCTCTGCTATGACATGCAGACTGATTCTCTGCTGACATGAAGCCAGATTCTCTGTTACAGGACCTCTCTCCTCTGCCTGGGTGCTGGGCCTAAATATTTGACAATGGACTGTTTCAGTGGTGGCTGACGTGAAGCCTGATTCTCTGCTATGACATGCAGACTGATTCTCTGCTGACATGAAGCCAGATTCTCTGTTACGGGACCTCTCTCCTCTGCCTGGGTGCTGGGCCTAAATATATGACAATGGACTGTTGCAGTGGTGGCTGACGTGAAGCCTGATTCTCTGCTATGACATGCAGACTGATTCTCTGCTGACATGAAGCCAGATTCTCTGTTACGGGACCTCTCTCCTCTGCCTGGGTGCTGGGCCTAAATATATGACAATGGACTGTTGCAGTGGTGGCTGACGTAAAGCCTGATTCTCTGCTATGACATGCAGACTGATTCTCTGCTGACATGAAGCCAGATTCTCTGTTACGGGACCTCTCTCCTCTGCCTGGGTGCTAGGCCTAAATATATGACAATGGACTGTTGCAGTGGTGGCTGACGTGAAGCCTGATTTTCTGCTATGACATGCAGACTGATTCTCTGCTGACATGAAGCCAGATTCTCTGTTACGGGACCTCTCTCCACTGCCTGTGTGCTGGGCCTAAATATATGACAATGGACTGTTACAGTGGTGGCTAACGTGAAGCCTGATTCTCTGCTATGACATGCAGACTGATTCTCTGCTGACATGAAGCCAGATTCTCTGTTACGGGACCTCTCTCCTCTGCCTGTGTGCTGGGCCTAAATATATGACAATGGACTGTTGCAGTGGTGGCTGACGTGAAGCCTGATTCTCTGCTATGACATGCAGACTGATTCTCTGCTGACATGAAGCCAGATTCTCTGTTACGGGACCTCTCTCCTCTGCCTGGGTGCCGGGCCTAAATATATGACAACGGACTGTTGCAGTGGTGGCTAACGTGAAGCCTGATTCTCTGCTATGACATGCAGACTGATTCTCTGCTGACATGAAGCCAGATTCTATGTTACGGGACCTCTCTCCTCTGCCTGTGTGCTGTGCCTTAATATATGACAATGGACTGTTACAGTGGTGGCTGACGTGAAGCCTGATTTTCTGCTATGACATGCAGACTGATTCTCTGCTGACATGAAGCCAGATTCTCTGTTACGGGACCTCTCTCCTCTGCCTGGGTGCTGGGCCTAAATATATGACAATGGACTGTTGCAGTGGTGGCTGACGTGAAGCCTGATTCTCTGCTATGACATGCAGACTGATTCTCTGCTGACATGAAGCCAGATTCTCTGTTACGGGACCTCTCTTCTCTGCCTGGGTGCTGGGCCTAAATATTTGACAATGGACTGTTGCAGTGGTGGCTGACGTGAAGCCTGATTCTCTGCTATGACATGCAGACTGATTCTCTGCTGACATGAAGCCAGATTCTCTGTTACGGGACCTCTCTCCTCTGCCTGGGTGCTGGGCCTAAATATATGACAATGGACTGTTGCAGTGGTGGCTGACGTGAAGCCTGATTTTCTGCTATGACATGCAGACTGATTCTCTGCTGACATGAAGCCAGATTCTCTGTTACGGGACCTCTCTTCTCTGCCTGGGTGCTGGGCCTAAATATTTGACAATGGACTGTTGCAGTGGTGGCTGACGTGAAGCCTGATTCTCTGCTATGACATGCAGACTGATTCTCTGCTGACATGAAGCCAGATTCTCTGTTACGGGACCTCTCTCCTCTGCCTGGGTGCTGGGCCTAAATATATGACAATGGACTGTTGCAGTGGTGGCTGACGTGAAGCCTGATTCTCTGCTATGACATGCAGACTGATTCTCTGCTGACATGAAGACAGATTCTCTGTTACGGGACCTCTCTCCTCTGCCTGGGTGCTGGGCCTAAATATATGACAATGGACTGTTGCAGTGGTGGCTGACGTGAAGCCTGATTCTCTGCTATGACATGCAGACTGATTCTCTGCTGACATGAAGCCAGATTCTCTGTTACGGGACCTCTCTCCTCTGCCTGGGTGCTGGGCCTAAATATTTGACAATGGACTGTTGCAGTGGTGGGTGACGTGAAGCCTGATTCTCTGCTATGACATGCAGACTGATTCTCTGCTGACATGAAGCCAGATTCTCTGTTACGGGACCTCTCTCCTCTGCCTGGGTGCTGGGCCTAAATATATGACAATGGACTGTTGCAGTGGTGGCTGACGTGAAGCCTGATTTTCTGCTATGACATGCAGACTGATTCTCTGCTGACATGAAGCCAGATTCTCTGTTACGGGACCTCTCTTCTCTGCCTGGGTGCTGGGCCTAAATATTTGACAATGGACTGTTGCAGTGGTGGCTGACGTGAAGCCTGATTCTCTGCTATGACATGCAGACTGATTCTCTGCTGACATGAAGCCAGATTCTCTGTTACGGGACCTCTCTCCTCTGCCTGGGTGCTGGGCCTAAATATATGACAATGGACTGTTGCAGTGGTGGCTGACGTGAAGCCTGATTCTCTGCTATGACATGCAGACTGATTCTCTGCTGACATGAAGACAGATTCTCTGTTACGGGACCTCTCTCCTCTGCCTGGGTGCTGGGCCTAAATATATGACAATGGACTGTTGCAGTGGTGGCTGACGTGAAGCCTGATTCTCTGCTATGACATGCAGACTGATTCTCTGCTGACATGATGCCAGATTCTCTGTTACGGGACCTCTCTCCTCTGCCTGGGTGCCGGGGCCTAAATATCTGAGAATGGACTGTTCCAGTGGTGGGTGACGTGAAGCCAGATTCTCTGCTATGGGACCTCTCTCCAATTGATATTGGTTAATTTTTATTTATTTTATTTTTATTTTTATTCGTTTCCCTATCCACATTTCTTTGCAGGGGATTTACCTACATGTTGCTGCCTTTTGCAGCCCTGTTTTACAGCCTTTTTAGTGCCGAAAAGTTCGGGTCCCCATTGACTTCAATGGGGTTCGGGTTCGGGACGAAGTTCGGATCGGGTTCGGATCCCGAACCCGAACATTTCCGGGAAGTTCGGCCGAACTTCTCGAACCCGAACATCCAGGTGTCCGCTCAACTCTAATGGTAATGCATATCACCTGAGGAGGTCCGAGAACAGAATCACATTCTACAATGGATGCCTCTTAGGGGGATACAAAAAGGTACATGCACCGTGAAATTAAATATATAAGAAATCATAGATGAAAGAAAAGTAGAACATGAACAGGAACATGGGTCAATATATATCTACTAAGACCTTCCTATTTAAGAATCATTAATATATCTATATTTCTCTGGAAGGGTATGCTAGAGGAAAAGTTATGGGTAATTATTGTTTGACAAGTATGGGCCATTTTATAGTGAGTCAAAGATTAGACATATCTCATCATATCATGGGTGTTGGTATAGGTACATAGGTAGAGTTAAAAAGGTAAGTAAGAATGAGAAAACAAACCTACAGGTATATAGGGCAATATCATGCACCTGAGTCATTGTAAATTTGGTACACTTTTAGGTATGTGTTTCTTTCTTATAAAAGTCTAGCCAAGGTTGCCATGTTGATAGAAAGGTTTTTCTGCATCCCCTATCCCAACCCACCAATTCCTCCATTAGACAGATTTGGTGGACTCTGTCTATCCATTCTTTTAGGGTAGGGGGTTCTACATCCTTCCATTTGGTGGGTATAAAATATTTTGCAGCTGCAATTAGATGTGTTATTAGGCAATTAGTTTTGGGCTTAAAATCCTTCTGTGGTTTCTAAAGCAAAACCAGTTCCGGTGTAAGGGGTAAAGATTTTTTAAAAATTTTATTAATCGTGTCTTCAACACTCTTCCAAAAAACTTTGATTTTATTTCAAAGCCACCAAATGTGGATATAGTTCCTGATTCCGCCATACACCTCCAGCATTCATCCGTGGGTGTAAGTCTAATGCTATAAAGAAAGCTAGGAGTTCTATACCATCTTGAAATAATCTTGTATGAATTTTCTTGTAAGCGGACACACTTGAAAAAACCATGTGAGTGTCTAAGGATAAAGTTAACATCCTCGTCAGATAAGGATATCTTAAGTTCTCTTTCCCACATACGAAGAAAGTAAGGCCGGGTATGAGAGATATCTAAAATTAATTTAGAGTATAGTTGAGACAATATCTTGAGCCGGGGGGAGGAGAGTAAGGTATAGTTTTCTACCCAAGTTGGGTCTGGAAGAGTTGCATAGAGTTTCTTAAATTTTCTACATGTGAGAGTGATATCCATGTCAATAAGGTCTGACATAATGTGCCTAGGGATGCGCCTTAAAGTATCATGAAGGAATTCAGATATGTCTGTGGCTTTACTTAGTTCAGAAATTTTAATACTGGAAAGGCTAATCCAAGCTTTGTGAGTTCCACCTATTCTGGGATTAAGAAAAGCCGGTAGTACCGATAGGGGGGCTAATGGAGACAATAGGTTAGCCGAAAGATTTAAGTCACCAGATCTTCCACAGTATTGTAGCATGCAGCGTGTGATGTCACTAAGTATCTTACTTTTGCTAAGTGTATGGGCTTTGACCCATAAAAGATGTAAATTTTCTTCTCCCAACAAAGCCTTCTCTAAGTTAGCGTACAAAGCAGTGTTATTAAATCTAGCTAGGTCCATCCACCTTTCTAGCTGGATGGCATGTAAGTAGGTTTTAATATCTGGTAGTGATAAACCTCCATTTGTTTTTTTCCTTATGATAAGGGGATAAGCCAACCGTGATCTTTTGTTTTGCCAAAGATATGTGGTAAATAGGCTACGGAGATCTGAGAGAAACTTGTTCGAAAGCGGGATAGGGAGACATCTTAATGTGTACAGTATTTGGGGTAATACATAAGTAGTTAGTAGATTTTTCCTGCCAATCCAGGAAAGGAAAGGGAGTTTAACTGAGTTCAAGAAAGTTTTTACTTTAGAGAAAAGTGGTACATAATTAAGCCTAAAGAGGTTTTTTGGGTTTGCTGGTAACATAATGCCTAAGTGTTTGATAGCTTCCCTTGGCCACTGAAATGAAGTATGAGATTTAATCTCCTCCATATGCTGCGTGTTGCCAGAAATATTTAATATCTCTGATTTATCATAGCTAACCTTAAAGTTTGAGATATCGCCATATTCTGTTAAGATCTTCAGGATTTCCAGGATAGCTTTCTTTGGGGTTGGTTATGAATAATAACAAGTTGTCAGCAAAAGCTGCTAAAGAGTGGGTTCTCCCCTTGACTTGTAGACCTCTGACAACCTCAGAAGACCTGATTTTATGCAAGAGCAGTTCTAGAGTTAATATGAATAAGGTCGGGGACAGGGGGCAGCCCTGTCTCGTCCCATTCAAAATATTAAATGGGGGAGACAGCACACCATTGACCAAAACTCTAGCTGATGGGCCACGGTACAGTAAGAAAATTGCGTCTACAAGCATAGGTGGAAAGCCAAAGTGTCGCAGAGCACCCTCCATTAAAGCCCAGTTGACTCTGTCAAAGGCTTTTTTTGCGTCCATTCCTAGAAGCACTTGGGGTGTCCCAACTTTTTTGGAATCCGGTTTGTATTTCCACACTGTCAGCGGCATTTGTATTATGTGTTGATTTTTAGATTTTTTACCTTTATTTTATTCTGGAACGAGAAAACGATTTTTATGTTTAAGTTTAATTCCATTTTACTTCTTATAATGAAGACGTGTATTTGAATATTTTGAGTGGAGGATTCAGCAGCAAAAACAAGCAACAAAAGACGCACTGATACCGCTGGAAACAGACATTGCGTTTTTATTATTAATTGAAAAAGCAGCTATGAAAATATTATGATATATAAGGACAGTCTGATGGAACAGTGTTTTTGTTGGAACAGCATATTAAATAATCGATATATTACAACAGAACAAAAATATATATCAGACAAAACCAATCAGGCAACTTCCGGAATGGGATCCATCCCAGGTTTTTCGGTTAACACATTTTTGCTATAAAAGAGAGGGTTGTTGGGGGTGTCTGATTACCACTGAGGAAGGGGACACTAACCCCGAAACGCGTCAGTTCAGACCCCCCCCACCTGACCATGAGTGCACCACGAATAACCAGAGAAAGATAACTGCCGAGACACTTACTGCTCTATCCGCGGGAGAAGGTGATATGGAGCTGAAACCTGGATTTGAACCAGCGGGACCACGTGCAACAGTTCACCAACGCGGCAAGTGAATTCCCTGGAAGACAAAAGGAAAGTATCCATTCAGAGTCTACAGGACAGCAGAAATCTTCAGGAACTGGTAAGATCGTTCTGAGAATAGAGTGATAACCGATCTGACTATTCATCTGTAGCGGGACGCCGCTAGGTATAGTGACAGCGGGACGCCGCTGCACTCAACCGGAGTATTGTCTATTCATATGCACCTGCTGTGCTGTTACTGACCTAGCGCATAGGTTCTAATGCTCCACGATTGAACCAGCAGTGACGGTGAATTGTGCGCATGATTCTGAGTATCACACTACCGTACAAGTGTAAGGATTTCAGTGTGTCGAACTTTGCGCATGTTCTTAAGTATTGGAAAGATCAAACAATGGAATGATCAGTGACTTTGCATGTCGGATAGTCGCTTTGATACAACTTGCTGCCAATAGTCTATTGGAGGTACTGGACTAAAGCTGCCACCTAGCACTTTGTTGCCTGTTGTTGCTGCCTACTTGTTATATGCTGCTATATTCATTGTATTTAGCGATTGTTGCTTTTTAATTATTGCATTTATGTACAGGAGGTTAGTCCAAATATTTAGACAATTTTATTCCTGCGCATTGTGTACTGCTAACTCGGATTTTAGATATTATATATAGACCTTTTTGTTTTTTTGGAGCTTTTACTTAGTGTATTATCCTTTCATGTATGTGCCTATAGCCTTCAATTATTAAACATAGTGACCAAATTTCCTCAGGTGTGCCCAGTCTTTTACATATATATGAAAAAATTTACTCCCAAATGAGTAAAATGTAAGAATAAAAAAATTGCCACAGAAGGTGTACATAGCATTTAAAGGTATTTTGTCATCAGAAATTTACCTATTGGTTAAATCCCGTTTTCGTGTTAGGGTACTTTCACACCAGCGTTTTTCTTTTCCGGCATAGAGTTCCGTCCTAGGGGCTCTATACCCGAAAAGAACTGATCAGTTTCATCCCCATGCGTTCTGAATGGAGAGCAATCCGTTCAGAATGTATCAGGATGTCTTCAGTTCAGTCTTTTTGACTGTTCAGGATGGAGAAAATACCGCAGCATGCTACAGTTTTATCTCCTGCCCCAAAAACTGAACACTTGCCTGAATGCCGGACCCAGCCTTTTTTTCCATAGGAATGTATTAGTGCCGGATCCGGCATTGAAAATACCGGATAGCCGGATCCGTCCTTCCGGTCTGCGCATGCACAGACCTTTAAAAGTGTGAAAAAATATTGAAACGGATCAGTTTGTCCGTATGACAAAAGAACAGACGGATCCGTTCTTGCACTGCATTTGTGAGACGGACCCGCATCCGGATCTGTCTACAAATGCTGATGCCTGATCACTCTGCCGCAAGTGTGAAAGTACCCTTAAACATATTTCTTTTAGATATTTTGGAGAGTTTTTCTAAATTATCCATGTCACAATATGTCTTTATTTTTAAAAGGTCATCTGTCAGCAGATTTGTACTTATGAAACTGTCTGACCTCTTACATGTGTGCTAGGCAGCTGAAGTCATCTGTGTTGGTCCCATGGTAATATACGCCCATATTGCTGAGAAAAATGAAGTTTTAATATATGCAAATGAGATTTAATTTAAGAAGTGAAATCTTTTCAAACAATATGAATACACGGATTGCTTTTATAAACTAAAAAGAACATAAAAACAAGGTTATATATTACCAAGAAAACACCAATTACAATATTTATGCTGTTCTCTGGCTTCACCACTGTGTGGCACCATTACTATGAAAAGCAAAAGTCTTGCTAAGAGCTGAAGAAAACAAAGGTTTGTAGTGGGGAAAAAAAAGATACGGCTATATAGATGTGATCATTGTAAAATATGGATGTGATCATTATAATAGATAATGTATTTGCACATGATTATATTTGAATAATAACTATCATTATGCAATTACTCCATATTGTCTTATTCAATCAACATGGAGACCAGTGAAGTGTAGAGGAGGAGATATAATTTGAATATTTATGGGTTTGAATTGAAAGAGTGAAAACTGTCAGATTTGTCTTTTAATACAATAACAGTATGTTCAGATGCACAATCCGTCAAGCCGCTGCAGTTTCTTCTACAGGTTTTCACTCACTCCTAACGCATCTTCCAGTGGCATCCATCCTGACACTACACAAAGAAAGGATATCTCCTTTCTTGGTGCAGTTGTGACTTTAAACCCTTCCTGATGCAGCAATATTCTGTTTTATTTTTTCTTTGCGTTTTTTTTTTTCGCTTCCTGCCTTCCCGGACCCATAACTTTTTTTATTTTTTGGTTCACATAGTCATATAAGGGTATGCTTTTTGCAGGACAAGTTGTAATTTCTAATGCCACAATTTAATATGGCATACAACATAGAGGAAAGCAAGAAAAAAATTCCAAAAAACACAATTCTGTCACAGTTTTATGGGTTTTGTTATTATCAGGGGGAAAAAAACAGAACTGGATCGCACATCCACAATACTATGCTTTGATCAAATTAAACTCGCTTCTCAGCGCCATATTGAAGTGTACATCACCCCATACTACATGCTGTACAAGAGGCATTAGTGTACATTTTGATCAAAAGGCATAAGCCCATTCACCACGCCAAGGTCGCCTCTTTGAGTGGGACCTACTCTGACAAAAAGGCGCAGCACAATGAAGTGACAAGGAGGCACTGCCCTAGTAGGCGGCGGGACCCAGGAGTTAAACAGCAACCCTGCTGTCTGACAATGCCACCCATGGCACTGGGTCCCACCAACCCACCAGCACAGCGCCACTAAAACAAAGGTAAATGGGCGGTGGTACACTAAAACATGGTAAATGGGCGGTGGTACACGGTTACATATTATGGAGGTGCTGGTTTGTTTGTTTTTCTTCCCTATTGTCACTGCCACTAGGAGGGTGGCGCCCTCAGGTGGTGAGTTTTAACCGTGAACCACCGCCCATTTACCATGTGCTTTTAATTAGATAGATTGTACAGCTGTATTCTACTTTGCCCATATTGCAGGCCGACAGCCTGGGAGAGGCATGTGTAGGATATAGCTGGGTGCTACTTTGCCCAGATTGTAGGCTGTAAGCCCAGGAGAGGCATGTTAGAGTAGGCCCCATCTGATTAGAAGCCACCTTGTCCTCCTGTAGATGGGCCCGACATATTTTTGATCAATTATATGCGCAAAGAGCTTCTAACTGCCTTTGCAGTAAGTATGGCCACCAAGCATCTATTTTATTCAGTATTTGCTTATATCTTTGTGCAATTGACTAGCAGTGTGCTGTTACCTGTAGTTCTACAAATTCCATTGTGTTTCAGCCAAGGTAGCGTGCACCTGCGTTCTCAAATTTACTTATTATGGAGGTGCTGGTTCGTTTGTTTTTCTTACCTCCTTTCATTAGGGACCGTGTGCCCGTCTATCACTGGCGGTCAGAGGCTATCTGTCACTGGCGGTCAGAGGCCATTTGTCACTGACCATCTGTTAGTCGTCAGTGGGTATCTGTTAGTCTGTTAGGGTCCGTCCATAATTGTCGGTCAGTGGACGCACCGCTACTGACGCTAGTGAACATTTAATTTTTCGGGTGGGATATATAGAATATTTTTTTTTTTTCTGAGCTTTAAAGCAAATAAAAAAATGGCTCAAAGATTATATAGTGCAGAGCAGGTATATGAATTTCAAAGCTCTGAAAGCTCTGAATCCGACACCTCTTCAGACGTGGAAATATTTTCCGATAGCGGGGACTCTAGTTCCGCTTCCATCCCCAGACCCTATAGCCCTATGCTGGTAGAAGTCACCACCTCATCTCATTCTCTACCCAGCGTTCCCATCCCTTCTACTATGTGGGTTCCTGCATCATCATTTTCCCCCCAAGTACCCCAGTTTTTACCTACTCCCCAAATTAATGTGGACATCACCAATTTTACCCTTTATGATTTTTTTCATTTATTTGTGGAAGATAAAGTCCTGGAATTAATTGTGCAGAAGACTAATCTGTATGCCACACAGTTTGCTGTACAAAAGCCCACGTCTATTTATATAAGACGGTGGACCCCCACAAGTGTCCCTGAAATAAAAAAAAATTTAAGGCTTACCCTGGACATGGGCATTGTAAAAAAGCCATCTGTCCCATCCAATTGGGTTGCGAGTACTGTCCACTCAATCCCTATGTTTGCAGCAGTTATGTCCCGAAACCGCTATGAAGTCCTAAAGCGGTTTATTCATTTTTCAGATAATTCCCAAGTACCCCCCAGAACTGACCCAGCCTATGATCGCCTAAATAAATTGATACCCTTATTTCCATCCTTAAGGATTTATTCTTAAAATTATATACCCTGATAAAAATCTATCCGTCGATGAATCCCTTTTTTGTTTTAAAGGCAGCCTTTCCTTCCGTCTGTTTATTCCCTCCAAGCGTGCCAGATATGGGGTAAAATTATATAAGGTGTGCGAGAGCACAACCGGCTGTACCTGCGGTCTGTCTCTATATGAGGGCAGAGATTCCTAACTTAACCCCCCAGGCTGCCCCGAACGCCATTCCTACACAAAGAGTACCACGTGTACACTGATAATGTTTATACCAGCTTACCCCTTTTTAAACCGTTCCATGCTGCAAACACAGGGGCTTGTGGGACAGTCCATAAAAATAGAGTGGGATACCCACAACTGCTGGTGTCCAAGCGTTTGGAGAAAGGAACATCCTTCACCTGTCACGGATGGTGTACAGGAAACAAGACAAAGCAACATGCATATATGACTGAGTGGATCCAAAGCTAAGGAACCAAAAGGGAGACCCCTGCACAAGACCTGAGACTTTCCCTGGCTGCTCAGCCTACGCAAAGATCCGAAAGGTGGAAGGTTTCATATCCACGTACCTCGACTATATAACCCCTGAACACCCTACAATAGTGAGGGGACACGACCACCGGCTCCCTACACCAGACACGGAAGGAGTCAGGGTCACCTGTCACCTGGGATCCAGCAAACAGAAAATAACAGATAAATGTTCAGCACTTAACTTTGTAGCAGACTGGAAAACAAGATCAGCATGCACACACACTCCAGGAAGAAGTATAAGCCGCCCAGTAATGCACCATGGGGAGGAATTTAAAGGGAAGCAATCAGTCCAACTCCATGACAGCTGAGAGAGGCTAACGAGATGAGGAACTGAACAGCACAACAAAGAGAACTCAAGGAGGAGGTTCTGAAAGGCCTCTGTCAGAGCTTCTCAGCTGTCTGGTTGTGACAGTACCCCTCCCTCTACGAGTGGACTCCGGACACTCAGAGCCCACCTTCTCAGGATGGGACATATGGAAAGCCCTGATGAGACGAGAGGCCTTAATGTCCGTCACTGGGACCCACATCCTCTCCTCAGGACCATAACCCTCCCAATGAACAAGGTACTGAAGAGAACCGCGGACAAGACGAGAATCCACAATCCTAGAGACCTGAAATTCAAGATTCCCATCAACCATAATCGGAGGAGGAGGCAAAGGCGAGGGTACAATGGGTTGAACATAAGGTTTCAATAAGGACTTATGAAAAACATTATGGATCTTCCAAGTCTGAGGAAGATCAAGACGGTAGGCAACAGGATTGATGACAGACAGGATTTTGTAAGGCCCAATAAACCTAGGACCCAACTTCCAGGAGGGAACCTTCAATTTGATATTCTTGGTAGACAACCACACCAGATCACCAACATTCAGGTCCAGACCAAGCACACGTCTCTTATCTGCCACACGCTTATATCTCTCACTCATGCTCTGTAGATTATCCTGAATCTTTTGCCAAATAGATGACAAAGACGAGGAGAATCTGTCCTCATCAGGTAAACCAGAAGACCCCTCTCCCGAGAAAGTCCCAAACTGCGGATGAAACCCATATGCACCAAAAAATGGTGACTTATCAGAGGACTCCTGACGACGGTTATTTAAAGCAAACTCAGCAAGGGACAAAAAAGAACACCAATCCTCTTGATTCTCCGCCACAAAACAGCGCAGATATGTCTCCAGATTCTGATTGACGCGCTCTGTCTGGCCATTCTACTGCGGGTGGAAAGCAGAAGAGAATGACAACCGAACCCCCAAGCGAGAACAGAAAGCCTTCCAGAATCTGGAAACAAACTGCGTGCCCCTATCAGAGACTATGTCTGAAGGAATACCGTGCAATTTGACAATGTGATCAATAAATGCCTGCGCCAGCGTCTTAGCATTGGGCAAACCAGGAAAAGGGATGAAATGCACCATTTTGCTAAAACGGTCCACCACCACCAGAATCACAGTCTTCCCCGAGGAACGAGGCAGGTCCGTTATAAAGTCCATGGACAGATGTGTCCAAGGACGGGAAGGAATGGGTAAGGGAAGGAGAGGACCTGATGGCCGTGAATGAGGGACTTTAGCACGAGCGCAAGTCTCGCAGGCTGCCACAAAACCCTCAACCGACTTACGAAGCGCAGGCCACCAGAATCTCCGAGCGATGAGATCCAGTGTGGCTCTTGCCCCCAGGTGCCCAGCAAGGACCGTATCGTGGTGTTCCTTAAAAATCTTGTGTCTTAAAGCGAGAGGCACAAACAACCTCCCAGGAGGACAAAGATCAGGAGCCTCTGACTGGGCTGCCTGCACCTCTGCCTCCAATTCAGAAAAAAGAGCAGAGACCACCACACCTTCAGCCAAAATGGGACCCGGGTCTTCAAAATTCCCGCCTCCCGGAAAACAACGTGACAGGGCATCTGCCTTCACATTCTTAACTCCAGGGCGGAACGTGACCACAAAATTAAACCTAGAAAAGAACAAAGACCATCTGGCCTGTCTCGGGTTCAGACGCTTGGCTGACTCCAAGTAGGCCAGATTTTTATGGTGTCATGGTCTTACCTTCTTGCTGCTCTCCTTCGTTTGACATGTGCTGGCGGCCATCTTGGTTTCTGGGTTTCTTGTAGCCTTCCACCCTGCGGCTTCTCCCTCCCACTGGGAGGAGCTGGATGCCTAGCTCATATATATAGGAGGTCTGTGGCTTCAGTTCCTTGCTTGGTCCTCCTGTGTTCACATGCTTCTAAGACTGCTGCTGCTTCTGGTTCCTGATCCTGGATTCGTCTGACTACCCTGCTGGTTCCTGATCCAGGCTTCGTCTGACTACCCTGCTGGTTCCTGATCCAGGCTTCGTCTGACTACCCTTCTGGTTCCTGACCTCTGGCTTCGCAAGACCCTGCTTCGGTTTAGCCATCCGTTTGGACTTTTGCCTTACAGCTTGATTTTCAATAAAGCCTTCTTATTTCCACTTATCTCTTGTTGTACGTCTGGTTCATGGTTCCATGACATTAGGACCAAGCAATGAATTCTGACGGTACAGGGCCATCCTCGCTACCTACGCTGGATGCCAGACTTGATCAGCAGGATCACCTGTTGGGTCGGTTCGCTGTGGTGTTGCAAACCCTGCTTGAACGCACGGCTCATTTAGCTTCCGTTGCCGATGGGTCGGTTGTCGCTCCTGGGCCCGCTCCTACTGCCGCTCCGGTTGTTGCGCCAGAGTCTACCCCGACACCTGTTGCTGCGTCTGCGGTGTTTCGGGGTATGACCGGTTCTGCCCCCCTTCCACAGCGCTTTGGGGGAGAGCCAACTCAGTGCCGAGGTTTCCTTAACCAGGTGGGCATTTATTTTGAGTTGCTGCCACATGCCTTTCCTACTGAGAGATCAAAGGTGGGCTTCTTGATCTCGCTGCTCTCGGACAAGGCCTTGGCCTGGGCCAGCCCTTTATGGGAGAACAACAATCCGGTGGTTGCCGAGTTTTCCGGTTTTGTTGCTTCTCTTCGGAAGGTATTCGATGTGCCGGCTCGTGCTGCCTCTGCTGCGAAGCTCCTTATGTCCATCAGACAGGGTTCACGATCCGTAGCTGAATACGCCATTGAGTTTCGTACCCTGGCAGCAGAGGTGGGCTGGAATAATGAGGCTCTGGTCGCTGCTTTCTCTCATGGTCTCTCGGATGCCTTGAAGGATGAGGTTGCAGCTAAGGACCTACCAGTGGAGCTCGAGTCTCTTATTTCTTTCCTGATTTTGATTGACACCAGACTCAGGGAGAGACCTTCCTTTAAGGAGAGCCTGCGGAGGTCTTCTAACAGATTGGCGCCTACGTTTGCTGTCCCACCCGTGCCTCCCTCTCCTCCCACGCCTCCTGGGGATGACTTGTCTGGGGGTGAACCCATGCAGCTGGGGTTTGCTCGCCTGTCCGAGGGGGAGAGGGTACTCCGGAGACGCAAGGGCCGATGCATGTACTGTGGTCTCGGTGGGCATTTTCGGTTGGCATGCCCGAACCTTCCGGGAAACGCTCGCACCTGAGATCCTGTCGGGGGCAGATCTTGGGTGGAGTCTCCTCGTCCCCGGTTTCCCGTTTTGACAAACCACTGATTACTGTTGTCCTCTCCTGGGTCGGGGGCTCGGTGACGACCCAGGTGTTGGTGGACTCTGGTGCTGGTGGTTTGTTCATTGATAGTGTGTTCGCTGCCGCCAATTCCATTCCTCTGCAGCCTCGAGGTTCCCCACTGGCTCTTAAGGCGATAGACGGCAGACCCCTTCTGCCGCCACACGTGACTCATGAGACCCTTCCAGTGGGGATGGCCATTGGTGCCGTTCACAGAGAGTCGGTCTGTCTCCAGGTTATTTCGTCTCCACACTACTCGGTGGTCTTGGGGTACCCCTGGCTCCAGAAGCATAATCCGACTTTCGATTGGAGATCGGCCGAGATCCTCTCGTGGTCACCGCAGTGTGGGGCTAGTTGCATCCATGGGTCTGTCAAGTTGCTGTGTACTTCCTCGGACTCTCTGTTGCCTCCTGAATACGAGGAGTACCGGGATGTATTCGATAAGGTGCGTGCGGTTGCCCTACCTCCGCACCGCCCATACGATTGTGCCATAGAGTTACAATCTGGTGCCGTTCCTCCTCGTGGCAAAGTCTATCCACTGTCGGTAGCGGAGAATGAGGCCATGGAGGAGTACGTGAGGGAGGCGCTTTCACGCGGACACATTCGCAAATCCTCGTCCCCGGCAGGGGCTGGATTTTTCTTTGTGAAAAAGAAGGGCGGTGAGTTGAGGCCTTGCATCGATTACAGGGGTCTCAATCGCATCACGATCAAGAACGCTTACCCGATACCCTTGATTTCCGAGCTGTTCGATCGCCTCAAAGGGGCCACGGTCTTTACCAAACTCGACCTGAGGGCGGCATATAACCTGGTAAGGATCAAGGCGGGCGATGAGTGGAAGACCGCGTTTAACACCAGGACCGGTCATTATGAATCCTTGGTTATGCCCTTTGGGTTGTGCAATGCGCCCGCAGTCTTCCAGGAATTCATCAACAATGTTTTCCGTGACCTGTTGCAGCAGTGTGTGGTGGTCTATTTGGATGACATCTTGGTATATTCTGAATCCATGGAGGCCCACATTCTGGATGTCAGACGAGTGTTGCAACGGTTACGAGAGAACAAGCTGTTCGGTAAGCTTGAGAAATGCGAATTTCACCGATCCCAGGTAACCTTCTTAGGTTACATCATTTCCGCTGAGGGGTTCTCCATGGATCCTGAGAAGGTTTCGGCTGTCTTACAGTGGCCCCAGCCCAGTGGTCTTCGTGCCCTGCAGCGCTTTTTGGGCTTCGCCAATTATTATCGGAAGTTCATCAGGGACTTTTCCATGCTAGCCAAGCCTCTCACGGATCTGACCAGGAAGGGCAGTAATCCCCAGGTCTGGCCGCTCGAGGCCATCCGAGCTTTTGAGGCTCTAAAGTCCGCCTTTGTGTCGGCTCCGATTCTGTCGCATCCCAACCCTGGGTTGCCTTTTGTCCTCGAGGTGGACGTGTCTGAGACGGGAGTAGGCGCCCTTCTGTCTCAGCGTAGAACACCAGAGGGTCCTCTGCTTCCTTGTGGGTTTTACTCCCGGAAACTGTCTTCCGCGGAGTGCAACTATCAGATTGGTGACAGGGAGTTATTGGCCATCGTGCAGGCCCTTAAAGAATGGAGGCACTTGCTCGAGGGCTCGGTGGTTCCGGTTCTCATCCTGACGGACCACAAGAATCTGACCTACCTCTCTGAGGCCAAGAGATTGACACCACGTCAGGCCAGATGGGCTCTGTTCTTGTCACGTTTTAATTACGTGGTCTCCTACCTACCCGGTTCCAAGAACATCAGAGCGGATGCCTTATCACGGCAGTACTCCGAGCTGTCCGGGGAGGAGTCGATTCCGACTTCGGTCATACCTCCGAATCAGATCCTGGCCGCCATTCGCACCAGCCTGACCTCTCCCCTGGGTGAGCAGATTTTGGCGGCTCAATCTGGTGCTCCCTCTGGGAGACCCAACGGCAGATGTTTTGTGCCTGAGGAGTTGCGCACTTGGTTGTTGCGAACCTACCATAACTCCAAGGCCGCGGGGCATCCTGGAAAGAATCAGCTGTCCTGGGCTGTTTCACGTCTGTTCTGGTGGCCTTCTCTACGTTCCGACATCGCCGCATATGTAGCGGCATGTTCCGTTTGTGCCCAGAGTAAGTCCCCTCGGCACCGTCCGTTGGGCCTTTTGCAACCCATAGCCACCGGGGAGCGTCCATGGTCACACCTGGGGATGGATTTCATTGTGGACCTCCCTGCATCCCGAGGCCATACGGTCATTCTCATGATTGTGGATCGGTTTTCCAAAATGTGCCACTGTGTTCCTCTCAAGAAGTTACCCTCTGCACAAGAGTTGGCCACGATTTTTGCCAGGGAGGTCTTCCGGTTGCACGGTTTGCCCAAGGAGATTGTGTCGGATCGGGGGAGTCAGTTTGTGTCCAGGTTCTGGCGCGCCTTTTGCTCCCAGTTGGGGATTCATCTCTCTTTCTCCTCGGCCTACCACCCTCAGTCCAATGGGGCCGCAGAACGATCCAATCAGGCCTTGGAGCAATTCCTTCGTTGCTATGTCTCCGATCACCAAGACAATTGGGTTGACCTCCTGCCTTGGGCTGAGTTTGCCAGGAACACGGCGGTGAACTCTTCCTCTGGGACGTCTCCCTTCATGGCCAATTATGGGTTCCAACCTGCCGTGTTACCGGAGGTATTCTCTCCCCAGGATATTCCGGCTGTGGAGGATCACCTTTCCGTCCTACGTGCTTCTTGGGTACAGATCCAGAGGTCCCTCGAGGTCTCTGCACAGCGCCAGAGACTCCAGGCTGATCGCAGACGAGCGCCCGCTCCTTCCTACCAGGTCGGAGACCGCGTATGGTTGTCCACCCGCAACCTCAACCTTCGAGTGCCCACTCCCAAGCTGGCGCCTCGCTTTGTTGGTCCCTTCCGAGTGCTTCGCAGGGTAAACCCGGTAGCCTATGCCCTTGCGCTTCCTCCTGGCATGCGGATCTCCAACGTGTTTCATGTCTCCCTGTTGAAGCCACTGGTGTGTAATCGTTTCACTTCCTCGGTTCCTCGGCCTCATCCGGTCCAAGTGGGCAATCGTGAGGAGTATGAGGTGAGCAATATCCTGGACTCACGCCTGGTCCGCGGTCGGGTGCAGTTTTTGGTCCATTGGCGTGGTTATGGTCCAGAGGAGCGTTCCTGGGTTCCCTCCGCAGATGTCCATGCTCCTGCCTTGCTCCGAGCCTTCCACGCACGCTTCCCTCAGAAACCGTTCTTTACTCCGCGGAGGAGGGGCCCTTGAGGGGGAGGTACTGTCATGGTCTTACCTTCTTGCTGCTCTCCTTCATTTGACATGTGCTGGCGGCCATCTTGGTTTCTGGGTTTCTTGTAGCCTTCCACCCTGCGGCTTCTCCCTCCCACTGGGAGGAGCTGGATGCCTAGCTCATATATATAGGAGGTCTGTGGCTTCAGTTCCTTGCTTGGTCCTCCTGTGTTCACATGCTTCTAAGACTGCTGCTGCTTCTGGTTCCTGATCCTGGCTTCGTCTGACTACCCTGCTGGTTCCTGATCCAGGCTTCGTCTGACTACCCTGCTGGTTCCTGATCCAGGCTTCGTCTGACTACCCTTCTGGTTCCTGACCTCTGGCTTCGCAAGACCCTGCTTCGGTTTAGCCATCCGTTTGGACTTTTGCCTTACAGCTTGATTTTCAATAAAGCCTTCTTATTTCCACTTATCTCTTGTTGTACGTCTGGTTCATGGTTCCATGACATATGGTCAGTAAATACGGTAATAGGGTGTCTGGCTCCCTCTAGCCAATGGCGCCATTCCTCAAAAGCCAACTTGATGGCCAACAATTCCCTATCTCCCACATCGTAATTTCTCTCTGCGGAGGAGAGTTTTTTCGAGAAAAAGGCACACGGTCGCCATTTGGCAGGAGAGGAACCCTGAGACAAGACCGCCCCCACACCCACCTCAGAAGCATCAACCTCAACTATGAAGGGTAAAGAAATATCAGGTTGCACCAAGATGGGAGCGGAAGCAAAACTCTCCGTGATATTAGAAAAAGCCTTACGCGCCTCTACTGACCAAGAAGAAAAATCTACCCCCTTTCTGGTCATATCAGTGAGTGGTTTAACAATAGAGGAATAATTCAAAATAAACTTCCTGTATAATTGGCAAAGCCCAAAAACCGCATCAGCGCCTTCTGATTCTCAGGAAGCTCCCACTCAAGCACAGCACGGACCTTCTCGGGGTCCATGCGAAAACCAGAAGCGGAGAGAAGAAACCCCAGAAATTGAATTTCTGGAACCGCAAACACACATTTTTCCAGTTTCGCATATAATTTATTCTCCCGCAGGATGAGCAAGACCTGACGTAAATGTTCCTTATGAGTCTTGAAATCAGGAGAAAAAATCAAAATGTCATCCAAATACACTAATACAAATTTTCCCATCAAATGATAAAAAATGCTGTTCACGAAATGCTGAAAAACGGCTGGGGCATTCATCAAACCAAAAGGCATAACCAAATTCTCAAAATGACCCTCAGGGGTATTGAAGGCCGTCTTCCATTCGTCTCCTTCTCTGACTCTGACCAGGTTGTATGCCCCTCTTAGATCTAATTTGGAAAAGACTTTAGCCCCAACAACCTGGTTAAACAGGTCCGGGATCAGAGGAAGCGGATAAGGGTCACGAATAGTGATACTGTTCAGCTCCCTGAAATCCAGACAAGGTCTTAAAGAACCATCTTTTTTCTTAACAAAGAAAAAACCAGCGGCAACAGGTGACTTCGAGGGTCGTATGTGTCCTTTTCTCAGACTCTCAGAGATATAAGCACGCATAGCGATCCTCTCAGGTTGGGAAAGATTGTATAAACGAGATTTAGGCAGTTTGGCGCCTGAGATGAGATTAATAGGGCAATCGTACTCCCTGTGCGGGGGCAAATCCTGAACTCCACTCTCAGAGAAGACATCCGAAAATTCTGAGAGAAAAGATGGTACAGTCTTAGTAGCAACCTCAGAAACAGATGTCGTGAGGCAATTCTCTCTGCAAAACTCACTCCAACCATTTATTTGCCTCGCTTGCCAATCAATGGTGGGGTTATGTTTAGTGAGCCAGGGTAGCCCCAACACTAGAGGAGTAGGCAAACCGCTAAGGACGAAACATGACACATCCTCAACATGAGCATCACTCACAATTAAATGGATATTGTGAACTATGCTCTTTAATGATTTCTGAGAAAGTGGAGCGGAATCAATAGCAAAAACAGGAATATCCTTTCCCAAAGTGCGCACCTGGAAACCATGAGTTATCGCAAATTGATTATCAATGAGATTGACCGCTGCTCCACTAGCCACAAAAATCTCACAAAAAATGTTCTTGCTCTCTAGCGCCACCCTAGCCGGCAGGACAAAACGGGAACTACAAGCAAACGGAAAACCTTCAATTTCCGCCTCAACCCTGCCAATAGTAACAGACGGAACATTTTTAAAAGATTTTTTCCTGTTTGTTTCTTTATTACTCCCAGAAAACTGCCTGAATCTCCTAGAGGGACAAATATTTGCCAAATGATTTATACCTCCACAACAAAAACAAACCCTCCCATGCGAGCTGAATCTTCTATTGTCAGAAGCAATCAACCCCAGCTGCATGGGCTCCTGCTCAGAAGGGGCTGACAGCGACTGAGACCCCTGCGCACAGAATGGGACCGCTGCACTGTCCTGGGACTGAGTATGACAGGAAGGGGACATCTCTCCTCTCTCTCTAAGATGCCTGTCAATACGAACGGCCTGAGACATAGCAGAGTCCAAAGAAATAGGCCTCTCATGAAAGGCAAATGCATCTTTCAATCCCTCTGAAAGACCATAGCAAAATTTACTTCGGATTGCAGCATCATTCCAACCAGTATCAACTGCCCATCTCCGAAATTCTGAGCAGTATATTTCTGCGGATTGTTTACCCTGGCATAATAGACGTAGTCTAGACTCAGCCAGAGCAATACGATCCGGATCATCATATATCTGACCCAGGGCTAAAAAGAATTCATCCACTGAACGGAGAGGCCGTGCCCCCTCCGGCAGCGAAAAGGCCCAGGACTGAGCGTTACCCCTGAGCAGCGATATAATGATCCCCACCCTCCGTTCCTCATCACCAGAGGAATGGGGAAGAAGGCGAAAATGGAGTTTGCAAGCCTCTCTAAAACGCATAAAATTCTCACTACCCCCAGAGAACGTATCCGGGAGCGAGATCTTAGGCTCAGAACAAACTCCATGAACGCAAGCTGAACCGGTCACTTGAAGCTGAGAAAAAGTCTTACGGAGATCAGCTACCTCCAATGAAAGACCCTGGAAGCGTTCAGCCAAAAGTGAAACCGGATCCTTGCTTGAGACGGTTTTGGGGGCTTATAATGTCACGGACGGTGTACAGGAAACAAGACAAAGCAACATGCATATATGACTGAGTGGATCCAAAGCTAAGGAACCAAAAGGGAGACCCCTGCACAAGACCTGAGACTTTCCCTGGCTGCTCAGCCTATGCAAAGATCCGAAAGGTGGAAGGTTGCATATCCACGTACCTCGACTATATAACCCCTGAACACCCTACAATAGTGAGGGGACACGACCACCGGCTCCCTACACCAGACACGGAGGGAGTCAGGGTCACCTGGGATCCAGCAAACAGAAAATAACAGATAAATGTTCAGCACTTAACTTTGTAGCAGACTGGAAAACAAGATCAGCATGCACACACACTCCAGGAAGAAGTATAAGCCGCCCAGTAATGCACCATGGGGAGGAATTTAAAGGGAAGCAATCAGTCCAACTCCATGACAGCTGAGAGAGGGTAACGAGGTGAGGAACTGAACAGCAGAACAAAGAGAACTCAAGGAGGAGGTTCTGAAAGGCCTCTGTCAGAGCTTCTCAGCTGTCTGGTTGCGACATCACCCTTGCAAATGACCAGCTGCTTTCAGTGAAGTGGAAGCACAGTAAGGATGTCTATATGCTCACCACCGTGCACGCAGACATCACAGTAGCAGTTAGGGAGAGGGGGGCTACTGCTGACAAACACAAACCAGTCTGTGTGACATACTATAATAAATTTATGGGAGGTGTAGACCTCTCGAACCAGGCGCTTCAACCCTACCTGGTGAAGCGAAAAAACAGGGCCTGGAATAAAAAGGTAGCAATCTACCTCATTCAGATTGCTACCTATAAAACTTTTGTTTTATTTAAAAAGGCTCAAGGAACCCTTAACTTCTCCTAGAGTTCCAGCAGAAGGTGGTTGAGAGTCTCCTGTTTGAGTCCCCCGCACCTGGGCAAGCCTTTGAATCTGAGGATGTTCGAAGGATTTCCATTTTAGAATGCCACTTCCCTCACCCCGTCCCTGCCACTGCCAGCAAGACTCAGAAACTATGCCGGGTCTGTAGCAAACAATACAGTTGCTAATTATTAATTTTATTTAATACCAAAAAGGGTGGATGGGGACTCTTTTCAGGAAGTCAATTTATTCTCATTTTCTGTTTAGTTTGTGGGCTTTCCAGGGAGGGATCCTTTTGAGATGGGTTGTGGAGTTATTTAAAATAAAATAAAAACATTGGAACAAATTTTACCTTTTTTGATTTGTTTTCTTAATTTTTATTATTTCATTTTTTTATGACTTTGTCCTGCCACACAAAGCTGTTAATTCCATTCACATTACTGTATTATGATATTGGCATGAATTTTTTTTATTTGGAGGATCTCTAATGATTGAGTTGTAGTACACTAAGGACTTCATTAATAGTGATGAGCGACAGGGGCTATATCCAAATTAACAATATTTCACGAATATCTTGCAGAATATTTATTATACATTCGAGAATTCTAGATTATTTTATTGAATGCGAAAAATTGGCAATGTAAAAATCACGCAATACGAATTTGTAATGCGAAATACTGGTGTGGGTCACTTTGGCTACATTTTTCAAGCTGCTAGAAGTTTCATGAGTTTCTCCTGAGACTGGAGAAAATGGTTGGCATGGCAGAACACTACATGCAACTTCACATTTTAGCAGGTCTGACAGATTACTGATTGGTGCACTAAGTATTGTTGTGAACTTGACATTGCTTCCTTCTCATTGGCCCACAAGAAGAAGCAGAGAGGAATCATGTGTTCAGAAGGAAAAAAATGACGAATATTCGATATAACATAGCACTATATTCTAAATGTTCTCAAATTCTCGAAGTGGCGATATTCGCGATAAAAATTGGCTATTCGAATATTCATGCTTAACACTATTCATTAAGAATTTTTTTTTTTTGGGACCTCATTTTGGGAATTAGTGATCCATTACTGTTCCTACAGATGGTTCTGGACACTGTCCTTTCTACCTTGCCAGGTAGGAACCTGTCATAGTGCACCGCGTCACTTAGCACGTTCATAGAAACATAGAATGTGTCGGCAGATAAGAACCATTTGGCCCATCTAGTCTGCCCAATATACTGAATACTATGAATAGCCCTTGTCCCTATCTTATATGAAGGATGGCCTTATGCCTATCCCATGCATGCCTAAACTCCTTCACTGTATTTGCAGCTACCACTTCTGCAGGAAGGCTATTCCATGCATCCACTACTCTCTCATTAAAGTAATATTTCCTGATATTACTTTTAAACTTTTACCCCTCTAATCCCTCTAATCTGTCCTCTTGTAGCAGCTTTTCTTCTTTTAAATATTCTCTCCTCTTTTACCTTGTTGATTCCCTTTATGTATTTAAAAGTTTCTATCATATACCCTCTCTTTCGTCTTTTTCCAAGCTATACATGTTAGGGTCCTTTAATCTTTCCTGGTAAGTTTTTTCCTGCAATCCATGTACTAGTTTAGTAGCTCTTCTCTGAACTATCTCCAAAGTATCAATATCCTTCTGGAGATATGGTCTCCAGTACTGCACACAATACTCCAAATTAGGTCTCACTAGTGCTCTGTAGAGCGGCATGAGCACCTCCCTCTTTCTACTGGTAATGCCTCTCCCTATACACCCAAGCATTCTGCTAGCATTTCCTGCTGCTCTATGACATTGTCTGCCAACCTTTAAGTCTTCTGAAATAATTACCCCTAAATTCCTTTCCTCAGATACTGAGGTTAAGACTGTATCACTGATTTTATATTCTGCTCTTGGGTTTTTACGCCCCAGGTGCATTAGCTTGCACTTATCAACATTAAATTTTAGTTGCCAGATTTTTGATCATTCCTCTAGTTTCCATTTGGTGTATCCCTCCAGGAACATCAACTCTGTTACAAATCTTTGTGTCATCAGCAAAAAGACACACCTTACCATCGAGGCCTTCTGCAATTTCGCTGACAAAGATATTAAACAATATGGGTCCCAGATCAGATCCCTCAGATAGCCCACTGGTAACCATGGTCTGAATATACTCCATTGACTACAACCCTCTGTTGTCTGTCCCTCAGCCACTGCCTAATCTATTCAACAATATGGGAGTCCATGCCCAAAGATTCTAATTTAATGATAAGCCTTCTATGTGGGACAGTATCAAAAGCCCTACTAAAGTCTAGATAAGCGATGTCTACTGCACCTCCGCCATCTATTATTTGTCACACAATCAAAAAAAAATCTATAAGATTAGTTTGACATGATCTCCCTGAAGTTAACCCATGCTGTCTTTCATCTTTCAATCCTTGGGATTTTAGATGTTCCACAATCCTCTCCTTGAGTATGGTTTCCATTCATTTCCCCACTATTGATGTCAGGCTTACTAGTGACCTAGAGTTGCCCGATTCCTCCCTAATACCTTTCTTGTGAATGGGCACAACATTTGCTAATTTCCAATCTTCTGGGACGACTCCTGTTACCAGTGATTGGTTTATCTCTCATATAGGGATTGATGGGGCTAAAGAGACGTACGACCAGTCACTGTCCATGAATACCAGCTTGTCATTATAGCCCTATCGGTGTTCTTGTATCTTGTGAACAAACTGGAATTTGCAACATAGTTGGATACATTTTGCTCCATTTTTTTGACTTGTTGCCTTTCACTACAATTCAATTTATTTATTTTCCTTTTTTTCAGTTCGGCTAGACATAGTCCTATGTACAGGCAAATGCCTTTTTAGAAATATGTCTCCCTTATAAGTGCACAGCTTCACTTCTCATCTGTACGCGACACAAAGATAAGAATGTGGAGGATTTCTAAGACAGTAACAGGGTTACCCATCTAAAAATATTTTTTCTCCAATTTCCTGTGAAAATGTTATTAACAATTTGAATAAAACCATATATACTCATTATTTCATCCTATATTAATTTTGCACTCAGCATGCTCACTACACCACTAGATGCATGCTTCTAGTTTTTAAAATGGGATCCTTTATAAGGGTTCACTATCATTTTGCAGCTCAACGCTATTTCATGTGTGCAATGGGACCTGAACCATTTTCAGTTTATTATCGGTGCTCCTTTATGTTTAGGCCCTGCTGTGTGTCAAGATTAGGACCACAATGGGGATATTTCTGAAGACAGGAGAAATGGTGTGATAGATTTAGGAATGTACTTCTTCATTTTCATGTGCTATGTAGAAAAAAAACTATCTTTAAATTAACACTTTTGTGTACAAAAAATGATTTTTTTTTGTCTGCTTTTTTAGCAAAAAAACTAGGGGGTCTACAAGCTCAC
Organism: Bufo gargarizans; assembly: GCF_014858855.1. Lineage (NCBI taxonomy): Eukaryota > Metazoa > Chordata > Amphibia > Anura > Bufonidae > Bufo > Bufo gargarizans. The sequence goes on from NC_058080.1 coordinate 264,633,836, forward strand.
TAAACAACTAGATGAATACCTTATTTTATTTTTTTTAAATGGGGTCATTTATGGGGGTGTCTATTGTGACGAACTGCGACCGCCGCGGCCACAATACGTCACGAAACCGTCATAGCGCCCCTAGTGGTCAATCCGCAAACAGGCCTCTCAGCCACTTTCAGCACACTGACAGTCTAACTTGAGTCCGTACAGTCGATAGGCTGAAAGCGCAGGGAGTGGACAGCCGATTGACCGCAAGTAAGCGTGTGACGAACTGCGACCGGAACCACACACAGGGTAGTTTAACTGCCACCACCTTGCAATTTATGGGAGCAAGGAACCCACTGTCTAGATAACAGAACCGAGTAGCTTTCTCTTCGGAGAGGCTAGGGTAAGTTTTTGCAGTGTTTGAAAACAGGCATATGGCTAGAGAAATGACTTGGAGGTCATTTATTATATATCTATATACACTACAAATTATCACGATGCACAGTAATTATAACACAATAATCAAGGAAAGTATAGTCCAATAAACAAAAGGGAGAAAAGAAAGAAAATACTTAGTTTCCGCAGAAAAGATGTCTGTTGGTGAAATAGTCCGTTGTAGGGATAAAGTCCAAGAAGCCTTTGTCCAGTGTAATATGCCTACAGCCCACGGGTTCTCTGGCTGAGGCCCTCTTCAGGTGTTGTTAAAAGTGGAGAACTCCTTTAGCAGATTCTAGGTCTTTGTTATAAAGGGTCCCAGAATCAAGGCGGGGAATTGAGAGTCCGCCTGCTTGGCAGGCTGTATTCCTGAGGTGAATGTCAGTTCTGAAATATGGCATGTGCCATATCGTGGGATGTCTCCGCTGTACACAAGTAACAAGCACATATTCACATTCCCCACAAAATATGGAGTTCAGGGATATCAAATATTACTATTATAACTGGTTCTATGATGGGGGTTACACCATAACTTTATCTGGGCATCTCCTAGAGTTATATTTGTCATATGTACATGTCCAGTGAATTCTGAGTGACACGATGATGTAATTTTTACGTCCGTAAGATGCATGGTCTCTCTTAAAAAGGTAAAAATCATATCTCAGATTCATGTTGCAATCTGGGAAACCTTGGTGCCGGCCTGTCTGCAGCAAGCTAGCTTACAGACCCTTATGGCAGCAACACCAAATGGCTCCCCCCAGGTGTAAGCTTCACACCTAGCTGTGATATCTCTGCAGAAAGGGAAGCTCTTTTGTCAACCTAAGGAAGCCAGCTGTAATTGCGTTATCTGCTGGGCATCTATTGACTGACTTGAACAAAAGGACTATGTTGTTTTCTGGGTACACAGAAGAAGACGCTCTGAGTAATCAAATTGTAGGTTCTGGGGACTAGGGAAATAATTACTGTTTAAGAGACCTACTGCTCAATAAGGGAGACTTATATTGATAACATTGGGAGGACAGTTCAATATTCTCGCGGATCATCCGTGACACCTCCGCTAGACATCTGTCCACAAGACGGGTGGTGTCGCCGCTAACCTGCGCTGATCGGTCTGGATCACCGTTGCACCGGGATAAGCCATCCGCATTTTGATGTCTGCTGCCTGCCCTGTGCTGGATGGTAAAATCGTACTGCTGCAGCGACAAGCTCCAACGTAGGAGCTTCCCGTTGGACCCCGCAGTACGGTTCAGCCAACTGAGAGGATTATGGTCCGTAATGATTGTAAAGGAGCGGCCGTACAGATAGGATTGAAGCTTCTGCAGGGCCCACACAATCGTCAGACACTCCTTTTCTGTAGTTGAGTAGGAGACTTTTCGAGGAAGAAGTTTCCGGCTTAGGTACAGAAGAGGATGCTCGTCCCCTTTTCCATCCACCTGGCTTAAGACAGCGCCGAGACCGTAATCTGATGCGTCGGTTTGCACTATGAACCGACGGCTGAAATCTGGGGCTTGAAGCACAGGGGCGCTAGCTAACGCCTGCTTCAAGGCCAGGAAGGCGTTCTCACACTCAGGGGTCCACGTAACCACTTTCGGGTGCTTCTTACCAGTGGCATCCGTCAGGGGCTTCGCGATGGCACTATAGGCCGGTACAAACTTCCTATAGTAGCCCGCGGTCCCCAGGAATGCCTGAACCTGTCGCTTGGAGATAGGCCGAGGCCACGCTAAGATGGCGTCAACCTTTCCCGTGTCCGGTTTCAGGGTGTTCCCTCCCACTCGGTGCCCTAAATACTGGACTTCCGTCATGCCGATCTGACACCTACTTGGCTTAACTGTCAAATTGGCTGCAGCCAGCCGTTGCAGTACCTGGGACAGATGTTTGAGGTGTTCTTCCCAGGTGGGGCTAAACACTGCAATATCGTCCAAATATGCTGCAGCGAACGGTTGCATTTCCTGCAGCAGGTCGTTCATAGCCCGCTGGAACGTGGCAGGCGCATTTTTCATTCCAAAGGGCATTGTCGTAAATTTCGAAGAGCCCGAAGGGAGTGATAAAGGCCGACTTCTGCCGCGCGTCCGGGGCAAGAGGGATCTGCCAGTACCCCCGGCTCAGATCCATGATTGATAGATAGCTGGCAGCCGCCAGCTTATCTAGCATCTCATCGATGCGAGGCATGGGGTAGGCGTCCGTAGTGGTTACAGCGTTTAACTTCCGGTAGTCCACGCAGAACCGCGTTGTCTTGTCTTTCTTGGGTACCAAGACGACGGGTGCCGCCCATGGACTACAGGACCGCTGAACGACCCCCAGTTCTAGCATTTCCCCCACCTCACGCTGCATGTCCGCCTGCACCTCCGGAGAGACACGATAGGCGGATTGCTTGATGGGGGGATGTGCTCCGGTATCTAACCGGTGAGCGACCAGATTGGTCCGTCCCGGGATACCTGAGAAGGTCCGGTGGTACCGACCTAACACCTCCTGTAACTGCTCTCTCTGGGACGGGGAGAGCTGCGGGTTGACATTTATGTCCCCGTCCGTCTCCCGGGTGTCAGCCAGCAGATCTACCAGAGGGTCTGTCTCGCCCTGTTCTAACCGGCTGCACACTGGGAGTACATACTGGGTTCTATCCTGGTGAGCCTTCAGCATGTTAATGTGAAAGGCCTTCTGTTTTCTACCCCCCATGTTCACCAAGTATGTCAGGGGGTTCAAACGCTTCTCTATGGTGTATGGCCCCTCCCATGCCGCCTGTAACTTATTGTGCCTTATGGGAAGAAGGGCATAGACCTTGTCTCTTGTTTCAAATGCCTGGTCTCCTGCGGTGCGGTCGTACCATAGTTTCTGTTTGGCCTGGGCCTGGGCCAGATTCTCCGTTACCATGGCAGAGAGTGACTCCATTTTGTCTCTGAACTTCAGGACGTAATCCACTACAGAGACATCCGTGGGATCACCTTTGCCTTCCCACGTCTCTCGCATCAGCTGTAGTGGCCCTCGGACGTTCCTGCCATACAGGAGTTCAAACGGGGAGAACCCGGTGGACTCTTGCGGTACTTCCCTGTAGGCAAACAGCAGATGAGGCAGGTATCGTTCCCAGTCCCCACCCTGCGACTCAATGAACGTGGCCAGCATCTGCTTTAATGATGCGTTAAAGCGCTCGCAGAGGCCGTTGGTTTGCGGGTGGTATGGACTGGAGACGAGGTGCATCATCTGGATCTTTGCCGCCAGGGCGTCCATCAGTTCAGACATAAACTGTGGTCCCTGATCTGTGAGCATCTCCGCAGGGAACCCTACACGTGAAAATATGGTAATTAGCGCGTTTGCTACCTTGTCTGCCCTCAGGGAGGAGAGGGCGACCGCATCTGGGTAGCGAGTCGCGTAATCCACCAGCGTCAAGATGTACCTCTTGCCGCTGCGGCTGGGAATGGGCAGAGGTCCAATTATGTCGACTGCCACTCGGTGAAATGGCTCACTTATGATTGGCAGTGGACACAGGGGAGCCTTGCGCGGATTCCCAGCTCGTTTAACCTTCTGACAAACCGCACAGGAGCGACAATAATTGATGACATCTATCCTCATTCTAGGCCAATAGAAATGCCCCTGAATACGGTCAAGTGTCCTGCGAATTCCTAGGTGCCCTGCCAAGGGGATGTCATGTGCGGATTTCAGCACATGCCCCCGGAAGGCACTAGGTACCACAAGCGACTTGGTACTCACGGTCATTTCACCTTCGGTGGGTTGTATCGCCTCACTATACAACTTCCCACCTTCCCAGTACACTTTGAACCCGGCCCCATCCGCGAGGGGCTCAGCAGCCTGTCTTCTGAGACCCTCGAGGCTAGGATCAGTTTGAAGTGCGTGCTCGAAGACCGCCTGATCCGTTTCAGCCAGTTGGCCCGTGGCGTACGAGGCCTGTGGCTGACAGTCACCCTCCCTGGGGTCAGAGGAGTGGGAGGAGACCGGAGCCTCTTCCCCCTGTTCTGAGTTCAAGTTTTGGGTGGCCCGACTCCGAGTCACAGCTAGGACAGGTATGACTTCGGAGCAAGGCAGATTAGCATTTTCAATATCACATGTAGAAATCACATTAGCAGGTACGTCATGCATATCATCAACATTAATATTGGATACATTCAACCCCCCTCCCCCAGACTTTTGCCCCCGGGTGCCAAGCACCTGGGTGGGGGCAGAGGGCGGACCCCCTTCCTGGGATCCCGAGGGGTTTGTGGCGGGTTCATAATAGGATACCAGCTTGCTTAGATCGGACCCCAACAAAACAGGAACGGGTAGCTGGTCTAGGATACCAACTACCTTTTCTTGAACACCCACCCCCCAGTCGATGGAAACCCGGGTTTGGGGAATGTGAGAAAGAGTGCCCCCCACCCCAGTGAGGGTGAGATACTTGTCTGGGATGATGTCCTTTGTGGGCACAAGGTGCGGACGCACCAGGGTGACATCGGCTCCCGTGTCCCAGAAACCGGTGACTAGCTGGTCATTCACTGTAACAAGCTGGTGATTGCTGGTGATGGGGTGAATCTCCTCCCCACCGGCGAACAAAACAGTTGAAGATGATGGTTCACGCTGGGATGCGCTGGCTGGCTGGGTCTGTCGTGGGCGAGGTACAGGTGGTTCAGATGCTGGCTGTGGCTGTCTCCGCTCAGGACAGTTCAATTTCATATGTCCAGGCTTGCGGCAGTAGTGACAGGTGATTCCATTAGGTGCCCCAGGTCTGGAAGCAGTAGCTGCACTTGGTGGTCTCTGTGGTGGACGGCCCACAGAGGCAGGGGGGTCTGCCCTGACATTGGGCAGACCTCCTCTCCAGTGAGATGGTGCAGATTTACGCAGATCGGGCACTCGGGTTGTGACAAAAGTCTCAGCTAAGTCTGCAGCAGCGGTTGCTGACGCAGGCTTCCGTTCGAGCACGAATTGTCTCACATCCACAGGGCAAATACAAAGAAGCTGGTCTAGCACCATCAAGTCCTCTAGGATGTCATAAGACCCTTTTGTTAGGCCTAAAGTCCACTGGCGGAATGTAGTGCGTAAGCTGCTGACCACATCCGGATAAGAATCCGTACGATCCTTTTGTAAGGACCTAAACCTTTTCCGATAGACTTCAGGGGTCAGCTGGTATTTAGCAATGATAGCGTCTTTTATGGTGGAATAATCTTCATCCTGCTCCATGGATAACTCCGCAAACGCCTCCAGCGCTTTGTAGCGCAACAGGGGGGTCAGGTGTCTGGCCCACTGCTCTTGGGGCAGACGATACTGACGGCAGGCTTTCTCAAAGGATCGCAAAAACAAGTCTATGTCAGTGTCCTTTTCAATGGGAGCAAATTTAAATTTTGCACTCACGTGTGATGCTGCTCCTTCCGCAGGAAAGTTGGGTGATGAGCTTCGGCTGGGTTGATGTATTCTGGCCATGCTCAGTTCATGCCGACGTTGGCTTTCTTCGCGCTCAGCCATGTACTGTAGGTACTTTACCGGGTCAGTGTCCATTAGTTTTTGGAGGGCCTGCTGCATCATAGGGTCTGTACAAATAGATAGTCTGGTACTGGCCGGTTCCGGGCGAGTACTTAAAGAAAAATTAGGATCCGTACTGAAATACTGCGCTGGGGGGCCAACAGGGCCCGCAGGATGTTCCCCCTCCGAGTAGTCAGGATCCTCCGTCTCCAGTTCCTCAGGACTTGAGTCAGATGGGCCGGTGTCTCCCGCAGTAGACACAGCCGCAGTTGTTGGTTATCCCATCGGAACAAGTCTTTTATCAGGTCGGTCTTCGTCTTGCGACCGACTTCAATGCCCCGTTCTTGGCACAGATTTTCCAGATCTGCCAAAGCCATTTTCTTGTATTCCCCGGACATTTTCACGCCAAATAAAAGATAGATAAAGAAAACAAGATTTCGGGGAGGGTACTGGACTACACAGTCTCTCTGTACACACAGATAAATGTATTGCACTCAGCCACACCACCACCAAATTGGTTTGGTTCTGACAGAGGTAAATTAGTTAATCTCTGTTCAGATGTTCTAAACACATGCAAAAAGGAATCCCAGTAGCTGCCAACCAATATGTGACGAACTGCGACCGCCGCGGCCACAATACGTCACGAAACCGTCACAGCGCCCCTAGTGGTCAATCCGCAAACAGGCCTCTCAGCCACTTTCAGCACACTGACAGTCTAACTTGAGTCCGTACAGTTGATAGGCTGAAAGCGCAGGGAGTGGACAGCCGATTGACCGCAAGTAAGCGTGTGACGAACTGCGACCGGAACCACACACAGGGTAGTTTAACTGCCACCACCTTGCAATTTATGGGAGCAAGGAACCCACTATCTAGATAACAGAACCGAGTAGCTTTTTCTTCGGAGAGGCTAGGGTAAGTTTTTGCAGTGTTTGAAAACAGGCATATGGCTAGAGAAATGACTTGGAGGGGCGTGGTCTGCCAGGCATGTGAGCGGACGTGATCTCCGGAGCTCCTGCACTACCCCGAGCTTTTATCCGCCTAATATACATATTTACCGACATTATATCGGGATCCCAGCGCTCCAAGCACCAGTGACACTGCCGGAAGAGACTCTGACCTTTTCTGCGATACCTTAGCAGCCGTCATGTCCAAAAAGGGAGCCGGAAAAGGAGCCAGCAAGGCCTCACAAGATGGCGCCGGGAGTGCCACACCGCGTCGCAGAGAATGAGTGGCGGATTTACAGCAGGAGGTTGCTGAGAGGCTGAGTCAATTTGCCCATACACCGGAGCTTCTCAGGGAGAGCTGCGCCTCTGGCACCGAACACAGTGAGTCCTCCTTGAGTGGAGCGGGACGGGAGTCTGATGGGGAAGGGCCTGAGGAAGTGATGGGCCTGAAACAGCACCCTAACAGATTCAAGATCCAGCCATTCAAGATCCAGATGGCGCTGGGGATTCAGATGCATTGTACCCAGATGTGGAAGAACCCACTATAAAAGATGTTCTACAGGCCATTACCAAGTGGGGCAAATCACTTACTATCCTGACCATGCAGGTGGGGGCTATTAAAGAGGACATCTCCATTGTCAGACACGATATTAGAAAGCTGGCAGATCGCACTACGTCCCTGGAAGATCGCATGGGAGACATGGAGGATGAGGTGCATCCGCTAAAAAGAGAAACAGCGGAACATTCCCGCAGGCTTGATATTATCTCTGCCAAACAAGATGACATGGAAAACCGCCTGAGGCGCAATAACGTGCGCTTGGTGGGTGTGCCTGAAAAGGTGGAGGGCCCAAATCCCACCGAATATTTTGAGAAATGGCTCAAGGATCAGTTTGGAGAGGGTGTATTATCTCCTCTATTTGCTATAGAACGGGCGCATAGAGTTCCGTCGCGGCCATTGCCACCAGGGGCGCCACCGAGACCTGTCCTGATGAAAGTATTGCACTACAGGGATAGGGACTCTATTCTACGCAAAGCCAGGGATATGCCTGATCTCTCCATAGATGGTCACAGAGTCTCGTTCTTTCCTGATTTCTCTATGGAGGTCCAGAAAAGACGTGCCCGTTTCCTGGATGTAAAGCGATGTCTGCGGGTACTGGGAACAACGTACTCAATGCTGTATCCGGCGAAGCTCAGAATAGTGGCTCTTGGAACCACAAGCTTCTTTGAAGACCCGAAAGAGGCATCCAGATGGCTAGATCGACACGAGCGGCAGCTCCGGCGGAAGGGAACCATGGCGACTGAGAAGCCCATTTGGAAAAAAGGGACAATGCACCTGTCGAAGGGTGAATATGTTCTGTGTAGCAGCACAGTTTGGAGTCTTGTTACATTTTGATGCCTGTTTTATATGCTATATAAGGTTTAGTAAGAGGTTCAGCTACATATGTGAGGTACTAGGCTGGTGAGCGATGCTAACGAGGTCTATTTTGATTACTTATACTTGGGGTTAGTGCAGGAAGGTGTCCAGCTTTCTACGTTCCAGTTACTTGTTAGGGTGTGATTATACCTGGCGTGATACAACAGCTCTTGATTTTGACAGACGCCAAGGGTTTGGGAGGCCAGCTCTACTAGCAGATTTTAGGAATACCCACGGGCCTTAATAACAAGGTGTATTAGTGGGGTCTGTTAGGAGGCGAGACTTCCAGGGTTAGTTAGGGAATGAGGGAGGGTCTGTTTGGGGTTGGGGCGGGATGGGGAGAGTTAGGGAAGGGGGATCCTAGGTCCATGAGGGCAATCCAGGGGAGACAGGTACTGAGGAAACGTGCATTGAAGGAGTGTGCCTTACAATATCCGGTACATATGTGGGTTTTCATGTCTGACTATGGCTAATCCAGTGAATTTCCTGAGCTGGAACGTTAGAGGGGTTAAAGACGCCACTAAAAGGAAAGCGGTAATGGAAATGGTAAAGTCATATCATCCTGTGATTTGCTGTTTACAGGAGACGCATCTCCTTCCAGAGCAATCCCACTTACTGACTCCTAGATGGGCGTCTCAATGTTATCATTCTACTTACTCCTCCTATGCAAGGGGGGTTAGTATTCTGATTCATAGACAGCTGAGTTTTAGCTGTATAGATAAGAGGATTGATCCGAATGGGGGTTATGTCTTCTTATATGGAACACTTTTTAATGTTCAATGTATTATATGTGGGATTTATATACCACCACCATATTCTCCGATTGCCCTTAAAAAACTGATAGCCTTTATGTCAGATTATCCAAGTGTACCTGCACTGATTTTAGGGGACTTTAATAATGTGATCTGTACGGAATGGGATAGGTTGCAGCCCTCTGATGTTCAATCGGGGGGGGGGGGCAACTTACACCATTTGGGAGACTTCTGGGGGAAGCATCATTGTTGGATTTCTGGAGGCTGCGCAATCCTTCCGTGAGGCAGTATTCTTGCTGCTCTAGTACCTATCAGACACTGTCAAGAATAGATCTAGCGCTGGGAAATGAGGCGATGGGGTGCCGTATCTGCAACATTGAATATTTACCTAGGAAAATTTCTGACCACTCCCCCATATTGGTGTCTGCCAATTTCCTCACCCCTTTGAACAGCGGGAGACCATTATGGAAGTTTAACCCATTCTGGTTGTCGGTGATTCCTACAATATCAAATATTGGGACGGCGTTGACAGAATTTTTTAATATTAACCTGGTGGGAACTTCTCCATTAATAGTATGGGATGCCATGAAGGCGTTTCTGCGGGGAATGCTAATCGCGGAGGTCAATAAAAAACTGAATGAATCTCGAATAACAATTAGGAGTTTGGAGCGCCGTTTGGTGGATGCGGAAGCCCAGTATGTTAGACAGCCCACAGAACCACTCAGAGAACAGTGGCGAGAGGCACGGAGTAAACTAAATGATAAGCTTCTCCTCAGGGCAAAAAACAAACGTTTCTTCCAGAAACAATCATTTTATGAAGAAGGGGAAAGGACAGGTAGATTGTTATCGCTACTTTCCAAAGCACAGCAGCCCTCTGCATATGTTGCTGCTCTTTGCGATAATGAGGGGACTGTTTGTACTGTTCAGGATAAGGTGGTGGACATTATGCATTCGTTCTATGCGTCCCTTTATGAGTCCAAAACCACTGCAGAAGTGTCAGACATTGTAGGATTCCTAGATGGAGTACAGCTTCCCACGTTAGGAGAAGATCAGGTGACGGCCTTGGACGGACCCATTACACTTACAGAGTTGGAAAAGGCCCTGAGTGAGATGTCAAATGTCAAGGCTCCAGGGAGTGACGGATTACCGGCGGAAGTTTTTAAAACATTTGCCCCTATTCTGCTCCCCCAGTTGTTGGAAGTGTTTAAGGAGGCGCAGCGTCAGGGTGGTTTGCCTCTTAGTATGAATGAGGCGATCATAGTCGTTATCCCTAAGCAGGGTAAAGACCCTCTGTTAGCTGAATCATACCGGCCTATTTCAAAAAAAGGAATTCCTGCTTCCACACTCCCAATTCTATTTATATTTGCAGGTGCGGCATGCTATACGAGCTCAGGATGCAGCGGGTGGGGTTGCGCTGGCCTCCAGAAATCCGATGATTGATTTAGCAAGTTCCGGGGGATCCGCTAGTGGGGTCATATCATTGCACTATAGCAGTCTTATGGAAATGAAGGTTAAAAAGCAACCTCTTCGGCTGTACGATAAGTGGCGGGAGGATATTGACGATCTGACAGAGGAGCAATGGCGTGCAGTCCTAGAGGGGTTCACAGAGGTTGCGGTTAGTGAAACGCACAGGATGTCACAATTGTTATTGCTGCATAGAGTTTATCGGACGCCTGTCCTTTTGAGGAAAATGGGGTACAGGTCAGATGACATGTGTCCTAGATGTGGTGCACCCAATGCTACGCTGATACACCTTATGTGGAACTGCCCTAGGCTGAGGAGGTACTGGGAGGGCATAATAGATCTACTACGGAAAGTGTTTGAGATAAGAGTGGAGACAGATGCCAAATTATGTGTATTAGGCTGTACTGAGTCTGTACAACTAGCTGCTGAGCAGAAATTAGCGGTAGCCCGCATATTCTATCAAGCGAGGAAGGTCATTGCGTACCATTGGGTGGATCATGATCCTCCGGAGGTGAAGGAACTTGTTGGTAAGGTGCATACACTGCTACAAATGGAGAACTTTGTGTACCAGAAGAGAAATAACAGTAAAAAGTATGAGAAGATTTGGGGAAGGTGGAGGCAATACCACAATATTGTAGACTAATGCTACCTACGTAGATACTGGAATCCACACTGTCCCGGCTCTACTCATAATTTTTTCTAGGATCGCACATAAGAGACAAGGGTGTCTTGGATTACTGGGAGGAGAGGCGGGATGTGTGCTCCCAAAGGGCATAGGGGGTTGTATACTCGGGTGTGGAGTGGTATATATGTTCCGCTATGCTGCAATGTAATGTACTGATATATTCGGATTAATGATATGTAATATGTGCTTGGGGAGTATGTGCCGGATGTCCAACTATATTGTATAATTAATGCTTTTCTGTATTGGACTCTCAATGGAATGGACTTATGGAGGGGCTCTACCTGGATCTAGGACGCATGGGGAGGGGGGGGCTGTTTTGTTTGTCTCGTAAACTGACTTGAAAATCTCAATAAAAAAAATCTGATTTAAAAAAGAGAAATGACTTGGAGGTAATTTATTATATATCTATATACAATACAAATTATCACGATGCACAGTAATTATAACACAATAATCAAGGAAAGTATAGTCCAATAAACAAAAGGGAGAAAAGAAAGAAAATACTTAGTTTCCGCAGAAAAGATGTCTGTTGGTGAAATAGTCCGTTGCAGGGATAAAGTCCAAGAAGCCTTTGTCCAGATTAATATGCCTACAGCCCACGGGTTCTCTGGCTGAGGCCCTCTTCAGGTGTTGTTAAAAGTGGAGAACTCCTTTAGCAGATTCTAGGTCTTTGTTATAAAGGGTCCCAGAATCAAGGCGGGGAATTGAGAGTCCGCCTGCTTGGCAGGCTGTATTCCTGAGGTGAATGTCAGTTCTGAAATATGGCATGTGCCATATCGTGGGATGTCTCCGCTGTACACAAGTAACAAGCACATTCCCCACAAAATATGGAGTTCAGGGATACCAAATATTACTATTATAACTGGTTCTATGATGGGGTAACACCATAACTTTATCTGGGCATCTCCTAGAGTTATATTTGTCATATGTACATGTCCAGTGAATTCTGAGTGACACGATGATGTAATTTTTACGTCCGTAAGATGCATGGTCTCTCTTAAAAAGGTAAAAATCATATCTCAGATTCATGTTGCAATCTGGAAAAGCTTGGTGCCGGCCTGTCTGCAGCAAGCTAGCTTACAGACCCTTATGGCAGCGACACCAAATGGCTCCCCCCAGGTGTAGTCTTCCCACCTAGCTGTGATATCTCTGCAGAAAGGGAAGCTCTTTTGTCAACCTAAGGAAGCCAGCTGTAATTGCGTTATCTGCTGGGCATCTATTGACTGACTTGAACAAAAGGACTATGTTGTTTTCTGGGTACACAGAAGAAGACGCTCTGAGTAATCAAATTGTAGGTTCTGGGGCCTAGGGAAATAATTACTGTTTAAGAGACCTACTGCTCAATAAGGGAGACTAATATTGATAATATTGGGAGGACAGTTCAATATTCTGGCGGATCATCTATAATTTTGGCAGGTCAACTCCATTACAAGTGTGCAATGGGGACTGAACCATTTTCAATTTATTATCTGAAAGGCACTGGGTGTTCCTTTATGTTTGGGCCCGGCCGTGTGTCAAGATATAAGATTAGGGCCAAAATGTTCATATTTCTGAAGACAGGAGAAATGGGGTGATACATTTTGGGGTGTACTTCTTCATTTTCATGTGCTCTGTAGAAAACACTGGGCCAGATTTATCATTCGCTCAGGTCAGAATAATGGAGTAAAAAAGTCCCCAAAAAATGCGCAAACGCTAAAACTGAGCACAAATTTGCAACTTTTTTCTGCTCTGCACTATGCTCGACAGTTTTCTGAAAGTGGGCGTGTTTTCTTATGTAAATGAATCTCTAGACAGATTTACTATTGGGACTATTTAAAAAGTCGCAAAAAAGTCGCAATTTCACTCCAGTGAGGACCATGCTTATCTTATGAGACTTTTTAATAGAACATGCAACTTTTTCATAAAAACGTGCGACTTTTTCGTAAAGATGTGCGACTTTTGTAAAGCTGCTTACTGACGGATAAACTGCTACCGTAAAACCACATTTATTAAAGGGCCAATCATAAATCTGACTTGGCTAAAACTCACTTTAGCCATATGTGAAAGTGGAGTGAGCTGTTAGAGTCGTGATAAATCTGGCCCAATGTCTTTAAATTGACACTTTTGTGTAAATAAATGAAAAAATGAATAAAAAATTCTACCTGCCTGATTAGCATTAATAAAAATAAAAAAAATAGGGTGTCTAAAAGCTCACTACACCCCTAGATGAATACCTTAGGGGGTCTAGTTTTCAAAATGGGGTCATTTATAGGGGGTTTTCTATTGTTTTGGCAGCTCAACGCTCAAAACTGTCTTTAAATTGACACTTTTGTGTAAAAAAAGAAAAAAATTGTTTTCTGCCTGCTTAGCATTAATTTCTTTAAAAAGCTAGCGGGTCAAAATACTCATTACACCCATAGATGAATACTTTAAGTGGTCTAGTTTCAAAATGGGGTCACTTTTGGGGGGTTATATTGTTCTGACACTTATAAGCCTCTGCAAACTTGGCTTGTTGCATGAAAAAATATGTACTTCAAACATTTTTGAATGTTAAAATGGTAAGTCTCCTAAATTTTAAAAAAAAAGTAAATTTTTTTTTGTAAGTGCAGCCAAAATAAAGTAAAGATGTGGAAATATATTTCTGAAATAATAAAGATACGCATATTTTATTGGTAAAATTTTACCACCTAAGTAAAGTACAATACGTGACAAGAAAACAATGTCAGAATTACTTTGACGTGCAAAACCTTTACGAAGTTATTCTCTGCTATGACACATGTCAGATTTTCAAAATCTGGCTTGGTCATTAAGGCCCAAACAGGCTTGGTCACTAAGGGGTTAGACTGTACTTGTACTTAAAAAAATACTTTTGCTATGTTAACATATCAAGATATCAAAAATATTTGCTAGTTGGCATGCGGTGCCACAGAGAATTACTACAAAGGGTTGAATAAATTAATGAATAACTTGTATAGCGCTACAATTACGAACTAAATCGCCTCAAGGCGCTTTTGCAGCCATTGTCTGCCTGTGCCTTCAGAAGAGGTGGGTCTTGAGCTTCTTCCTAAAGGCCAGATGGTTTTCTTCTGAGCGGATCTCCGTGGGTAAAGTGTTCCATAGCCGGGGTCCTTGGACTGCGAACCTTCGTTCGCCTTTTGATTTGTGGGGGCGACCTGGGGTGTAGTGCTTTATTTTGTCGCAGAAGTATTGGGGGGCTTTCCCTTGTGTACATTTGTGGGTGAGGCAGAGGGTCTTGAATGTAATCCGATCCTTCACGGGTAGCCAATGGAAAGTCCTCAGGGATGGGGTGATAGATTCCTAAGGTTTTTTCCCCGTTATCAGTCTGGCGGCTGTGTTCTGGACGAGTTGTAGACGTGAAATTTGGCATTTAGGAAGTCCTAGATAGAGGGAGTTTGCGTAGTCGAGTCGGGAATTGATGGTTGTTCCAACTACTGCTGCTTCGTCTCCTTCAGGGATGAAGGGGATGAGTCTATGCAGCAGGCGAAGAAGGTGGTGGGATCCGCTGACTACTGATCCTATTTGTGCATCCATTGTAATGTCTGAGTCAAAGATGACTCCGAGGCTTTTAGCTTTGGTGCTGGGAGTGATGGTTTGTCCGAGGATGGTGGGTGGCATGCACGTCATGCTAGGGTTTTTGTTTTGATTTGCATGGAGGTAAAAGGAGTTCTGTTTTGGAACCGTTGAGTTTGAGGGAGTTCTCAGTCATCCAATCATTGATCAATGAGAGGCAGATTTCCGGGGAGTGATATTGGTCTTTTTTGTTGGTGATGCATAGGTAAAGTTGGGTGTCAGCAGCGTAGGAGTGATAGAGCAGGTCCTGGTTGCTGATGATTTTGAGGAGTGGTCGGAGGTAGATGTTGAAGAGCACGGGCAACAGGGGTGATCCTTGAGGGACTCCGCATGTGATTTTACTTGCTTCTGAGATGAAGGCTCCTAGTTTCACTTTCTGGGAACTGATCTCCAGGAAGAATGCGATCCATGGTAGGTCCGAGTCTGCGACTCCAGCTACTTCTGTAAGACGAATGAGCAGGGTTTGGTGGTCTACTGTGTTGAAAGCTGTGCTGAGGTCCAGCAGCACCAGGAGGCATGATTCTCCTTCATCTGCTGCTTCGAGGGCATCATCCCAGATTTTGAGGAGCGCCGTTTCTGTCCCGTGGCCAGGGCGGAAACCAGATTGAAGTGGATCCAAGAGTTGGTGTCCAGATGGGGTTGTAGCTGTTGTACTACTGCTTTCTCGATAATCTTGGTTAATTACTGCTGTTTATTTAGCTGTTAAAGGAATTATTTCTTTATGCATAGTGTATACCTAATAACAATACCATATTTTTCGCCCCATAAGGTGCACTTTCCCCCCAAAAAAAGTGTGGAGGGGGAATGCCCCTGCGTCCTATGGGGCGAATGCTGACATTTCTACTCCGCTTACACTGATACATCACCAGCAGCGATGTATCAGCGAGGAGGGGCTGGAGGCCGGCAACTTGCGGCAGGGCCCGGTGCAGTCACTGTACTCTAATACACCGGGCACACACCAGTATTCATATGTTAACTGTAGGCTCCTCCCACATTATTAATGAAGCAGGCGGAGCAGGCACGTGAGGAAGTGAGTGACCGGTCAACATGCAGTGCCTGCTAGTACAGGAGTTTCATAGTGAGCACTATGGATTGCGCTACCTTGCAGTTTACATATGGATTGCCTACAGTTTACATATGGATTTCCTACAGTTTACATACAAATACTGGTGTGTGTGGGGCCCGGTGTAATAGAGTACAGTGACTGCACGGGGCCTCGGCGAGATTTCAACACCAGTTGCCTGCCTCCACCCCCTGTATTGGGGTCACTATTTACCGTACACAGGGACACTGTTATGGGGGATATCTGTGGATGACACATACATAGCATAAGATGCTATATACAGTATGTGTCATCCACAGATGCCCCCATAACAGTGTCATCCACAGATGCCCCCATAACAATGTCATCCACAGATGCCCCATAACAGTGCCATCCACAGATGCCCCCATAACAGTGCCATCCACAGATGCCCCCATAACAGTGCCATCCACAGATGCCCCTATAACAGTGCCATCAACAGATGCCCCCATAACAGTTCCATCCACAGATCGCCCCCATAACGCTGTCATCCACAGATCCCCCCTAACAGTGCATCATTCACAGATCCCCATAACAGTGCGTCATCCACAGATCCCCAGATCCCCCCATAATAGTGTCATCCACAGACCACCATTAGTTCAAAACCCACCAAAAGCACACCTTTTGGTTCAAAATATTATTTTTCTTATTTTCCTCCTCAAAAACCTAGGTGTGTCTTATGGACAGGTGTGTCTTATAGGGCGAAAAATGGTATATGAGCTATATATAGTTTACACTGGCAGATTTTATTAGGTTACCAGCGTTATGAACCTTGCCCACCCCCTGATTAGTAGAGTCTTAGTAGAGCACAGCTACAGATAAGACTTACTGTACATGTGCAGCCTCCTGCATACTAGGCCAGAGCCCAGAGAACCTTTATCTCTTTATCTCTGACAGCTAACAGAGTAACATAGTAACATAGTTTATAAGGATGAAAAAAGACATCTGTCCATCCAGTTCAGCCTGTTATCCTACAAGTTGAAAATGTTTTATCATAGGAGAACACCTTAAGAAAAGAGACCAGCACAGAACAGCACGCCTGTGTTATCTTGGACAGACTGCAATGTGTTTAGACAGAGACTCAGGGACTATAACATAGTCCATACACAGGTATTGGGGAGAAGTAAGCTCTATGATATACGTATCTCAGGACTGTACCAATTGCTACTGCTTGTACTGCAACTCTCATAATTAATTCCATAAAGATAGACTTTATTTATTGTAACTGGTGATGAGCGAATCGAAGCTGCCGAAGAGCAATTTGATCTGAAATTTCAGAAAAATTAGATTCACACCGAAGCCAAATTTCCTTGCGATTCGTGGTAACAAATCACAATGCCATTTGGCAAAAAAAAAGTGCAGGAAAAGATTATTGAAGGAGTAGGGAAAGGATAGGGAGGAATCATTTCACAGCATTTATGTTGAACAGGGTTCAGAAGGGAGGCTACAACCTGGGTGATAGGAACAATCCTATTACACCTTGCTGCACTGACTGGGGATCCAAATTGCCATTATGCAGCTCTGTAATTCCATCTAACCGTTCTTGCTATTGGGGTGTTACAGCTATTAACAGGGCTTATTACAAGGAAATATTTCTACGTCTTATTTGCCCTTGTGAGGTGCAGTTATATGTTCTAAAGCATTTTTTGTCTTTTATTAGTGGGGAAAAAAGGGCTTATTAGAAGTTGCGTGGTGTAGTGCTAAAATTACAGCACTTTTTTGCAAAATATATGTTCTAAAGCCTTCTGTGGCGTGTATAAGTGGAAAAAGAAAAATATATTTGCCATTCACCGGTGCAGTTATATGTTCTAAAGCCTTTTTTGTCGGGTATTAGTGGCAAACGAAAAATATATTTGCCATTCAGCTGTGCAGTTATATGTTCTAAAGCCTTCTGTGTCATGTATTGGTGGCAAAAAAAGGGCCTATTTGCCGTTCAGCGGTGCAGTTATATGTTCTAAAGTCATTTTTGTTGTGTATTAGTGGCACAAAAAAGTATTTGTCGTTGTGTGGTGAAGTGAGAAAATTACAAAAGACTTTTTTGGGGTGTTTTCATTTCCTTTTTATTTATTTATTTGATCTAACAGTATGTCAGACAGAGAAGTGCTAGGCCCTGCACAGGGGAGTGGCAGAGGCCTAAATGTTTCTGGCGCAGACACAGGTCGCAGCAGAGTAAGGGGGAGTGGCAGCAGGAGTCGCAGCGAGAGGCCTGAGCTCCCAGTGTCATCTAGTGGTCGTGTCTTGACCAGCAACTGTCACGGAAGGTGTACAGGAAACAAGACAATGCAAAATGAATATATGACTCACTGGATCCAAAACTAAGGAACAAAAGGGAGACCCCTGCATCAGACCTGGCTCTCTCCCTGTCTGCTCAGCCTATGCGAAAATCCCAATGGTGGATGATCGCATATCCACGTACCTCGACTATATACCACCTGAACACCCTACAATAGTGAGGGGACACGACCACCGGCTCCCTACACTAGACACGGAGGGAGTCAGGGTCACCTGGGATCCAGCAAACAGAAAATCACAAATAAATGTACAGCACTTAACTTGTAGAAGGCTGGAAAATAAGATCAGCATGCACACACACTCCAGGAAGTTGTATAAGCCGCACACTAATGCATTATGGGGAGGAATTTAAAGGGATGCAATCAGTCCAACTACATGACAGTCAGAGCTTCTCAGCTGTCTGGTTGTGACAGCAACCCAGCGGTTCTTGAATGGTTGACTCGGTCATCCACTTTGTCCCAAGTGACATCAGACACCCCCAGTCAATCAGTGACGTCAACTCAAACTTACTGCTGTCATCCTCTCCACTCTGTCGGAGGGCTCTACTTGTATAAGCGTTTAATAGAACAGGTTCTGTAGACATCTATGTGGAATCAGCTGACGACGGTGTAAAAGGAGTGTGCTATTCTTGGAGCTAACATCGACCTGTAAGGCTGAGTTCACACTTTAGTTATTTAGTCAGTTTTGGCCCTTTGACTGACCAAATAAGTGTGCATTGATTCTAAGAGCGACGCCTGTCATCTGCATGTCATACTGACTCACAGTATTATTTCACTACCACAGCAGACTCCCTATGCATGTTACTGCAAGGCACATTTTCTACTCCACTATAAAGACTTTTTGCAGCCAGGAAATAGCCGTTTTTCAACACGATTCCCCGGATCGAACCAAATCTTTAAAAAAGAAAAATCTGTGAACCGGCCGGATCTCATATTTATAAAATTTGCTCATCTCTAATTGCAACCACCAGGCCTCAGTATTGCTTCCACCATCCCCTGGCCACTACATCTACTGTCCTGCCTGGCAACTTGCCAACCATTCACCATCAAGTGCACCCCACCTAACACCATCCCAGGCAAGTCCAGGGTGTGTCTCAAGGGAAGAAAGGGTGCACTCTCTATACAATGTGCATGACCTAGGGGGGGCCAGGATGAAGATTGCAACTGTGATCTGTACTACTACCAACATCATTGCCACTACCACTCCTCCCTGCCTCCTTGCCTCTCCTCCAGGTGATTGCAGGGATCCGAGTGCTTATACCCCCATCAATCACTAGAAAGATTGAAAAGACGTACGGAGACCTGGGCCTGGGGGGGTCCCTTTTTAGTGATTAGTTGATGGTGAGTATTGTCGTGACGCCAGTTGCATTTAAGCAACAACGGACAGAGTCCCCTTGAATAGATGTTGTTATTGGTACCCAGGTGGAAAGAAGGGCTCCATTCTAGGCAAAATAGCCCTGCCATTGATGCCTCCATCTGCTGGTGAACCAGGCACATTACACTTACACACAACAGTTGTAAAATAGAAAATGCACAGTGTTTGAACCTGGAAAAAATACACATGATAACATTGAATCAACCATAGGAGATAGTAGAGAGGTGTAAAAGGTGGTAATGCACCTCATGGGCGTTATATTCCCCCGCACTTAAGAGACAAGCTGCCCTCGGCTTGTGCTTAGGGTAAATATAAGTAGTATGCTCTCAGGGTCCCTGGAAAAATACAAAGTGCTGCATGGAAATACACTGACATTCTAAGGGTGGGTTCACACTAGTGTTATGGAGTCCGTTATGGCTTTCCGTTATAACAGGGTTATAACGGAACATAATGGAATCCATAGGATGAAATGCAAAACAGAAGCCTTTAAGAGGCATTCCGTTTTTCTCTGTCCTAATAGAAGTCTATGGGAAAACATAACTGATCTGTCTGGGTCCCGTTATGCAAGACGGAAAACAAAGTCCTGTCGACAGGACTTTGTTTTCCATCTTGCATAACGGGAACCAGACGGATCCGTTTTGATTCTCATAGACTTCTATTAGGACAGAGAGCAAACGGAATACCTTTTAAAAGCATCCGTTTTGCATTCCATCATAATGCAAGTCTATGGGATCAATCCTTCCGTCTTATGGATTCCGTTATGTTCCGTTATAACCCTGTTATAAAGGAAAGCCATAACGGACTCCATAACGCCAGTGTGAACCCACCCTAACATATAAGACGGCTACCTACAGGCTCCTGAGTAGGGTGTCTTCAATGGTTCTCCCTCTCGCAGCGAACCAACCAAATCAATGTACTTCACTTTTTTAGGTACCACTTTACTGCACAAAGCGCTCATTACTCCATGACTTGGCCAAAGTTGTATATGAAGCGTGGGGGGTGTCATGTACTGTAATCCCTCCACATGCTATGATATGCCCGCAAATAAAATGTTGGCTTCATCCTGTGTTCCCTTCCTAGCACCGAGGCCTTATAATGCTTTACGCTTTGTCACCTTGATGACCGACCAGGTAGCTACACACAATTTTCCTTAAGGCGGTGCACAAGGCCTTAGGACATAAACAACCTTGGCTAAGCACAAGGCCCTGAAACACTTAGTCCTCATGCACACGGCCGTTGGGCGGCCGTGGCCGTATTGTGGCCCGCAAATGGCGGGTCAGCAATCCACCGCTGCCGGCCGTGTGCACCATGCATCACGGATGCGGACCCATTCACTTGAATATGTCTGCAATTCCGGAGATGCGGAACAGAGTCATGGAACGGAAAACCAGAAGCACTACGGAGTTCTTGCATGGTGTTTCTTTCCGTTGTTCCGCACCGCAAATAAATATAACATGTCATATTTTTTTGCTGTGTGGACAGACCACAGACCCATTCAAGTCAAATGGGTCCAGCCCACTGCACGGATGTTGCCCATGCATTGGGGACCGCAAATGCGCCGCACAACGGCCATGTGCATGAGGCCTTAGGAGGATGAGGCAAGGCACTCTAATCTCTCAATACACATAATTGCAGCAGGTTACCCTTCACATTGTTAGATCTGCTTGTGACCTTTACCACTTGGTTCCCCCTGTGTAGCGATAGGCTATATAACACAAGGTGAGAATAAGAACTATTAGTATTTAAATGTCCTCAGAGGCAGCCCATAATGAGCAACAGCGATGTTAGACGTGCTTGTGACATACCAAATGTCCTCAGAGGCAGTCCATATTGAGCTAATCAAAAAAGTGTTGACTATTAGTGTTGAGCGGGAGGTGCCATATTCGATTTTGCGATATTTCGCGAATATCCGCATGGATATTCATCTTATATTCGTCGAAATCGAATATTCGTCATTTTTGTATTTATCGCGATTAATATGCAATTTAATGATTCACATATTGCGATTTTTAAGCTTAGAATTAGAAGTTATAAATTATAACTTATAATTGCCTTATAACTTAATAATAAGGCAACTTTCCTATCCTTTAATCTTGGAGATCTAGATTTAACACAAATATAGCGATATATTATATGTCTTTGTTAAAAGAATCAAGATAGCAAAGTATTCTTTATTCTACATCAACGAAGATAGCGAAGTATTCTACATCAACGAAGATAGCAAAGTATTCTGCAATGTAGAATACTTTGCCATCTTCATGATGTAAATAGAATACTTCGCTATCTTCGTTGATGTAGAATCTACATCAATGAAGATAGCGAAGTATTCTACATCTTCCTCAATTTAAGTTATTATCGCATTACGCGATAATGACAACTACTTCATTAACGAGTAAGGCGATTTATCTCCCTATGTTTAATGCTCCACAAAAGTAACTTAGCATAACACTGTATTAAAGTAACTATCGCATTACGCGATAATGACAACTACGTCATTATCAAGTAAGGCGATTTTGCTATAGAAGGTATTGGTAGACTTAACGAATATAACGGATATATGACTATATCTATGAATAGTGCATTATATAGGTTGGATTCGCAATGCGATTAATAATTTTAAGTATTATCGCTTTGCAATTACAACTTGGGCGATTTTGCTAATTGTGGTATAGGAAGAAGTAACGAATACAGTGCTATATCTATGAACAGTGCATTATAGTTGGATTAGCAATGCGAATAATGGTAGTAACTAGTATCGCATTGCGCTTACAACTTTTACTCAACTCACCCTATAGGTTGGATTGATATCTGTCTTAATCCTGGCAAGTCTAAGTTGTATTCGCAATGCGATTATTTGAACTAAGGGCAACATAAATAAGTGACTGATTCGCTTAGCAAAATGCTGGGTCACTTTCTTTAATTGACCCAGTCAATCTGCCAACATCTTGTATTGAAAAGCTCCAGCTGATAATGATGAGTCATGAATATTCATGAGCTCCTGACTCTCCCCGCCCACCTGCTGCTGAATGACAGTTTGTTTCCATAGGACTCAGCAGCAGGTGGGCAGGGGAGTGGCTATAGCTCTGAATTAAAGAGGACCTTTCACTAATATACAAACTAAAAACTAACTCTATCTGTGGGTAGAGCGGCGCCCAGGGGTCCCCCTGCACTTACTAGTATGCCTGGGTGCCACTCCGTTTGCCCGGTATAGGCTCCGGTGTCTCAGCTCCGTCTGTTGTATTGGACTGATTTTTTGTAGGAGGCGTGTCCCTTGCTGCAGTGCTGGCCAATCGCAGCACACAGCTCATAGACTGGCTATGAGCTGTGCGCTGCGATTGGCCAGTGCTGCAGCAAGGGACATGCCTCCTACAAAAAATCAGTCCAGTACAACAGACGGAGCTGAGACACCGGAGCCTATACCGGGCGAACGGAGCGGCGCCCAGGCATACTAGTAAGTGCAGGGGGACCCCTGGGCACCGCTCTGCCCACTGATCTAGTTAGTTTTTAGTTTATACAGTAGTGAAAGGTCCTCTTTAAAGAGGACCTTTCACTCGTATACAAACTAAAAACGAACTCTATCTGTGGGCAGAGCGGCGCCCAGGGGTCCCCCTGCACTTACTAGTATGCCTGGGCGCCGCTCCGTTCGCCCGGTATAGGCTCCGGTGTCTCAGCTCCGTCTGTTGTATTGGACTGATTTTTTGTAGGAGGCGTGTCCCTTGCTGCAGTGCTGGCCAATCGCAGCACACAGCTCATAGACTGGCTATGAGCTGTGCGCTGCGATTGGCCAGTGCTGCAGCAAGGGACATGCCTCCTACAAAAAATCAGTCCAGTACAACAGACGGAGCTGAGACACCGGAGCCTATACCGGGCGAACGGAGCGGCGCCCAGGCATACTAGTAAGTGAAGGGGGACCCCTGGGCGCCGCTCTGCCCACAGATAGAGTTAGTTTTTAGTTTGTATACT
Organism: Bufo gargarizans; assembly: GCF_014858855.1. Taxonomy (NCBI): domain Eukaryota; kingdom Metazoa; phylum Chordata; class Amphibia; order Anura; family Bufonidae; genus Bufo; species Bufo gargarizans. The sequence continues at coordinate 264,657,219 of NC_058080.1, forward strand.
AGTGAAAGGTCCTCTTTAAATATACGCTGGACTCAATGACCTCACGCCGGACTCGAATCAGCTCATTAGCATGCGGCATCTTTGTGTGTATATTATGAGGTAACCATCTGTCACACCAGTAAGTGAATACATCTAAGGCACTTTTTAGTAGTTAATGATTGTATATAATTAGTTAGATTATAATCAAATATCCACATGACAGGTTCCCTTTAAATTACTCGCATTGCACTTTTAACTTACAGCTGTCCAGATTTAACCTAACCAACCAATAAAGAGAATCCTGCTTTATTTTGATATTTCTTAATTCTAACAGTCAATTGTTCACATTAGTCAACTTTCCAATTGGTCCCCCACTATAAGTTGTAATCGCGTTTGAATGGAACATTAGAGCTATTAGTCTGATTTACTATTGGTTGGCTCAATAGAATTAAGTTTCATTTGTACGCGAATACAACTTAGAGCAAGGTACCAATATGAAATTTGCCTGCCTATACAGTCTACTATGTTTGGTTTGTTATCTCGTTAATACGTCATTTAAATAATCGTGTGCGTGCGTCTGTACGTGCGTGTGTCTGTACGTGCGTGCCTGTCTTTGGATCAGAAAGAGAGTGGAGAGAGACCGATTCTACAGAGATTTTGGAACTAACCTCTGAAATGGCCAAAAGCAATTTCAAACGAGAAGAGCTGGAATTTTTGATCACTGTAAGTAATTCTACCTAACAAGTATGTCACTGTTAAAGGGGCGGCCACTGTTCAAGTCACTGTTAAAGGGAGGCCGTTGTCAAAGTCACTGTTAAAGGGGAGGCCGTTGTCAAAGTCACTGTTAAAGGGGCAGCCACTGTTCAAGTCACTGTTAAAGGGGAGGCCGTTGTCAAAGTCACTGTTAAAGGGGCGGCCACTGTTCAAGTCACTGTTAAAGGGGCGGCCACTGTTCAAGTCACTGTTAAAGGGGAGACCGTTGTCAAAGTCACTGTTAAAGGGTAGGCCGTTGTCCAAGTCACTGTTAAAGGGGAGGCCACTGTCAAAGTCACTGTTAAAGGGGAGGCCACTGTCAAAGTCACTGTTAAAGGGGAGGCTGTTGTCAAAGTCACTGTTAAAGGGGAGGTGTTGTCAAAGTCACTGTTAAAGGGGAGGCCGTTGTCAAAGTCACTGTTAAAGGGGCGGCCACTGTCAAAGTCACTGTTAAAGGGGCGGACTCTGTCAAAGTCACTGTTAAATGGGAGGCCATTGTTGAAAGTCACTGTTAAAGTGGGGGTATCTGTGAAAGTCACTGTTAAAGTGGCGTCCATTGTGGAGTTTAGTTCTTATATTTGCCTTGAATATAAATGTTATTATTTTTATTTTACTTTCATATGGTTCCATAGGGAACTATATAAATATCTACTCTTTTACCGTTTTGATATTAAATTTTATTTTTGATGGTTGAGATGATTGTAATTACTAATAATTGTATTTTACAACTTTGGGATTACATCCTTTAATTGTTATCTTGCAGCATATGTTGCAGAAGGGATATAATGACTTAAAGAAGACCTTTCACCTGGAAAAACATTATGAACTAAGTATCCTGGCATACAGTACAGACCAAAAGTTTGGACACACCTTCTCATTCAAAGAGTTTTCTTTATTTTCATGACTCTGAAAATTGTAGATTCACACTGAAGGCATCAAAACTATGAATTAACACATGTGGAATTATATACATAACAAAAAAGTGTGAAACAACTGAAAATATGTCATATTCTAGGTTCTTCAAAGTAGCCACCTTTTACTTTGATTACTGCTTTGCACACTCTTGGCATTCTCTTGATGAGCTTCAAGAGGTAGTCACCTGAAATGGTCTTCCAACAGTCTTGAAGGAGTTCCCAGAGATGCTTAGCACTTGTTGGCTCTTTTGCCTTCACTCTGCGGTCCAGCTCACCCCAAACCATCTCAATTGGGTTCAGGTCCGGTGACTGTGAAGGCCAGGTCATCTGGCGCAGCACCCCATCACTCTCCTTCATGGTCAAATAGCCCTTACACAGCCTGGAGGTGTGTTTGGGGTCATTGTCCTGTTGAAAAATAAATGATGGTCCAACTAAACGCAAACCGGATGGAATAGCATGCCGCTGCAAGATGCTGTGGTAGTCATGCTGGTTCAGTATGACTTCAATTTTGAATAAATCCCCAACAGTGTCACCAGCAAAGCACCCCCACACCATCACACCTCCTCCTCCATGCTTCACGGTGGGAACCAGGCATGTAGAGTTCATCCGTTCACCTTTTCTGCGTCGCACAAAGACACAGTGGTTGGAACCAAAGATGTCAAATTTGAACTCATCAGACCAAAGCACAGATTTCCACTGGTCTAATGTCCATTCCTTGTGTTCTTTAGCCCAAACAAGTCTCTTCTGCTTGTTGCCTGTCCTTAGCAGTGGTTTCCTAGCAGATATTCTACTATGAAGGCCTGATTCACACAGTCTCCTCTTAACAGTTGTTCTAGAGATGTGTCTGCTGCTAGAACTCTGTGTGGCATTGACCTGGTGTCTAATCTGAGCTGCTGTTAACCTGCGATTTCTGAGGCTGGTGACTCGGATGAACCTATACTCCGCAGCAGAGGTGACTCTTGGTCTTCCTTTCCTGGGGCGGTCCGCATGTGAGCCAGTTTCTTTGTAGCGCTTGATGGTTTTTGTGACTGCACTTGGGGACACTTTTAAAGTTTTCCCAATTTTTCGGACTGACTGACCTTCATTTTTTAAAGTAATGATGGCCACTCGTTTTTGTGTGGCTGCATACACCCACGGCTAATGTCTGTGACCGTCAGTAATGCCGATGGTGGACATTTAACCCATAAGATGTAGTGGTCACTTGTTAACTATAACAATACAGGCAATACGAATCTTTCAGCAATAGTGTTGGATTCTAAATGCGACTAATATTATTGCATTGCAATTCCAGCTTTTGCGATTTTGCTATAGGTGGTATTGGTAGAATTAACTAATAAAACAAATATAGTACTGTATGTCAGAATAGTGCATTATAAAAGTTGGATTCGCAATGCGGTTAATAATAGCAAATATTATCGCATTGCGATTACAGCTTAGGCGATTTTGATAATGATGGTATTGGGAGAATTAAGGGTCGGATAACGAATATAGTACTATATCTAAGAATAGTGGATTATAAAAGTTGGATTCACAATGCGGTTAATAATAATAGCAAATATTATCGCATTGCGATTACAACTTAGCACTGCTAGATTCCATATTCGTTAACTTCGTTAATTCTAGCAAGCTGACCCATTCCATTAGAGACCCAGCAGCAGCTTCAAGTTAAAATCGCAATGCGATTAATATAACTTGAATTAATCGCTTTGGGATTTCAACTTAGACCTGGTTTACTAAATTACTTTCAATTAGCGAGGATGACAAATATATTTATTAGTCAAAACGAAATATTCTCCATCTTCGCTAATTCAAGAAAGCCAACCATTGTAAACCAGGTACAAGTTAAAATCGTTATGCGATTTATTCAAGTTATATTATTCGCATTGCGATTGCAACTTGATTCTCAAATCCGACAGTACATTCTAGTATGGAGGCGTTCCCATGGCGATGGGGACGCTCCATGAGCACGGGAAGTAGATAGAGGCGGCAACGGGCACTGACTTGAGCAGGCAGGGAGCAGGGAATCATCTCTTAAAAGTACCGCCTTTTCAAAAGCATGGGTAACAATAAAAAAATAAAAAATAAATATTCGAACTAACGAATATATAGCACTATATTAGAAATATTTGCGAATTAGCGAAGTGCCGAAATTCGATAATAAATTTCGCTATTCGAATACATTCGCGCTCAACACTACTGACTATCTGGTTAACTGCATAATTACACCAAAGTCTGTACAAAAAGTGCATATAATATGACATTGCGGCACCTAAAAAAGAATACACACAATTGGCTAAAATGCTTGAAATGTTGCTGAAAATGTAAAAGGTTAGTGCAAATATTTTATGCAAATACATAAGGCAAATATATGTCACATTTTTTTATGCAATCAGGTAGTGCAATAACAAAATCACATATCTTCAATGTTGGCAGATAAAGTGCACGAAACTGAAACATTAAGTGCAACAAAGTTTTTTTTTCTAAACCATAGGGAATAACGTAACTTCATTATTTGTAATCCAAAGGAGGTAATATTTGTAATCCACATGAGATAGCAGAGTCATTTGTAATCCACATAGGTATAAGAATAGCAGCACAGGTTATGAGAACCTTTAGGCAAAGGGACTCCCAAATAACCTGAAAAAGGGGGAAAATGGAAAAATTAAGCACAACTGGGAGGTAGATGATGGTAACTGGGGGGAGTTCTTACTCACATGGCCATCCGGGTGAGGGATAAAAACAGGGGCAACCTGCAAACATAAAAACATAAGAACACGCCAACAGGCCCTCACCCTTCAGGTCCAGTCCACGAAGTGGCTCCCAGAAGTCAGTAGTTCTTTAAGCTGAAGATGATGCTGGAAAGGGGCTCCTTATGGAAAGGGCCTCAGGTCCTCCTCGCTACTGGAGCTGCTAAAGCTCATGAGAGGTCTGTCCTGCCTCTGGTAATCTACTCTGGCTCTAGTGGTGGAGCGCCACTGTCCTCCTGTGGCTGAACTTGGTGTTGACCGGGTCGTGACACTTTTGACAGCAGCTGCCATCTTCTGCTTCACGGAGGCAGTTGCTCCTACCATCCCAAAGGGGTCCAGTATGTCTGGCTGTATAGGGGCTGGCAAATGGTCTTCCTCTCTTGGGTGTGAATCTTGCGCTGCCCTCCTCATCTCTGCTTCCACATTCCACAGAAGGTGATAGTTAACAACGGTCGGACTGATGGTCACTGATATTGTAGACACACACGCTTGTCGAGAAAGTGTTGGGGGCGCTGGCAGGTCTGGTATGAGTCGCTCCGGCTCTGGCTGGGGTTTCTCTCTGAAACGGAGAACACCATTGTCTGCCTCTTGTAGACAGCGCACTTTGCCGGTAGCATTGGGATCATCCGGCCACTCCTCAGGTGCATAGCTAATTACCAGAAAGTTTTGTGTGCAGTTTCTAGGGCTAAACAGAGCTGCAGTCCCAAGATCAGGTAGTAGGTCCGTTCTCCCTATAGTATCAAAAACATAAAAATATAAAATTTGGGTCCGCACTAAGTGTTCCTAAGTAGAGGCTAGTTCACAAACATTCGCTTCTCCGGAGGCCGTTTCCCTTAATCTCTGGCTTCAGCCTAGTCGATCTCTGAACCGACCGACAGCAGAAACACTTGTTATCCCTTCAAATGGAAAAAGGACATATTGCAGACCAGTAAGTAAAAGAGTTCACAATATTTTATTGTACTTACAAAGTATTTTCTTTCAACATTGCATATAAAAGGGTAATATTTCTGCCCGAACCGGGTTTGGCTCCTGCTTTATCTGCGGCGTCACAGTTTCATTCTCATTAGGGAAGTATGTATTTCCCCATGATACTGATCACATGTTTCACATGAACTCCCCAACCCCAAGCCCCAATATTGACATTTTGGCAATTCTTGTGTATTCTTACCAAATATAAATTAATTTACATTTTATTAATAGCAGCAATACACATATGCAAAAAATATATATAAAAACATCTGACTTCATGAATCCAATTCCTTGAAAATAAAAATTTAAAACCTGCGCAGTGGTCTATTCTACGTCTGTCCCAATGATCTATATTTTCCACTAATTCTCATACAGAATCTCCTAATCAATCTAAGCTTGGGCATAGTAACACAAAGAAATGCAGTTTGTATCTTTTTCTACATATTAAAACACAATTTGTTCACCTCTAAAAAGTATAACTACGACCTAAATGCTTGTGCTTTGTTCCGGAGGAAATGGGTGTTTTTTTAAAACGAGAATATAACTGCAGTATTTGACGCTTTTATTTTACTGTCAGAAATGCAGCAAAGGTTGCAAATGTAGTATCTAGCACAAAATGGGTGTTTAAAAAAAAAAATGTAACAGGAGTATTTAACGCTTGTATTGGACTGTCAGAAATGCAGCAAAGGCCGCAAATGTAGTATCTTCAACAAAATAAGTGTTTTTTTTTAAAACAGAATATAACAGCAGTATTTAACGCTTGTATTAGACTGTCAGGAATGCAGTAAAGGCCGTAGATGTAGTATCTAGCACAAAATGGTTGTTTTTTTCTAAAACAAATTTAAGAGCATATATCTGTAAAAAATAAATCAAGGCAACTGGATGTACTGTAGATTTCTTGAAAACGTTTCACTCGTTCTTCCAACGAGCTTTCTCAATTCTGAGTGATTGTACAAAAATTCTGGAAATAAATATGTAACTGAATCCACATCTGGCAATTATACCCAGCATTGGGTCAAAGGTGTTGATTCCATTACCTTTGACCCAATGCTGGGTATAATTGCCAGATGTGGATTCAGTTACATATTTATTCCCAGAATTTTTGTACAATCATTTAGAATTGAGAAAGCTCATTGGAAGAACGTGTGAAACGTTTTCAAGAAATCTACAGTACGTCCAGTTGCCTTGATTTATTCTTTACAGATATATACCATGACCTGGATAAATGAGAACCTTCACAGACAAATTTAAGAGCAGTTTTTAACGCTTGTATTGGACTGTCAGAAATGCAGCAAAGGCCGCAAATGTAATATCCTGCAAAAAATTTGTGTTTTTTTTAAACCAGAATATAACAGCAGTATTTAATGCTTGTATTGGAATGTCAGAAATGCAGCAATTGCCGCAAATGTAGTATCTAGCACAAAATGGTCGCTTTAAAAAATATATATAATTTACAGCAGTATTTAACGCTTGTATTGGAATGTCAGAAATGCAGCAAAGGCCGCAAAGGTACTTTATGGGAAAAAAGATTTTTTCACAAAATGGCCACCGATGCCCACCTAACTATCACACAGATAAAAATTATTTTTATGTGTCACTAGGCTCAGGGCATGGTCCAAAAATGTTGCACTGCACCCAGAAAAATAAATCGCTGTAGTTCGCAGAGGTAACAAGTTCTGATATCAAATAGATTATTTGCTATTCTCTCCCTCACAGCAGCAGCATCCTTTCCCTACACTAGTAAGAGCAGAGTGACATGTGGCATACGTGACTCCAGCTCATATAGAGGCTGGATCACATGCTGCACTGGCCAATCACAGCCATGCCATTAGTTGGCATAGCTGTTATGGCTTCTACAGGAACACAAGTTAAACGCTTGTTGATTGGCTGCCCTGCAGTCTTTCAAAAAGCACTATTAAATCGCTGAACACCAAACATTTCAGTAAAAGTTCGGGTTAGGGTCCGGGGTCAAAAAATCCAAAAGTTCGGTTCGGGTTCGCTCAACCCTATTCCTCATATACTAGGGAATATTCATATCACTAACTTAGACCAAAAACCAATGAATGCTTTGTTTTGGTAGGGCACCATATGTCATCTAATAGAATCTCCCTCCTTCTATGTTTATTTCAGAAGTAGGTAGATCCTATTTGCCAAGACGTACCTATTTTCCAAGTACCTTATTGATGTAATTTATTCTATTATTCTTTTAGACTCTTTTGGCACTATCTTTAGTAGACCCCTAAATATACTTTTTTTCCTAAAAATATCTACCTAGGGGAGAAATATGTGGAAACATTAATCTGTCCACTATCTACATGATATCCCCCTATACATTACTCTGGAGGTATTACAATATCATATCATACACACAGATTTAATATCCCACTCAATATTTAAACCTGGAAACTGCAATGTACCCATATTATATATCCATTCTGCTTCCTTTTTATTTATCTGTTTCACCGGATCCCCTCCTCTCCATTTTTAAAAGGATTAAAATAAATGAATTATAAAGGTAGGAAGAAGACAAATTTGAACAAGAAAGAATGAAAGACCCTGAGAGGCTTGGAAAATAATGACAATATAGTCATAAAGCCGGTGGACAAAGGAAGGGGGGGGGGGATAGTGGTGTTTGATAGGGACAGATATGAACAGGGGATGGTGAAAATATTGAGTGACCAAATTACATAAATTACTGAAAGGAAATCCGGTAATTGAATATGAGAGAGAACTGAAAATGCTCCTGGATAGAGGGCTAAAAACAAGAAATCCTGAGTAAGAAAGAATACAATTACCTAAATAATTCACACCCCAACACACCAGTTATTTATTATTTACCAAAAGTGCATAAGGATCCTGTAAACCACCCCCCCCCCCCCCACCCACCCACCCAATTGTCTCCAGGATAGATTCCATTACAAGCAGGGTCTCTGAATATGTTGATATATTCCTCCAAAAATATGTGCCCACCATACCCTATTACTTGAAAGACACAGGACAAGTTTTGAGAGTATTGAATAAACAACGGATTTTCACGGATGATATGTACTTAGTAACAGTAGATGTAACATCTATATATACTATTATTCCCAAAATAATAGGTTTGGAAGCAGTGCGACATTTTCTGAATGGGTGTGACTCATTGGAGGATAATCAAAAGGTACCGTATTTATCCTGGAATGTATTGATTACTGTCTGAGTCATAATTACTTTTTGCATGGGGAACGTTTCTATGTCAAGACTACAGGTACAGCGATGGGTGCGAAATTCACACCCAGTTTCGCTAATATATTCATGGCTTACTGAGAGCATTTTTATATCAACCCCTTACTTAACAGAGAGAGGGGAGGAAGCAATCTAGTCATATGGAAGAGGTATACAGATGATTGCCTGTTTGTCTGGAGAGGGGAGGAGACCTCCCTGAAGGAATTTATTTATATTAATGAAAATACCTGGAACATCAAATTCACCGAAAATATTAGCAAAAGGTCAGTAAACTTTCTGGATTTGGAAATCATGGTGATAGATGGTGTAATACACACTAAACCCTTTTTGAAACCAACAGACGAAATGGCTATATACAGTTGCAAGAAAAGTATGTGAACCCTTTGGAATGATATGGATTTCTGCACAAATTGGTTATAAAATGTGATCTGATCTTCATCTAAGTCACAACAATAGACAATCACATGATAGCAGAAGAAAAAAGCACCGCGGCACTCACCACTGGTCACAAAGTTGCTGTTTGCAGTTTTATTTTTCAAATGCACATCGTGGACGCGCCTGTCCATTCATCTGTGTCCTGTCTGCGTCCACGATGTGCATTTGAAAAATAAAACTGCAAACAGCAACTTTGTGACCAGTGGTGAGTGCCGCGGTGCTTTTTTCTTCTGCTATCATCATAACTACTATACCACAGACAGAGCACCACCGTGAAGGTTCGGGATCCAAGTGTTTTATGTGCTCCAGTGACTGCATGGGTGCATGTAGCAGTGCCGGTTGCATTCTTTTCTCTCACTCCCTGTGGAATAGACAATCACAGTCTGCTTAAAGTAATAACACACAAAGAATTAAATGTTACCATGTTTTTATTGAACACACACACACCATGTAAACATTCACAGCGCAGGTGGAAAAAGTATGTGAACCCTTGAATTTAATAACTGGTTGAACCTCCTTTGGCAGCAATAACTTCAACCAAACGTTTCCTGTAGTTGCAGATCAGATGTGCACAATGGTCAGGAGTAATTCTTGACCATTCCTCTTTACAGAACTGTCTCAGTTCAGCAAAATTCTTGGGATGTCTGGTGTGAATCGCTTTTTTGAGGTCATGCCGCAGCACCTCAATCGGGTTGAGGTCAGGACTCTGACTGGGCCACTCCAGAAAGCATATTTTCTTCTGTTTATGACACGCTGTTGTATATTTACTTCTATGCTTTGGGTCGTTGTCCTGTTGCAACACCCATCTTCTGTTGAGCTTCAGTTGGTGGACAGATGGCCTTTAGTTCTTCTGCAAAATGTCTTGATAAACTTGGGAATTCGTTTTTCCTTTGATGATAGCAATCCATCCAGGCCCTGACACAGCAAAGCAGCCCCAAACCATGATGCCCCCACCACCATACTTCACAGTTGGGATGAGGTTTTGATGTTGGTGTGCTGTGCCTCTTTTTCTCCACACATAGTGTTGTGTGTTTCTTCCAAACAACTCAACTTTGTTTTCCTCTGTCCACAGAATATTTTGCCAGTACTGCTGTGGAACATCCAGGTGCTCTTGTGCAAACTGTAAGAACATCCAGGTGCTCTTGTGCAAACTGTAAACGTGCAGCAATGTTTTTTTGGAGAGCAGTGGCTTTCTCTGTGGTATCCTCCCATGAAATCCATTCTTGTTTAGTGTTTTACGTATCGTTGATTCGCTAACAAAGATGTTAGCATATGCCAGAAACTTTTGTAAGTCTTTAGCTGACACTCTAGGATTCTTCTTCACCTCATTGAGCAGTCTGTGCTGTGCTCTTGCAGTCATCTTTACAGGACGGCTACTCCTAGGGAGAGTAGCAGCAGTGCTGAACTTTCTCCATTTATAGACAATTTGTCTTACCATGGACTGATGAACAGCAAGGCTTTTGGAGATACTTTTATAACCCTTTCCAGCTTTATGCAAGTCAACAATTCTTAATCGTAGGTCTTCTGAGAGCTCTTTTGTGCGAGGCATCATTCACATCAGGCAATGCTTCTTGTGAAAAGCAAACCCAGAACTAGTGTGTGTTTTTTATAGGGCAGCTGTAACCAACACCTCTAATCTCATCTCATTGATTGGACTCCAGTTGGCTGACACCTCACTCCAATTAGCTCTTGGAGATGATCATTCCAGAAGTAGGTTCACATACTTTTTCTTGCAACTGTAGATGTAAAAAGCTGTCATTACTGGATAAAAAAAAACATACCAAAGGGTCAATTTCAGAGAATTAGGAGGAATTGTTCCCAGATAAAGGAATATTATGAGCAGAGTGAGATTGTTTTAGATAGGTTTAGAGAGAAGGGTTACAAGGAGAAGATGCTGGGATCCATTGGGAACAAGCACGACAAGGAAGTGAAAAATAGAATAACGGTAGATGGGGATAGATATAAGTTTGCCTTTTTGACATGATGTTCCACAGTATGTCCCCAAATCAAACATGTCATTAAAAAAAATTGGGGAATTTTAAAAAATGATGGAGTAATAGGCCCCCTAATTCCAGACAAAACCCGGTTTATTTTCAAATGACTACCCACAGTCAAGGACAAGATTGTCCATAGCTGTTTGAGGAAAGAAAGACTCCAGACAGCAGGGAGTACGTTCACATGGTGCTGTTTTTGTATAGGGTGTAAGAATAGATCTAAAGAGAAGAAATATAATCGAACTAGGAATATGGTCGTGGAGACAGCAAACCAAAGAGAGTTAAAAGTAAAAGGAAACTTATCCTGTGAAAGTATGAGAGTCATATATGTTTTGGAGTGTCCTGGTAAACTTCAATATGTGGCCAGAACACTTATGAAATTAAAAGTAAAGATAAGTGAACATATTAGAAATATTAAGGCTACTTTCACACTAGCAGCAGGACGGATACGACAGGCTGTTCACCCTGTCGGATCTGTCCTGCTGCTCTTTCGCCGTGCCGCTGGACCGCCGCTCTGTCCCTATTGACTATAATGGGGACGGGGCGGAGCTCCGGCGCAGCAGGGCGAAAGGCCGCCGGACTAAAAGTACTGCATGTCTGACTTTTTAGTCTGGCCTCTCACCGTGAACTGCCATGCTGCGCCAGAGCTCCGTCCCCTTCCCCATTATAGTCAATGGGGACAGAGAGGGGGTTGGACGACATGGCGAAATTGCGGCAGGACGCATCCGACAAGGTGAGCAGCCTGTCGAATCCGTCCTGCCGCTAGTGTGAAAGTACCCTAAAAGAGCTTTGGAAACCCATAGTGTTTCCGCACATTTAAAAAAAATGCATCAAAAAAATCTGTTTGGTTTGAAATATACGGGGGTGGAATTAGTACATAAAAAATGTAGAGGAGGGGATCCAGTGAAACAGATAAATAAAAAGGAAGCAGAATGGATATATAATATGGGTACATTGCAGTTTCCAGGTTTAAATATTGAGTGGGATATTAAATCTGTGTGTATGATATGATATTGTAATACCTCCAGAGTAATGTATAGGGGGATATCATGTAGATAGTGGACAGATTAATGTTTCCACATATTTCCCCCCAGGTAGATATTTTTAGGAAAAAAAAAGTATATTTAGGGATCTACTAAAGATAGTGCCAAAAGAGTCTAAAAGAATAATTAATAACAAATTACATCAATAAGGCGGAGACTGATGTAATATGACTCCTGGCATTGCTGTATTATACATCAGTAACTTTGGGGCAAGTACGTCTTGGCAAATAGGATCTGCCTACTTCTGAAATAAACATAGAAGGAGGAAGATTCTATTAGATGACATACAGTGCTCGCAAAAACAAAGCATTCATTGGTTTTTTGTTTGAATTTTATCTAAGTTAGTGATATGAATATTCCCTAGTATGTGAGGAATAAAATACATACCATGGGGTACCTTCTTGGCCCTTAGGATAACTATGTCCACAGTGTATAAAAGACCTACTATTAGATGGAATACGGCGTTCCTCTGGAACAAAGCACAAGCCTTTAAGTTGTAGTTATACTTTTTAGAGGTTATATAAATGTGTTTTAATATGTAGAAAAAGATACAAACTTCGTATTTTGTGTTACGATGCCCAAGCTTAGATTGATTAGGAGATCCTGTATGAGAATTAGTGGAAAAGATAGATCATTGGGACAGACATAGAATAGACCACTATGCAGGTTTTTAATTTTTATTTTCGAGAAGTCAGATGTTTTTATATATATCTGTGATATATATCAAGGCAACTGGACTTACTGTAGATTTCTTGAAAAACGTTTCACTCGTTCTTCCAACGAGCTTTCTCAATTCTGAGTGACTGTACAAGAATTCCCTGGGAATAAATATGTAACTGAATCAACATCTGGCAATTATACATACCCAGCATGGGGTCAGAGGCCATTATACCCAGCATGGGGTCAAAGGTGTTCATTCCATTATCCTAATTGGAGTCAGTAGGTGATAATGAAATCCCAGAAAAACGTGTCAAGACAGCATTGTACGTGGCAGACAATAGATGTCTAACCTCCCCACCTCTATTCAAGCTTGGCTTCTCCATTTTTACATAGATGGCCTCCTTCACACCTCGTTTGTACCAATCGGCCTCCTTATCCAAAACACGTACTTGACTGTCTTCAAAGGTGTGACCTGTTTTGTTTAGATGTAAGTACACGGCAATGTAAGAGGAGCATGGGTCTTAATTGCCAGGTGCACCACAGGGAGGGGGGGAGGGGGGGCTTTTTCACTGCTGCGGGACCCGATGTAGAACCGTAAAGGGAGCGGATGATATTGACCACCCACCATTGCTGAGTAAATGTCACGGATCTTGACATGGAATGTCCGCGGATTGGTGGACAAGCTTAAATGGAGGGTGGTCTACGAGACCATCTCTAGACATTTACCCGCTATCGTGGCGCTACTTGAGACTAATTTAACTGCGGAAAAAATTTATTATATGCGAAAATCCTGGACGCGGTACGAGTACCACTCCCACTATTCGGCCTACTTGCGAGGAGTAAGTGTATTTATTCATAGAAGTGTAGATTATGATCCATATGATCAATGGGTTGATAAAGAGGGAAGATTTGTATTTTTATATGGCCGGTGGATGGGACTGGTATGTGTGCTCGTGTTTGTATATAGCCCTCCCCCTTTCTCTTCTGAGGTGTTGAGAAAACTTGCAGAATACGTCTGTAAGAGGGATCTGTGCCCCATATTAGTGCTGGGAGACTTTAATTCCGTTATGGATAATAAGGATAGAGTATCTGTGATTAGTGGAGGGGGAGCACTAGTGATCAGTCCACGACCCTTAGCAGGATCTGTCAGGAGTTGGGCCTTACGGATGTGTGGCGGAATCTGTATGGGGAGAAAATCGCTTTCTCCTGTTTTAGGAGATCCTGAAGGGTCATGTCTAGGATAGACTTATCCCTGGCGAGCCCTGAATTTTTGGTATGGATACAAAAAATGAAGTATGAGCCACATGGCATATCCGACCATACTCCAATGTTGTTGTCGATGGTTGATACTGTGTCTTTAAAGGGGAGGAAACCTTTTAGGCTAAATCCACACTGGATCCAGGTGGTTGGTGACCAAGAAAGAATCAGGGAAGATATTTTAGAATTTTGGGCACTAAACTACGGCTCCACACATATACACTTTTAGAATCAGGAAAAAAAGGGTGGAATATGCTAACACTGAAAAGGAATTGGCAGAGAGGGTTGGGGCTTTGGAGGTAGACTTGGCCAGACAGAACAGGGAAAACGCTAGACTATTATTAATGGAGGCTAAGAGGGACTATCAGACCTTCCTATATGAAAAAGCGCAACACAAATCCTTCTTTGCAGGACAGCGGACCTTCTTTGAAAAAGGAAAAACGGGCAGAATGCTGGCATCTGTAGTTGCTAATCAAAGGACCCAAATCCCAATAAAGCAAATTAAGCTGTCTTCCGGTGTGCTAATTAACGATCATTTAAATATCAAATCTGCCTTCCTAGAATATTTTACTAAATTATATCAGTCGGATCTCGGGGCTGAAGATGGAGCCTCTGCTTTTTTTGGGGATAGCGTGCTACTCCCTCTCCTCTCCGATCAAGATCATTTAAAATTAAATTTGCCAATGGGGCAACTACAGTACCCTGAAAGATTATCAAAATTAGGGTTATTCACTTTAGAAAAAAGATGACTGAGGGGAGATCTAATTAATATGTATAAATATATCAGGGGTCAGTACAGAGATCTATCCCATCAGCTATTTATCCCCAGGACTGTGACTGTGACGAGGGGACATCCCCTGCGTCTGGAGGAAAGAAGGTTTGTACACAAACATAGAAAAGGATTCTTTACGGTAAGTGCAGTGAGAATATGGAACTCTCTGCCTGAGGAGGTGGTGATGGTGAGTACAATAAAGGAATTCAAGAGGGGCCTGGATGTATTTCTGGAGCTTAATAATATTACAGGCTATAGCTACTAGAGAGGGGTCGTTGATCCAGGGAGTTATTCTGATTGCCTGATTGGAGTCGGGAAGGAAGTTTATAGTCCCCTAAAGTGGAGAAAATTGGCTTCTACCTCACAGGTTTTTTTTTTTTTTTTTTTTTTGCCTTCCTCTGGATCAACTTGCGGGATAACAGGCCGAACTGGATGGACAAATGTCTTTTTTCGGCCTTATGTACTATGTTACTATGTTACTATGTAATCACTCTTGAAGAGTTGGAGTCTGCAGTTGATAGTATAAAAAGCAATGCGGCCCCGGGCCGAGATGGATTGCCTTTTGAATTATATAGAGTATATTGTAAAACGGTACTGCCTCTCCTTCTTCAAATGTTTAATGAATCTTGGAGGAGTGGTTTACTCCCTTCGTCCTTGAGGGAAGCTTCTATCTCTCTAATTTTGAAGAAGGATAAAGATAAGACTGAAGTTGGGTCGTATCGCCCAATTTCATTACTTAATGCCGACTACAAGATATTAGCTAAATTGCTTGCTAATAGGCTGAAGGGGGTTATACACTGTCTGATCCATTCGGATCAGACGGGTTTCATTTCAAAACGAAACATACAATCTAATATCCGCCGAGCCTTCCTTAATATATATTTTGGAGAAGGGGAGGAATGCTCCATCCTGTCTTTGGACGCCGAGAAGGCCTTTGACAGGTGTAGTGGCCCTTCCTATGGGGAACTCTGAATAGAATGAACCTGGGCGAATACTTCATTAAATGGATACAGTTGCTTTATTGTGGATCCACTGCCAGTGTAAAGATAAATGGTATTGATTCCGAACAGTTCCCCCTACAGCGAGGCACCCGTCAGGGATGTCCCCTTTCACCCCTGATATTTGCCCTAGCGTTAGAACCCCTTGCATGTAGAATCCGACAATCTAAAGAGATTGTTGGCTTCGGAGGGAGAGGAGAGGAAGATAAAATTAGTTTGTATGCGGATGATATTCTCGTTTTTGTGAGGCAGGGGTGGAAAGCTGTTCCATCTGTTATGAATATCTTGGAAGAATATGGTTTACTATCAGGCTATAAAGTAAATTGGGATAAGTCTGAACTTCTACCCCTTGCTCGAACACCCCCCGATGGCGTTTTAGGAATTAGGCCACTTGGTCTTACCGACTCTATACGATTTTTGGGTATTAGAAATAGTTTAATTTGACTATATATAATCTTCTAAATATAACTCCTATGATTAATAGGCTGAGGGAGAAGATTCGTACTTGGCAGAAGTTGCCTTTGTCACAGGTAGAAAGGATAGCACTAGTTAGGATGGTGGTTCTCCCTATATTTCGATATACCCTTTGACAGCCTGTCCGATATGGATTGACGATTCATTTTTTGGTCTGCTGGATAGATTACTGAATGAGTTAATCTGGGGGAGGGGAAGGGTCAGGATCAAGCAAAAATACCTTTGGCTCTCTGAGAGAGACGGCGGTCTTTTCCTTCCATTCCTTCAGGGATACTATATTGCAGCTCAGATAATGTGGTGGGTTGGACGAGGGGGAGACCACCAGTCTGCGACGTTGATGAGTATTATATCAAGGGATTTTCAGGGGCCGTATGGAGATATTTTTTCTATTCTGGAGACTGGACATCCGGGGAAAAGGAAAAAACAGTGTTTAATTAGTGATACGTTAGATAGGGTCTGGAATAAGATTAAAAAGATACTGGGTGTAAGAAGCCCCACTTATTTTACTCCACTTTGGCACAATTATAATTTGAAAGAGTTTATGTTAATTGAAGATTATAAATATTGGAATTCACGTGGTATTAACCGCCTTACTCATGTAATATCACATGGTAGTATTACCCCTATAGACGAACTAATGAAGGATACAAATGTTACTTAATGCATTTATGAGCACTCAGGATAAAAGTGGGCAAACTCCTTTTTGGATTATTGTTTTAAATTTAAGGATACACAACTCACCCTTTCTCAAATATATCACAGATTTCGGGATTGTCTAGGGGAAATAACATTCAAAAGTGAGGGAGGCTGGGAAGCTGAACTGGGAGCAACTTGGATTGGGTTATAGTCTATCAAAACATAAAAAAAGTATTAATCTCCCAAAAATATAGATTGATGCAGTTTAAAATTGTACATCACCTATACTACTCCCCCGCCTTCCTCGCCAAAATATATAAGGAAAAGAAGGATACGTGCTGGAAGTGTTCGGCAGAAAATGCTGGTCTAAGTCACTTGTTATGAAATTGTCCAGAGGTAGGTGGTTTTTGGACCAGCATTTACGAAGAACTATATAGAAGATATAAGATTAAATTGAATAGTTGTTTTATGCAGGCAATATTAGGTCTTTTCTCCCCCACCAATTTAACACCCTATCAGAAACAAGTGTTTTTGGAGGGTTTCATGGCCGCAAAGGCCTTGATTATTAAATATTGGGGTACTCAAAACAGCCCAAGCTTCCCCGAATGGAGGGCTCAGATAGACACTATCGATGCCTATAGAAGAATAGCAAGAAAATCAGAGTAATGTCTGAAAGAGTGGGTTTTTCGCTCCTAAGATGATTTCGGTCATATATAGCATTGGAAACCGATACCAAGTGGTAACAAGGGTACGCTCGGGTCGCACAGCAGTGAATCAAGGGGGCGTAAATGGGGTCAATTATATTGATTTTTGTATAATTATTTGTTATTTTTAGAGTGTACGTAATGAAAATTTGTATATTTGGCTTAGAAAACAATAAAGAATCTTAAAAAAAAAAAAAAAAGATGTAAGTACACGGCTGAATCTTGACCAGAGGTTTTGGTTCTTTTATGGTGAGCCATACGCTGATGTAGTTATTTTGTTTCGCCGATATACAGTTCTGAGCATTCCTCATTGCACTGGACTGCATACACAATGTTGTCCATCTTCTGTTTAGGCGTTGGGTCTTTTGGGTGAACCAGTTTTTGCCTCAGTGTGTTGCTGGGTTTAAAGCAGACAGGGATGTGATGTTTATTAAAAATACTTTTAATTTTCTCAGACACCTTAGCTACATATGGGATAACCATATTCTTGCGTCCGTCATGCTTCTCGCCCTCACTGGAAGTCTTGGTGCTCTTTCCTTCTGTTTTGACAAAGGCCCAATCTGGATACCCACAAGTTTTAAGTGCCCCTCTAAGGTGTTTGAATTCCTTTGCCTTGGCCTCTGTGCTGGTGGGGATTTTTTCTGCCCGGTGGTGTAGAGACTGGATGACTCAGAGTTTGTGGTCTAGAGGATGGTGGCAATCAAATATCAGGCACTGGTCTGTGTGTGTTGGTTTTCGATAGACCTCTATTCCTAACTTCCTTCCCTCTTCCACTGTTATAAGACAGTCCAGAAACACCAGTTTGTTGTTCTGCATATCTTCCCGCGTGAAATTGATGTTATGATCCACTGAGTTGATGTGGTCGGTGAAAGCCTGTAACTCTTGTTTATGAATTTTTTTGATTTCAACATTTTTATTGAAGTTTTTTTCAAGTAAAGAATGGCAAAGCATGACAATGCATAAGCAATCCGAGGTGGGTGCAACCACCAAAGTAAAAGGTATCATTTCGTTTACAAAATTACCAGTATATTGTAAGACATGGCTGAACTGTAACAGTCATATACCAATAACCAGGATTAGAGCTAGACATTATTAACCATTATCAGGTGTTACGTATCCTCTAATCAACACAAAAACCGTAAACTACAAAAATTTTATACAACAAAAAATGTTATACGGATCTGTCATATCAGGAAGCTTAGCTGAAGGAGGGACCTATATGAAGAGATCCAAAAAGGATATTCCCGACCATTGCATCTCACAAGGGTCAGTTTCCCTGAAGGTCATTCAGTGAGAGAATTGCGGGTGAGTCATCCAAGGGTTCCAGACATTTTTATAAGTTCCAGGAGAAAGCATTGAGGGTGGAATCATCTTTTCATAGCGACAGGTGGTATTTAGTTCAGCTATCACCTCCGAGATATCCGGAGGATTCACTGTTTTCCAGTGGCGAGTTATAATTAGTTTAGCGCCAAGCAAGACATGACCTGCTATGGGCCTACGTGATGAGTGCAGGCGATGAATGTCCAAAAATAAGAGAGCTAGCTCTGGAGAGGGGGGAATGTCACAACCAGATAAATCACACAGCAATTCAAACACCCGCCTCCAAAAACCAGTGATAACCGGGCATGCCCATAAAACATGGATTAGTGAGCCAACGTTTCCACAGCCCCTCCAGCACAAGGGTGAAGAAGAGGGGTAGATGGTATGTAACCTTTTGGGTGTAAAGTACCAGTTCAGGAGCGTCTTAACCCCAGCTTCATAGTGGGTGACACATTTAAAATTGGAGGTCAAGAAACCTATTTCAGAGGACCATTTATCTACAGAAAATGAACTACCCAGTTCTCGCTCCCATTTCTGGAATGAGTTGGATTTAGCAAATTTAGACTTATCACCCATGAACTCGTATATGCGTCCAGTTGCCCCTTTTTTTAGCAGGCTCTGGAAACAGTAAAGTTGTGTGATCCCCTCATGTGTAGGAGGGGGCTTAGTAATAATAGACATCAATAGGTGTTTAACCCTAAGGTAGTTAAAGATTTCTCCAGATGAAAGTTGGAACATCTGCTGGACAGTGGTGAACTGGAGGACTCCCTCAGATCCAATGAGCTGAGAGATCCTCTCTATCCCCTTATCACGCCATCCGCGTAAACTGATGTCTTTCAAAATCCACTCCAGAGAGCGGATATCTAAGTGGGATAGTAAGGTATCAGTAGAGTCTGCATATGCACTGTGAAACTGTAACCAGAGCTTCCCCGCATGCTTCACGGTTCTAAGGAAGAGATCACCACACATATTTCCACACGTATTTGGACAGTAATGCCAGCACCTTTTCGAAAGAATAGATCAGGGACTGAGATAGGGAGAGCTCTGAATGTATAGATCAATTTAGGTAGTGTCATCATCTGAAACGCTGCCACCCTGCCAACCCATGATATCTCTTTCATGGAGTAATGGGAGAAATCGGACGACATGGTCTCGAGAAGGGGTTCGTAATTCTGTTTATACAGAAAAGAGCAGGGGTATGTTAGCTTGATTCCCAAGTATGGGAGTTCCAAATCTTGCCAATTTAAGGGGAATCGGGACTTTAATACTTCAACCTCCTTCCGAGCAATGTTGAGCAAAAAGGCCTGGGACTTGGCGTTATTAATTTTATAATATGAGAGTGTGCCAAAATGCGCTATAATGTCAAAGGCCGAACTTAATGATTGGAGGGGATTAGAGAGGGTGAGGATAATGTCGTCAGCATAAAGTGAAATTCTATGGTCTCTCCCGCCCACCTCTACCCCTTGAATAAGGGGAGCTTTCCTAATGTGCTGAGCCAAAGGCTCCAGAGCTATGATGAACAGGAGTGGTGACAAGGGGCATCCTTGGCGAGAGATTGGTGATCTGGAAAGGAGCAGACATTACCCCATTAACTAATACTTTAGCTGTGGGGGAGGTATATAAGCTGTGGAAAGCGTTCAATATACTGCCTTTAAAACCCATCTTGTGGAGGACTGAGAATGCGAACGACCAGTGTAATCGGTCGAACGCCTTCTCAGCGTCTAGGGTCACAGCCAACATAGGGAGGTTATTACACTCAGAATAATCGAACAGATCGATCAATCTTCTAGTGTTATCTGATAAAATACGGCCCTTAACAAACCCAGTTTGATCATCTTTAATCAAAGAAGGAAGTATGGCTGACAGTCTATTGGCTACTAACTTGGCAAAAGTCTTGATGTCCGAATTTAGTAGTGAAATTGGTCTGAAATTTTGAGGAGTATCTGGGGATTTCCCAGGCTTTGGTAGTGTAACTATAAGGGCTGTAAGCATCTCGGGTGGGAATGGGGTTCCATCTAAGGCACGGTTAAAAATGTCCAGGATGTAGGGGGATAAAACGGGGAGGAAATGTTTGTAGTACTCATTAGATAAACCGTCCGGGCCCGGGGATTTACCAGAGGGGAGGGATGCTATTAATTTTTGGAGTTCCACAGACGTGAGGGGGGCATTCAATGAACGGAGCTCGTCGGGAGAGAGAGTAGGGAGATCCGATTGAGTCAGGAAGTTCTCCACCAATTCAGGGTAATTATCAGGTAAGGCGGTCGTGTCTTTAAGGTTATACAAGCTGTGATAGTAGGTGCGGAATTGCTCCGCAATATCTCTAGGGTCTAGTAGTCGTGCTTTAGATGTCGGGTGAATGAGGAATAGGATTTTAGATTTGGTCTGTTAAGCCTTGATTTGATTAGCCAATAGTTTGCCAGCCCTGTTTCCTTGGGCGTAATACCTCGACTTCAACCTAAGCAGGGATTTAGAATAGTTATGTGACAGCAAACCACACAACTTATCTCTTTCCGTTCTCAGTAAGGAGGATGTTTGGGCCGTAGGTGACGACTTATTCCGAATCTCAAGATCTGCAATGGACTTGAGCAGTTGAGAAATTTCCCTTTCTTTAACTTTCTTCAATTTACATTTAAATCTAATCAGGGAACCTCGAATGAACGCCTTATGAGTCTGCCACAGGATATAGTTATCCGCGACAGAGCCATTATTAAAGGTGAAAAATTCCCGTAGCTCAGCAGACATCTCTCTAATTGATTCTGGGTTAGAAAATAAATAGGTATCATTGCGCCAAATAGGAGCATGTGGAAATTGGTACACATCTTCTAGGGTCAGTGTTATTGGGGCATGGTCGGACCATTGAATGAGTCCAATATCAGAAGATATTGTATGCAGGAGGATAGCTTGATCCACTAAAAACATATCAATGCGCGAGTATGAGAGATGGGGAGTGGAGAAAAAGGTGTAGTCCCTCTCCACACTGTGTTGAGCTCTCCACACATCGATGAGCCCCTCTGCATGTAACAGAGAGGCAACCCCAACCCCAGAGCGCCAGGTTGAACTAGTAGAATCCAACGACCGATCCATCACCGAATTAAAGTCCCCACAAACAATTACCTTTCCTTGTTTCAGTGAATTCAGTTGTTTCAGTAGTTTTCGCAGGAAGGCGATTTGGCGATCATTGGGTGCATAAATATTGACTATTGTGTAGGTGATGTTGTTGATAGAACATACCAAGATGATGTATCGGCCGTAGGAGTCCACAGTTGAGGAAATAATAGTAAAGGCCACTGAATTCTTGACAGCTATGAACACCCCTCTAGACTTCTTGCTGAAATGAGAATGCAATATGTGAGGAAAAGATCGATTATGAACACGTTTAGCATCTTCCTGTAGTAAGTGGGTCTCCTGGATGCAAATGAGGTCCGCTCCAGCTTTGGTCGCCTCCCGCCAAACATAGGACCTTTTTTGCGGACAGTTAAGTCCTTTGACGTTCAGTGATAAAATTTTAAGACCCATATGAGTGAGGGGAGGAACAAAATCCTGCACAGATAGACAGACAAGCAAAAGATTAACAAGTCACCTTCAGTGACAGTAGGCAACTGCCAAACAGGGAGCAGAATAGACAGCTAGCTGCGAAATGATAGTTAAGGAACAAATCAGTAGGGGGAAACAACAAGGGAGGGGAAAAGAAATATAACTCCAGACGATCCAACCCGTCTGTGCGATATCGGTGACGTAAGTCCACGGGTGAAGCTGAGAGGAGCCTCAAGTATATGGGATATATAAGCATAAAGTCCGCACCTAAACTGAAAAAGGTTAGACATCATACCCCATATATGCAGAACAGTAATGTCCCCACATCCCTGAACCACTGGTAAACCATGGCAAAGTGACAGGAACATCTCCTCCACCTCCAACAGAGGACCAGATTGGTCTCGGTAAGGAAATCAGCCGTCTTGAGTTCCAGTTGCGGACGTATGGTCATCCCATCTATGATTTCCTCTTTTTTCCGATTGAAGAGGAATGTCCCAAGATTGTAGCAATTCTTGACCGTCTGCAATGGATTTCACCACATGAGTCTTTCCATCTTTATGGATCAGCAATTTTTGCGGATAGCCCCATTTATACTGAATGTCATTGTCCCTGAGGGCAAGGGTGACTGGCTGCAGTTCCCTCCTTTGTCTCAATGTCGCCTTGGAGAGGTCAGCAAACAGTCTGACTGATTGAAAAGGAGCAGGTAGTTTGTCGCAATTTCTAGCTGCCAACATTAAGGCCTCTTTGGTGTGGAAAAAATGAATTCGTGCCAACGTGTCTCTTGGGACATCAGCACTAAGATGCGGCGGCTTTGGGATTCTATGAGCCCTGTCGATAATCATGTCAGGGACAGGGATTCTTGGAAGCAACGCTTTAATAAGGTTCTTAAGATATGACTGTAGATCACGAGGAGCTATATCCTCCGGAATGCCTCGGAATTTCACATTATTCCTTCTGGAGCGATCCTCCATGTCAGCTAGTTTACTCTTGATAGCCTCCAGCTCGTCTGCCAAATCATTGTGGGCATCTATAATGTTATTCTGTGAAGTGGCAAAATCTGCCATCTTGTTCTCCACATGCAGAATTTTGTCTGCAGACTCTTTTACCTTGCCCGCCAGAGGGTTAATCATCCCTGCTATATCGGAACGCAGGGACTGGTGTAAAGCCAATAGCATGTTTTTAATGGAGTCCTCACATAGGGGTTTATCTGAGGTCTGATATGCAATGATGGGGATCACTGCGGAAGTCTCCACCGCTTGTGCCCATGTCCCCTTACTGACCTCTGGAGTGTAAGATGAGTCCATGCGCGGCTTCTGCTTCTGGGGGTTGCAGGTAGGTGAAAGTCCAGCAAGGTTAGCGGCGGCGCCATTTTGTGTGGCTATAGCCCCTGGAGACTCCAGGTAATTCGGAGTCGGTGGAAGCGAGGGAAACTCTGCTTCGGTCAGGGAGAAGATGTCGGGTTCCAGCGGAGGCGTTGAAGATCTGGAGGCACTTCTCGGCGACGCGTTACCATGAGGAGATGAGGTGCGGGTTCCGGCGCGGGAGCATGCGCCATCTTTAGCCGGGCCCCGCTCAAAGAACAATGATGCATCTTCCTTTATCCGCAGGCAGGATGGTGATGTTTGTGTCTTTCTTCAGGGATGTAACCGCATTCCTTTCTTCTCTAGTCAAGTTTGAAGGAGGTGGTTTGGCACTGGCCAGAGCTGCAGACACTTTAAGGCGAAGTTGTTCCGCCTCACCTTGTGGTACTTTGTTGCTGTGGATTGAGGCTTCAGTGGCTGAAATAATATCAACTAATGGTATGGTTCTTGGTGTGATTGCGAAATTCAACCCTTTAGCAAGAACATCCATCCCAGGCTGGGTGAGAACCCGGTCTGAAAGATTCTGCACCCATATCTCTTTGTTTTGCACTGTCCTTGTTTCCTCCTTTCACCTCCATGTCAGTTCCTCACTGGTATGGCTGTTTGCAGTTCGGGATAACAAAATGCAGAACTTGTTCTTCTGCCTCTCCTTGCTCATAGTGTGCTGAACTTTCCTCCACGTTTATATATATATATATTTTGCATATGTGTATTGCTGCTATTAATAAAATGTAAATTAATTTATATTTGGTAACAATAGACAAGAATTGCCAAAATGTCAATATCGGCTTGGGGAGTTCTTGTGAAACATGTGACCAGTGTGACGGGGCAATAAATACTGCCCTAATGAGAATGATACTGTGACGCCCCAGATGAAGCAGGAGCCAAACCCGGGTCGGGCAGGACTATTACCTTTTTATGTGCAACGTTGAAAGAAAAGACTTTGTAAGTACAATAAAATAGTGTGAACTCTTTTACTTGCGGGTCTGCACTATGTCCTTTTTCCATTTGAAGGTATAACAAGTGTTTCTACTGCTGATCGATTCAGAGATCGAGGAGGCTGAAGCCAGAGATTAAGGGAAATGGCCTCAGGAGAAGTCAATGTTTGTGAACTAGCCTCTACTTAGGAACACTCAGCGCGGACCCAAATTTTATATTTTTATGTTTTTGTTACGCCTCAGTTGCGGTTAGGGGTACCATGGGCTTTAGCAGACGTACTACCGGCACAGAAAACAGGCCCTGTAGAGAATCCATAGGGGTATATTACATGGTGTCCCCCAGGTAAGGCCGCTTCACCGAGCGCCTATTAACGCATAGTTCTCAGCCAGTCTTATTGTCTTGAACAAATCCAGACCCCCACTCGACCGAAAACCATACAACACTTCTGGTCCTCCTCTCAAGTACCGGGTCCCAAGGCTGAAGCCGGTCCCATACTCTTTTGGCCCAGTCTTCAATGGCCTTACGATATTGCCACATGTTTTGCGCATGGGCCGTGATCTCCTTGGGAACTATGGGGTTGAGTCCCTTAAATGAGCCGTGTTTTCTGTGGAAACTCCGACCGCCTCCACAGCGCTAGCTGGCACTTTTTCTCTTCACACAGTAACATCGCTCCAGGTGGGCAGGTCTAGACTTTCCTGCTCCAACTGGAGGCATTCCTTGATTTTCCGGCTCTAGCTGGGCAAGAAGAAGCTGCGCCATCAAAGTTAAAGATGGCTGATTAACCCTTCGGATTCCGGCGCGCGTGGTTTTGAGCTTGCGGCTCCGCAATAAATGCATTAAAGTCATTTTTAAAGGTAGTTTTCCAAATCGGCTATACAGTTCATGGGCACACAGATTGCCCTTGTCCGGATCCTGTCCGTGATGCCAAATGCAACGGATGGAGACCTGGGCCGGGGGGTCCCCTTTTTAGTGACTAGTTGATGGTGAGTATTGTCATGACGCCAGTTGCATTGAAGCAAGAAGTGACCGAGTCCCCTTGAATAGATAGTATTGGTGGTGCCCAGGGGTTGGAATGCCAGAGTGGTGTAAGGATAGTCTATAATGTCCCTTTAGATGTGGCTGTGCACATGTCACAGTGCTCGTACATGGATAAAATGGAACCCTAAGCACTGTTGTCCAGAACAGAGCAAACAGGGGGAATAATTGAGGGATTTTGAAGAAATTATAGAGTCCAGACATAGTGATGAAGTTAAAACAGCTTTACTTTGGTCGTTGATCCAGGGAGTTATTCTGATTCCCTGATTGGAGTCGGGAAGGAATTTTTTATTCCCCTAAAGTGAGGAAAATTGGCTTCTACCTCACTGTTTCGTTTTTGCCTTCCTCTGGATCCACTTGCAGGATGGCAGGCCGAACTGGATGGACAAATGTCTTTTTTCGGCCTTATGTACTATGTTACTATGTTGCTTGCATAAATGTTCATCAGGAAACAATCTTCCAACTTTGTCTTGGTTGCCAGCAGGTTTTGGCATTAGTTCTAACAGGCAAACACACTCGGCTCTGCTACATCTGTTGCTCTCTAGCTCTGCTGTGCTAACAGACTTAAATAGGAATCCTTTCCTGTCTGCTGTACTTACCTCTCTGTAGTCTGACTGTCTTTATCTTTAACTTTATCCAGGGAACTTCTCCTCCTGGTGGTTGAGGTCCTTTGCTTTGGCCTCCATATCCATCAGAGCTGAAGGTGCTCTGCTGGCTGGAGCACAGCCTTCCCCTAGGAGGGGGTACACTCAACACGACCTCTCCCCTAGAAGGGGTAGGGTAGACTGACTTCTAACTAGATAAACTCTTTGCTCTCTAGAGAGGGCTAGAATGTAAAGAAGGGCTCCATTCTAGGCAAAATAGCTCTGCCATTAATGCCGCCATCTGCTGGTGAACCAGGCACATTACACTTACACACAACAGTTGCAAAATAGAGAATGCACAGTGTTTGAACCTGGAATAAACACACATGATTACATTATATCAACCCTAGGAGATAGTAGAGAGGTGTAAAAGGTGGTAATGCACCTCTGGGGCATTACAGATGCGCTCCCAAATGCAGCTTCCCATGCTAGAAGGGATGCCACTAGAAGCAAAGCCGCTGGAGCAACAGAAGGTGTTCACTCACAATTTAGCTCCATTCAGTCGGGCCAAACCATGTGTGGGTCCACGGCATTCAAAATGAAAAACCGTGGTAGAAACTGCAGAGGTTACATTTCATTTCACTGACATAATAATGAGAAGTTACAGTATGGAGTTTAAACTTGTTGTAGATATCATTTTGAAAATATTCTGGTAGAATTATTCAACAGGCCATCCAGTTTGTTTAGTGCGTATGTATAACACCAACTATTTAAACTACGTCAGAGGGTTAGAAACCCTATTTTTAAATACTGTGGAATTTGGAGTATAGAAGTGTTCTTTTCAAGAGTTATCGATTAGCAGAGCGAAGGGTGCCTACAAAATAGTGCATCTTGCTCTGGAGGACCTAGCATGTCAGAGCATTACAAACACAGCCCAATTTCAAAATGGAAAATTCTGCAGTGCTTTATTTCTCCTGTCGTAGTCCTGCAGAAGAATTTAACACTTTCTGTGTCCTGTAATAATCTTATCGTTGGAGGAGCCTAAATTGTCCTAAGCTGATAGCCCCTTAAAGGACAACAAAAGCATATACTGATATTATGATGATTCTGAACCAATATGATGAAAGATTCCCACATGCCCCATTAAAGGAGTTGCACCATCTCAGACATTGGTGGAATATCACTAGGATACTCGGCACTCCCATAGGAATGAATGGGGAGGGGTGGATGCACATACAAAGTGTGCCTTCCGGGACTTTGCCAGCTCTGTTATAAGTATAGGTGCGGGTCCCAGAAGTGGGACCCACACTTATCAGACAGTGGGGGCATATCCTAGCGATATTCCCTCAATATCTAAGATGAGACAACCACTTTAATGCTCTCCATGTTATAGTTCTTGCAATGTTTTAATGACATTTGCCATTGTTTTCCCTATATAACATGTATAGTGAACTTGGAGCAAATTAAACAGTGGTTTGTTGGTGCATTTAATCATCTGCAATATGGTGCTACTGAAATACAGTGAAACCTCTCCTTAAGACCACCTATTTGAAAGGACTAGATTTTGTTTGACAGATTTTTAGTTCCACCAAATAGCATCATTACAGATCATCTTATTTTTCTAGAACATCCCCCACTCCATTCCCAGTAGATAACTTTCCATGTCTGTTTTATTCTCTAAAAGAAAACAATTCAGGAGCAATTACTCTTATGAATGAATCACCAGCAGTCTCCAATAAAGGTCCACCTGGGTGTTACCAGCTATGAAGGGGGGGGGGGAGGGGTAGTGTCGCTCCACAGGCTGACACTATCCAATCAATGCTGGAAATATCAGGCTGTGCAGGAACACACTAACAACTGGTTGATTGACCTTTATTGCAATTAGAGTCATCAGAATATGAGTATCTAAGAATACTTTCAGGCCTGGTCATTAAAGGAGTTGTCTAACTTTAGCAAATGGCACTTGTGATGTAGACAAAGTTAATAAAAGGCACTTACTAATGAATCATAATATATTAGTAAGTGCTTTTTATTAACACAGCAATGTCAGTGGCTTGTATGCTTCATAATAGCAAGATCACAGATGTCCATGCAAGCATCGTGCAACGTGCATTATGCATTTCTGGAATGGTGGGCCAAAAAAAGATGAAGAAGCCTCAACTTAAATATAGTCATGAGAAGCGTCGGCTCGAGTTTGTAAAAGAGTACATATAGTGGACAGTAGAAGATTAGAAACGGGCGATTTGGAGATGAAAGTCAATAGACTGGGCTCTCATGGGTGAAAATAGGTCTAGGAGAAACAAGGGAAAAGGGGGCTAACGGATTGAAAAATTGAAGGATCTGTCAAGTCCGCTGGAGGAAGCCTAATGATATGTGGTTGTTTCACAGGCAAAGGCGTTAGATACTTGACCAGGATCGATGGCGGTCACAATGCTGACCTATATGTGAGTATCCTACAAGATGAATTACTTCGTACACTCGAGTACTATGGGCATGAAAAAGACAACATAGTGTTCCAGCAGGACAACAACCCAAAACAAACATTGAGATTGGTGAAGAAATGGTTAAATGACAATGAAGTAGAGGTGCTCTATTGGCCCCCACAGTCCCCAGACCTTAACCTTCTAAAACACTTGTGGGTAGAGTTGAAGAAAAAGCTGTATTCCTACCTAAGTGAGTAGACCAGTATGCACCAACTTTGGGAACGTGTACAAGAGACCTGGGAACAGATCTCGGTCGAGACATGCTTGAATCTGATCAAGAGCATGCCCAGAAGGATTCAGGCAGTGTTGAAAGCCAAAGGTGGATTTACAAAATACTAACTAAATAATAAAAATAAAAATTTCGAATTTTAGGAGCAAAACAGTAACAATGCAGTTGCATGACAAGAATCTGCATAACTAATCATATGCTAAATAATTTCAAGTCCAATTTATATATGAGATAGCCAAGATGATTGTCTAGAAAATGATGGTACTCTCACATTCGAAGCTGTAGTGGTTGGTCAGATATGGAGCCTGAAAGTCAAAAGTTCAAAACATTTTTACCCTTTTGCTTGTCAGTGTATGTAAAAATAAATTAAAACTTTCAAAAAAATATGCTTTTACATCACCATATTCTTACCCCCATAACTTTTTTATAGTTATATCTACTGAGCTGTGTGGGGGCTCAATTTTTGTGAGATGATGTGTAGTTTTTATTTATACCATTTTGAAATGTGTGTGACTTTTTGATCACATTTTATTACATTTTTTGGGTAAGAGAAGCAATGAAAAAATAGCGAATTGGCCATTTTCATTATTTTCTTGATAACGCCTTTCGCCGTATTGAAAAAACATTTTTATATTTTTGGGTGTTTTCTGTTTTATAGTATGAGTGTTTTTTGATGCAAAGATGCCCATAATGTTTACATTTTTTATTATTTATGTATATTTTTTTTTCTATGGAAAGGTGGTGATTAAAATATTTATATTAAAAAACATTTTTTATATATTCCTTTACTGTTTTTCAATGTTTTTGTAGCCAGTCTAGAAGCCTACCAAGTTCAATACTTTTTTTTATTCAATATTACCATACTGCAATTAGCACCATGGTAATATTTGATTTGCTGATTTCTCATGTTGGCCTGCTCTTCAGAGAGACCTAACCTATTAGAGTGAATTTCCGGCATTCCCAATAGCCGCACGGGGTTGCCGGTATTAACCCAGAAGCGAGCACTTCCGGGTTCTTCACTCTTTAGATGCCGTGATCACACTTAATCGGCATTATTGCCAGTCCAGGTAATTAGCTGCAGGATTCTATTGTTGAAACAGCAGAGACCCGCCGGCCATGGCGCCCGCTGCATGCGCGAGTGGGAGCCATGTTTACACGCTCCAGCACCGTACATGTATAGCGCTGGTAGCAAAACGGTTAAAGGGTTGTCCATACTACAGTTATTGATGACCAATCCTCAGGATATATCATTAATATCAGAACATGGGTATCGGACTTCTGACATCAATGCCCATGAGTTGTTTGAAGGGGCAGCAGCACTCATGCAAGGGCTGTGTCCTCTTCAATGTTTACCTGCATGCAATCTCCATTGTACAGGCAGTCCAGTTTACAGTTTCCTCTCCCATTTATTTGAACAGGACAAACAGCTGTAATTACACCACCACTACAAGGAAGACAGCATGCAGGTAAACATTGATGTCACGGCTTGGAGGTTGTTTGCCGTGACACTTTCGCAGTGCATGCTGGTTGCAGGGGGCAACGTGTGGCTGTTTATGCATGTGTGTGAGCTTTACCTTTAAGGCTGTTTCCCTTCCCTTCTGGTGAGCATGGGGTTAAGGTGTGTGCTAGGTGGAGCTTGGTGTGGCCTCTTGGCTCTTATAGTCTTGGTGTTGAAAGCTTGAGTGCATATTCACTTCAGCCTTTATTGGGGCTGGATGCTATGCTCCTTTCTGGGCATTTCCAGATGCCCTGTCCTTGAAGTCCACCTTGTGGGACATCAAGATCCTTGCCCATGTTTACCCTTCCCCATTGTTGTTATGTGCGGGGGTTGCACTTATAGGTTGATGTTTGTATAGTTGTTTGTTCAATGTGTGGTTTGTCTATGGTTTGAATCATTATGCATGGTTGCTAGACATATCCTGCTTGTTGTACCTCCGGAAGGGGTTCCCTGGAGGGGGAACTACAAAACAGCAAGCTGTGGCTTCCGGTAAATGATCTTGTTGTTCTGTTGTCTGTGGTCATCTGGCCACAGGACACTTACCTGCTGTTCTGTTGTTGCTTGCTGTCTCCTCCTTGTTATTAAGCCTGTGGGAGACTCCAATTTATCTGTGTCTTGGATGAATCGGCCATCTCTTATTCCTGACTTCCATATTGCAAGGACCGATAGGGTCAGTAGGGCCCAGGTTCCGGTGCATGAGCCCTCCTACCATCTGGGTTCGCTCATGTGGTTAGGAGGTCAGGGATAGGATGAGGGTGGTGATAGAAGGTGACCTCCCTTATCCTGGTTTTCAGGATTAGTGGCTTTCCTTAATTTCTGACTTTGGATGGTGAAGAGGTCTCAGTGCTCACACAAGTATTGCAGTCCTTTCAAGCAGTTGATTAATATTCTAATTGCAAATTTTTATCGCGAAGATGTAGCATATAGTGCTATATATTCGTAAAAATCAGCGAGCTCCCTTCTTGCTTGTGGGCCAATGAGAAGGCTGCAATATCTTTGTTAGAGCTTAGCAACATCCCTGGCAACCTATCCCTTTACTACATAAACAACTCCCCAGCAGCCATTTTCTTCAGTTTTTTTTTTCAGTTCTGAGAGAGAACAGTGTCATTACTGTGCTGTGTGCTTTCATCTGAATCCTATTCCTTATCCAATTACATTATATAGTTAGTTAGCTCATAAATATATTACAGATAGTTAGTGGAAGATAGTCAGTGTAGGTAAGATAGTGATATAGTGTAGCTGATAGGTTCCAGTGCTGGGTGTTAGGTAGTGTGAAAGGAATTACTGTTTCTCTGCTGTCCATACATACATTCTACAGACATAGTGCTATGATGTCACAGCAATACTTAGTGCACCAATCAGTAATATCCATTCAGAACTGATAAAATGTGAAGTTGCATGTATTGCACAAAAAATATGCGCATCATTAGTGCCGATTTGCACAATCATGAAAATAATGACTGGAGATTACTAATTCTAGAATTTGCAAATTTATTGCGAATATTATGCCCAAAAAATTGCTAAATATCGCGAAAACAAATATTGCCTATGCCGCTCATAACTATCAATGAGGGTGCCTGGAATTTCGAACCCCACGTATCTGATATTGATGACCTATCCTTACGATGGGTCATTGATATCTGTAGCCTGGACAACCACTTTATCTGTCATAGATAAAATTCAAACACATCAGGATTTAAAGGCAAAATATTTGATTTCCATAACAGAAATGTGTCACCAAATTTTTTATCTGCCAGTTAAAACCAGATAGCAACACATATCCTTTTTTCTAATCAGTTTTTATTTTCTGATTACAGATTTTTTATTCTTTTTTACATGATTATGGGGGCGACCATCTTGCCTGAGCTGTTCTTAACAGCATTTAGAAAGCATTAAGAAAATTTCTTTATGGAATCCCCATGGGCCATAGAGACAATGGACTGGAGGGGACCTTATTGACTTCTATGGGAGAGTTTTCAAGGTATGCCCTGTGACCTGTGCAGAGGTCATTGTACAAGGAAAGAATAGATACTTGTAAGCCTTGACAATCACCTACTGCAAATAGTGTATCCTGTCTTATCTATACATAGAGGTGATATCATTTCAGGAAGTATTAGTATGATAGATAAGCAAATAACTGCAGTAAAGTGATCTGTAGAGACCAAAAACTGGTGCCTATTATTAGGCTTAGCGGCTAGTGCGAAAACTGCAGAATTTTATATTTTTTTTATATATATATATATAGATATTGACATGGAAATTAAAAATAACATCCTTAAAAGTTTATAAAATATGTGACACACAAAAACATGAATTAAACAATAAATAATTTTCTGATGATACATTTCCTTTAAGGGTAGACCTTGTGCTGAACAGGAGACTGACATCTTGTCATCTGATACTGCTATTTCTGACTCCGAACACAGGAGACCACCCTTTTCCAGTTGAGACAGGGACAAACGGGGCCCTAGAACAACATGCCAGTGAGAGGCAGGAGTTATCAATGCATGTTTTTTAAAACAGATTCCCTCCCGTTTTGGACTATTTTCTGATCAAGGGGAAGGAGTCCCATCAGACACAATGACACCTTGCAATGATGACCTCCAGATAATCAATTTATTAGATACATATCTCAGTGCAATAGAAATTTGAATTCTGAGAAAGGGTTTTCCACAAGTTAAAGGGGCAAAAATTATTTAACCCCTTAACCCCTTAAGGACACAGGGCGTACCGGTACGCCCTATTTCCCGAGTCCTTAAGGACCAAGGGCGTACCGGTACGTCCTGACTTAAAATCGGCATTCCGGCGCCGCGGGGGTTAATCGGAACGGGATTTCGGCTGAAATCATTCAGCCGGCATCCCGTAACAACGCAGGGGGGGGTCATTTGACCCCCCCGTATCGGCGATCGCAGAAAACCGCAGGTCAATTCAGACCTGCGGTTTTCTGCGTTTCCGGTCCATTCGGGTGTCCGGTGACCCGATGAACCGGAAAAAGACTGCGATCGGTGGCGTAATTATACACCACCAATCGCAGTCCGAGGATTTGAGGAGGCGGTGCTGGCCCTGGTGCTGAACACTGCTGTCCAGGGTGCTGATTGGTGCAGGGGAGAGAGGCGCGAGATTCAAACTTCCTGCGCTCCTCTCTCCCCTCCTCTTCCTGTTCTGCACGAGCACCCGGCAGCATCGTCCAGCACCAGCTCCTGTGTCCCCCTAATCGCCATCCATCACCCTCCTGCACCCATCGCCACCCAGGTAGGTTAGGGTCAGTGAGGGAGAGGCATCGTTAGGCAGGGAAAGAAGGGAAAAGTTAGTTAGGAAAAAAAAAAAAAACTTTTAACTTTTACACAAAACTTTTTTTGATCCATCTATCAGACCCAAGACCCCCCCCTGCCACTTGCCCCCCCCTACCAGCCCCCCACCACCACCAGCCCCCCCACCCCCTCCACCCATCCCCCCACCACTCCCCCCAACCCCCCCCCCCCCCCACCACCACCACTAGCCCCCTCACCACCACTTTTTTTTCTGCGTTCGCTGACTGGTCGGCACTTTTTAGCGTCCGTCCACTGTTAGCGCATCGCCTGCCCCACCGCTGATCAGCGTTGTACCGCTAATCAGCAACTTTTTTTTTTTCCTAACACTTGCCCTTTTTTCCTTTTTTTAGTACGCGAACACCCGTTGCCCCCACACACACGCACATATAATAAAGTTTTACACACACGCACACCTACACGCACACACACCCATGGCCCGCCGGGTGTTCTCGGCCGAGGAGGCATATGCCCAGATTGCCTCCGACTCCGAGAGCCCCAGTGAGGATGAGGATGACCCCACATTCCTCTTATCATCAGCATCCTCCTCATCATCATCGGATGACGATGAGCCACCAAGGCGGCGGCGTACTGGTTTCCCGGCCCACCAAATAAGTTCACCGGAGACCCCTGCCGATGAACTTAGCTGGTGTCCCCCAGTGGACTTTGAGCCTGAGATTCCGGATTTCGCTGGCAATCCTGGAATCCAGATTCCCACAGTGGGGTTTACTGAAATTGACTATTTTAGTTTTTTTTTCAGTAACCCACTGGTGAATTTGATGGTGGAGCAGACGAATCTGTACGCCCAACAGTTCGTCGCTCAAAACCCAGGCTCAGTTTTGGCTAGACCCGGTGGCTGGACGCCGGTCAGTGCAGCCGAAATGAGGACATTTTGGGGCCTCGTGCTGCATATGGGTCTAGTCCAAAAACCCAGTGTCAGGCAATACTGGAGTGGGGACGTCCTGTACCAGACCCCACTGTACAGTATGGTCATGACACGCTCCCGGTTTGAGGCCATCCGGAAATGTCTGCATTATTCCGATAATGCAGCATGTCCACCCCGAGGTGATCCTGCCTATGACCGGCTGTATAAGATACGGCCTGTCATCGATCACTTTGGGGCCACATTTCAGCAGGCCTACGTACCTGGAAGGGAGGTCGCGGTTGATGAGTCGCTCATTGCGTTCAAGGGGAGACTCAGTTTCCGCCAATATATTCCCACAAAGCGAGCGAGGTATGGCGTGAAGCTATACAAAATTTGTGAGAGTACCTCAGGGTACACTTACAAATTTCGTGTGTACGAGGGGCGAGATTCCCGTATTCAACCCCCAGAATGTCCCCCCACTCTGGGTGTTAGCGGGAAACTCGTGTGGGACCTTATGTACCCACTGCTGGATAATGGTTACCACTTGTACGTGGATAACTTTTATACCAGCATTCCCTTGTTCAGGTCCCTTGCCGCCAGATCTACGTTCGCTTGTGGGACCGTGCGGAAAAATCAGCGCGGCCTCCCTGCCTACCCCCTCCAGGTACCTATCCCCAGGGGTGAGACCCGTGCACTTACCAGTGGAAACCTGTTGCTGGTCAGGTATAAGGACAAGAGGGATGTCCTTATGCTGTCCACAATCCACGGTAACGGCACCACCCCAGTCCCTGTGCGAGGTACCGCGGCAACGGTCCTCAAGCCCGATTGTATCGTCGACTACAATCGGTATATGGGAGGAGTTGATCTCTCGGATCAAGTCCTCACGCCATATAACGCCATGCGCAAAACCCGGGCATGGTACAAAAAAGTTGCGGTCTACTTGGTGCAGGTTGCCATGTACAACTCTTTTGTACTATCCCGAAGCGCTGGCAGCACAGGGACATTCCTCCAATTCTATGAGGCAGTCCTCAAGGACCTGATCTTTTCGGACCGGGAAAGAGCAGGCCGGAGTACCTCGGGAACTGGAGGCGCCCGGATCGTCCCTGGCCAACACTTTCCAGGTGTGGTCCCCCATACTGGAAAGAAGGGACGAACCCAAAAAAAGTGCAGAGTGTGTCGCAGGAGGGGGATACGGAAGGACACCACCACTCAGTGCGACACGTGCCCCGATCATCCGGGCCTCTGCGTTATCGATTGCTTCAGGGAGTATCACACTTCCATGGAGTACTAAATTTTTATAATCCCCAACAGTTCACTAGAGAACATAAAACACTATGGCTCTCAGACTTTGGAGACACGAAAACTATTTTTCTTTCCCCCAAAAATATTAGTTTTAGTGCAGGCATCCTCAAACTGCGGCCCTCCAGATGTTGTAAAACTATAACTCCCAGCATGCCCAGACAACCTACAGCCATCAGCAGGGCATGGTGGGAATTGTAGTTTTACAACATCTGGAGGGCCGCAGTTTTAGGATGCCTGCTTAGTGTCTCCAAAGTCTGAGAGCCATACATATTGGGCATCGTCGCGTGCGTAAAAGTCGTCGCTATAAAAATAACTTTTGACCAAACGCCTCGGATGAACGGTGTTAAAAATATAAAATAAAAACGGTGCCAAAACACCTATTTTTGGGCAAAATTTCAATTTAAATCCATTTTGCCGGTAATAAAGCAAGGGTTAACAGCCAAACAAAACTAAATATTTATTGCCCCGATTCTGTCGTTTGCAGAAACACCCCATATGTGGTCGTAAATGGCTATATAGCCGCACGGCAGGGCATAGAACGAAGGGAACGCCATACGGTTTCTGGAAGGCAGATTTTGATGGACAGTTTTTTTTTTGACACCATGTCCCATTAGAAGCCCCCCCTGATGTAGCCCAGACTAGAAACTCCAAAAAAGTGACCCCATCTAAGAAACTACACCCCTCAAGGTATTCAAAAGTTACTTTACAAACTATGTTAACCCTTTAGGTGTTCCACAAAACTAAATAGCGAATGTAGAAACAATTTTAGATTTTAATTTTTTTGTTACATTGCCTCAAAAAAGAGTAATATAGAGCAACCAAATATCAAATTTACCCCAAAAATAGTCCCAAAACAACAACCACCTTATCCCGTAGTTTCCTAGATGGGGTCACTTTTATGGAGTTTCTACTCTAGGGGTGCATCAGGGGGCTTGAAAGGGTACATGGTGTAAATAAACCAGTCCAGCAAAATCTGCCTTCCAAAAACCATATGGCGTTCCCCTTCTTCTATGTCCTGCCGTTTAGCCAAATAGTAGTTTACCACCACATATGGGGTGTTTCTGCAAACTACAGAATCAGGGCAACCCATTTTGAGTGTTGTTTGGCAGTTAACCCTTGTTTTACTCCTAGAAAAAATTGATTATATTGGAAAATTTTCCAAAAAATTGAAATTTCATAATTGTTTCTCCATCTGCCATTAACTCTTGTGGAACACCTAAAGGGTTAACAAAGTTTGTAAACCCAGTTTTGAATACCTTGAGGGGTGTACTTTCTTAGATGGAGTCACTTTTTTGAAATTTCTATTCTAGGGGTGCAACAGGGGGCTTCAAATGGGACATGGTATAAACAAAACCAGTCCTGCAAAATCTGCCTTCCAAAACCCATATGGTGTTCCCCTCCTTCTATGTGCTACCGTTCGGCCAAACAGTAGTTTACGACCACATATGGGGTGTTTTTGCAAACTACAGAATCAGGGCAACCCATTTTGAGTGTTGTTTGGCAGTTAACCCTTGTTTTACTCCTAGAAAAAATTGATTATATTGGAAAATTTTCCAAAAAATTGAAATTTCATAATTGTTTCTCCATCTGCCATTAACTCTTGTGGAACACCTAAAGGGTTAACAAAGTTTGTAAACCCAGTTTTGAATACCTTGAGGGGTGTACTTTCTTAGATGGAGTCACTTTTTTGAAATTTCTATTCTAGGGGTGCAACAGGGGGCTTCAAATGGGACATGGTATAAACAAAACCAGTCCTGCAAAATCTGCCTTCCAAAACCCATATGGTGTTCCCCTCCTTCTATGTGCTACCGTTCGGCCAAACAGTAGTTTACGACCACATATGGGGTGTTTTTGCAAACTACAGAATCAGGGCAACCCATTTTGAGTGTTGTTTGGCAGTTAACCCTTGTTTTACTCTTAGAAAAAATTGATTATATTGGAAAATTTTCCAAAAAATTGAAATTTCATAATTGTTTCTCCATCTGCCATTAACTCTTGTGGAACACCTAAAGGGTTAACAAAGTTTGTAAACCCAGTTTTGAATACCTTGAGGGGTGTACTTTCTTAGATGGAGTCACTTTTTTGAAATTTCTATTCTAGGGGTGCAACAGGGGGCTTCAAATGGGACATGGTATAAACAAAACCAGTCCTGCAAAATCTGCCTTCCAAAACCCATATGGTGTTCCCCTCCTTCTATGTGCTACCGTTCGGCCAAACAGTAGTTTACGACCACATATGGGGTGTTTTTGCAAACTACAGAATCAGGGCAACCCATTTTGAGTGTTGTTTGGCAGTTAACCCTTATTTTACTCCTGGAAAAAATTTATTATATTGGAAAATTTTCCAAAAAATAGAAATTTCAAAATTGTTTCTCCATCTGCCATTAACTCTTGTGGAACACCTAAAGGGTTAATAAAGTTTGAAAAAACAGTTTTGAATACCTTGAGGGGTGTAGTTTCTAGAATGGGGTCATTTTTGGGAGGTTTCTATTATCTAAGCCTCACAATATGACTTCAAACCTGAACTGGTCCATAAAAAGTGGGATTTTGAAGATTTCTCAAAAATTTCAAAATTTGCTTCTAAACTTCTAAGCCTTGTAACATCCCCAAAAAATAAAATATCATTCCCAAAATGCTACAAACATGAAGTAGACATATGGGGAATGTAAAGTCATCACAATTTTTGGGGGTATTACTATGTATTACAGAAGTAGAGAAACTGAAACTTTGAAATTTGCTAATTTTTCAAAATTTTTGGTAAAAAATGTATTTTTTTATGCAAAAAAAATAACTTTTTTGACCCAATTTTAGCAGTGTCATGAAGTACAATATGTGACGAAAAAACAATCTCAGAACGGCCTGGGTAAGTCAAAGCGTTTGAAAGTTATGAGCACTTAAAGTGACACTGGTCAGATTTGCAAAAAATGGCCCGGTCCTTAAGGTGAAAATGAGCCCGGTCCTTAAGGGGTTAACCACCTCCCGACCGCCTAACGCACGGATGCGTCCGGAAGGTGGTTGATTTACTCCTCCTGGACGCATCCGTGCGTCATCTCGCGATAGCCGAGATTTCCTGTGAACGCGCGCACACTGGTGCGCGCGCTCACAGGAACGGAAGGTAAGCAAGTGGATCTCCAGCCTGCCAGCGGCGATCGCTCGCTGGCAAGCTGGAGATGTGATTTTTTTAACCCCTAACAGGTATATTAGACGCTGTTTTGATAACAGCGTCTAATATACCTGCTACCTGGTCCTCTGGTGGTCCCTTTTGTTTGGATCGACCACCAGAGGACACAGGCAGCTCAGTAAAGTAGCACCAAACACCACTACACTACACTACACCCCCCCTGTCACTTATTAACCCCTTATGAACCCCTGATCACCCCATATAGACTCCCTGATCACCCCCTGTCATTGATCACCCCCCTGTAAGGCTCCATTCAGAGGTCTGTATGATTTTTACGGATCCACAGACACATGGATCAGATCCACAAAACGCATACGGACGTCTGAATGGAGCCTTACAGGGGGTGATCAATGACAAGGGGGTGATCACGCATATAGACTTCCTGATCACTTCCCTGTCATTGATCACCCCTCTGTAAGGCTCCATTCAGACGTCCGTATGATTTTTACGGATCCACTGATACATGGATCGGATCCGCAAAACACATACGGACGTCTGAATGGAGCCTTACAGGGGGGTGATCAATGACAAGGGGGTGATCACCCATATAGACTCCCTGATCACCCCCCTGTCATTGATCACCCCCCTGTAAGGCTCCATTCAGACATCCGTATGCGTTTTGCGGATCCGATCCATGTATCCGTGGATCCGTAAAAAATCATACGGACGTCTGAATGGAGCCTTACAGGTGGGTGATCAATGACAGGGGGGTGATCAATGACAGGGGGGTGATCACCCCATATAGACTCCCTGATCACCCCCCTTGTCATTGATCACCCCCTGTAAGGCTCCATTCAGACGTCCGTATGCGTTTTGCGGATCCGATCCATGTATCCGTGGATCCGTAAAAAATCATACGGACGTCTGAATGGAGCCTTACAGGGGGGTGATCAATGACAGGGGGGTGATCACCCCATATAGACTCCCTGATCACCCCCCTGTCATTGATCACCCCCTGTCAGGCTCCATTCAGACATTTTTTTGGGCCCAAGAAGAAGACACCCCAAGGTGTCATTTTACATATACCCATGCTGGGTGAGAGAAATATCTTGGTCAAATGCCAACTTTGTATAAAATAATTGTAAAAGTTGTCTTTTGCCAAGATATTTCTCTCACCCAGCATGGGTATATGTAAAATGACACCCCAAAACACATTCCCCAACTTCTCCTGAGTACGGCGATACCAGATGTGCGACACTTTTTTGCAGCCAAGGTGGGCAAAGGGGCACACATTCCAAAGTGCACCTTTCGGATATCACTGTTCATTTTTTACAGATTTTGATTGCAAACTACTACTCACACATATGGGCCCCTAAATTGCCAGGGCAGTATAACTACGCCACAAGTGACCCCATTTTGGAAAGAAGACACCCCAAGGTATTCCGTGAGGGGCATGGCGAGTTCCTAGAATTTTTTATTTTATGTCGCAAGTTAGTGGAATATGAGACTTTGTAAGAAAAAAATAAAATGAAAAATAAATCATCATTTTCCGCTAACTTGTGACAAAAAATAAAAAGTTCTATGAACTCACTATGCCCATCAGCGAATACCTTAGGGTGTCTACTTTCCTAAATGGGGTCATTTGTGGGGTGTTTGTACTGTCTGGGCATTGTAGAACTTCAGGAAACATGACAGGTGCTCAGAAAGTCAGAGCTGCTTCAAAAAGCGGAAATTCACATTTTTGTACCATAGTTTGTAAACGCTATAACTTTTACCCAAACCATTTTTTTTGACCCAAACATTTTTTTTATCAAAGACATGTAGAACAATAAATTTAGCGAAAAATTTATATATGGATGTTGTTTTTTTTGCTAAATTTTACAACTGAAAGTGAAAAATGTCATTTTTTTGCAAAAAAATCTTTAAATTTCGATTAATAACAAAAAAAGTTAAAATGTCAGCAGCAATGAAATACCACCAAATGAAAGCTCTATTAGTGAGAAGAAAAGGAGGTAAAATTAATTTGGGTGGTAAGTTGCATGACCGAGCAATTAACGGTGAAAGTAGTGTAGTGCAGAAGTGTAAAAAGTGGCCTGGTCATTAAGGGGGTTTCAGCTAGCGGGATTGAAGTGGTTAAAATTGGTATCACTGAAAAGAATAGATCGGCCCGCAAAAAATTAGCCCTCACACAGCCCCTTACACATAGCTACAAAAAAGTTATAGGGGTCAGAATATGGTTATGAAAACAAAAGGTTTTCCTCAAAGGTTTTAATTATTTTTCAAAAACGCAAGAAAAATTATGCAAGTGTGGTATCGTTAGAACCGTACTGACCTAGAGAATGAAGATAACAGGTCAATTTTGCCGCATAGTGTACAGTGTAAAAAACAAATAAATAAAAATCTTTATCAGAATTGCATTTTTTCCCAATTCTACACCATTTGGAATTTTATTTACTACATGGTATGCAACCGTAAATGATGCCATTAGAAAGTACAACCTGTCCCGCAAAAAATAAGCCCTCATAAGGCTATGTGAATTGAAAAATAAAAAAGTTAGGACTATGGAAAGGCGGGGAGTGAAAAACGCAAAAATTGAAAATCCCAGGGTCTGAAGGGGTTAAATTACATAAGAGAAAATGCCAAGAACTGGGATTCTCTCCAGATGACATGCTTCACTTTCTCACTTTAAATTCCTTACTTGAAGAGGGACAAAGGCAAGGGTACTTTCACACTAGCGTCAAGGGACTCCTGCAGGCTGTTCCTGCCACTAGTGCACACGTGTCCCCGGACTACCGCTCCAGCACCTTTGACTATAATAGGGGCGGGGCGGAGTTCCGGCTGCAGTACGGTAGCGCGCGCCAAGAGGCCGCCAGAATAAAAGTCCTGTAGTTCAATTGGGGTATGCTACGAGCTGATCCTGACATAGAAGAATCACTCACAAAGTATTCCAAATGACTGCCTTTATCAGTTGTCTCTTGATGGCAGTCATTTTCCTCTGCACCTGCAACTCTGGAGATAAATATCTGGGCAAAACTTGGGATCCTTCCCTATACTCCAGTACGCTTTTCACATTCAGATAACAGGGCAGCAGGAGACAGAGGGGTTCCTTTTTAAAGGTTGTTGGTTTGCCTGACTTCATGACTCCCCACCATGTGTCAATTCACCCCATGAGGTTGTACCCCTGAAGATGCGCCATTGGTTGTATGTGTGCAGAAACTATATTAGTGCAAAATCTGAATATAATAGTATTTCACTTGAGGCCTAGTAGGGAAAAAAATCTCCCTTCATATTTAGAAAGTAAAAGAAGAATTACTTTTTCTAAACAACCATTTTCTTGTTAGCAGATGAAGCTCCCAGACAAGTGTCATTGTGAATATAACATAACCTGTTTAAAACATGTTTGAGTGTTTCATTTTTATCATGAATATATATACAACAGATTAGGAAAGAGCTGTAAAACCTATTTTCAGAGTCAATTTAATCTTGCAGCTGAACAGCACACAGCACTTAGTACTGATTAAAAAGTTACAAGCCATTCTGAACTAGAGCCATGAACAATCTGGCCGATGAGGAAAAAACAGCGGCCCAGTCTCTGTGACATAATATATTTTCTTTACATAATAATGAAGTTAAATTATACATTACAGCTATGAACTTTTATGTTTTCTAATGTATAAATGTTTAATATAAAGGCTATTTATAAATACACACAGAAAATGAAATAGATTAGCATGCAATAACTTTCCCATTTGGGCAACGTACAATTTAAAATGCAGATTTTGACAGATTTATCGCTAATTAAGCATGGGACCAACTGGATCACCACTTTTGGCAACCAAGGAGTGTGTGGAATCTACAGCCCCAGCTGCAAAATCTATGGGCAAAGGTTCTGCAGGATACCATACGGAACGTGTATGCTTCAATGCCCAAATGTATCTCATCTTCCATCCAGACTAGAGATGGCTAGACAGGGTTCTAGAGCTTCCTTTCAATTGTACAGTTTTCCTCTTAATTTATCCTTTTGCTCTGATATTGTAATTATTTATACTGATATATACAGGGGTCGAGTGGAGGGGGAACGCATGGGAACGGCGTTCCTGCACTTTTTTCATGGCAGGAACGCCGTTCCCTTTCAGCCTCAAGCCAGGAGAACACGGCTGAATCAGATTCACAGGGGGAGACGGAGCGCACTGTGCAGGGCAGGTTAAGGGAGGAGGGGTGGCTTCAGTTGAGAGGAAGCTGTCTGTGCGGTGCCGCTGCCTGCGACTCCTCTCATGGCACCCCGCCCTGCCCCCTAATGACATCATCTCCTTCACTACGAGATCATTTAGAATGTCTTTTAGAAAAGTTTGTCCTGGGATTCGTTCTCACAACCTCTACACATCAGAGGAAGGCATTTACCCTCACAGCCATGAAAGCCGTCTAGGTAGTTGCTTAAAAAAAAAAATATAAGACTTCTAATTATACCTAGTGTACTGATATCTAGTGTACAACCATACACATGACAGCTGCCCACTGTGTATGGATGTAGCAGAGCTGGGTGTGTTGGGGCAGCTGTCATGTGTATGGTTGTACACTAGGTATCAGTACACTAGGTATAAGTAGAAGTCTTATTTTTTTTTTTTTAAACAGCTACCTTGACAGCTTTTATGGCTGTGAGGGTAAATGCCTTGCCTCTGATGTGTAGAGGTCATGAGTTCGAATCCCAGGACAAACTTTTCTAAAAGTGTTTTTTTTTTTTTTTATAAGACTTCTACTGATACCTAGTTTACTGATACCAAGTGTACAACCATACACATGACAGCTGCCCACTGTGTATGGATGTAGCAGGGCTGGGTGTGTTGGGGCAGCTGTCATGTGTATGGTTGTACACTAGGTATCAGTACACTAGGTATAAGTAGAAGTCTTAGTTTTTTTTTTTTAAGCAACTACCTCAACAGCTTTTATGGCTGTGAGGGTAAATGCCTTGCCTGTAATGTGTAGAGGTCATGAGTTCGAATCCCAGGACAAACTAAAAGTGTTTTTTTTTTCTTTTTCTGATACTTCTACTGATACCTTGTGTACTGATACCTAGTGTACAACCATACACATGACAGCTGCCCCAACACACCCAGCTCTGCTACATCCATACACAGTGGGCAAAGTTACCTACAGTAGAAGTCTTATATATATTTTTTTTTAAGAAGCAAGCTAGACAGCTTTCATAGCTGTGAGGGCATATGCCTTGCTTCTGCTGTGTAGAGGTCATGAGATCGAATCCCAGGACAACCTTTTCTAAAAGTGCTATTTTTTTAATTTATTTTTTAGTCCGCAGCGACACAAATTACAGCATGCTAGATTTTCTGTGCTTTTTTATTTTTTGGAGGGGGGGGGGGGTTGCAGTGGATCTTGGGTGAGTTCCCACACTTTTTTTCCCAGGACTTGACCCCTGGATATATATATATATTTTATTTCATTCCAGCAACTGCTTATTGGACGTTATTTTATTTTTGTCAATAAGTTTATATACTGTATACATCTGGGGGCTCTGTTCTAAAAATTGGAGGAGCTCCAGCAGTCTGACCCCAATAAGTTAGAAAGTTATGGGATAACTTCAAAACTTGGCACAACTCTTTTAACCCCAGAATGTTTTAATAAATGTGAGAGAAAACCAAAAAAAACACATCAGCAAGGGAAGAACATTTAAACATCATGCAGACATCATTGCCCTTGTTCTGCCCAGCAGGGATAGAAAATGATTTCAGTTCATTCTGCCAGAGTCTTAGTATTTCTCAAGTGGTTAGTGTGGTTATAGCACCATCTAGCGGTGTTAAGTTTTATTACAGTTT
This sequence comes from Bufo gargarizans, assembly GCF_014858855.1. NCBI lineage: Eukaryota > Metazoa > Chordata > Amphibia > Anura > Bufonidae > Bufo > Bufo gargarizans. The sequence continues at coordinate 264,702,185 of NC_058080.1, forward strand.
GTTTTTCCTGTTGCAAAGACTACTGCATTGTGGGTGGGGCATTGTATTTTGGGAGTGCAAAGCATCCTGGGAAAGAGAAGCCTCCAGTCTCAGGACACACCAGCAGAGATGTCCTTTTGCATATCTCCTTCTCAAACTCCACCATCCTTGTAAAAGCATATCTGGTGAGAGATCTACCTTTTTTTCAGGGACATATGTTATGCAGAGCTGTTAAGCTAGTTATAATTGTTACTCAATGAGTTGGTACTACTGTTAGCTAGACATTTTACAATGTGCTTTCAGTGTTAATGCAAATGTTATAGTACCATGCTATCTATACTTATACTTACTATTTGTATTTTTATAGTTTTATCAAACAATCCTGTTTTGCCAATCAAACAATCCTGTTTTACCAATCAACAAGTTAGAGTACAAAGAACAGTCCTCTTATTTGGAAAACAGGAATGGTTTATGCTGAATGTCAGATTGCACACTGTGTGAACGTGTATGAAGACAGAAAAGTAAAACAAATGCTAGTCACCAGCAATAGTGGATCTGACTATACGGAGCAGCCATCACACTCGTGGTCCTGCGTACAAGATTCCAGCGGTTGCCATACAGTCACAAGAAGTGAGAGTGCAGCCCCCAATAAGTGCAGCACAATTCAGTCAGCAAAAGGCACACAATGTCCGCTATCCAGGAAACATCATACAGGACCAGGTCATGAGCAAGCTGCTCTAGCAAGTCCTCAATAAAAAAAAGGTTGCTCTCGCCCGTGCAGAAGCTGAGGCTGAAAAAGTAAGGTCTTCCATTGCTGCACAAGAGATGCAACTAAAGAAAGAGAGAGTGTTTAGGAAAAAAGAGAGAGCATGCCTGCAAGCGTCAAAAGAAAAAGAGAGAGCATTGCTGGAAGAAGAGAGAGCACGCCTGCAAGAGTCACTGGAAGAAGAGACAGCATGCCTGCAAGCATCACTGGAGAAACTAGCCGCAGAGAAAGAATCGGCAGCCGCAGTATCCAAAGCAGAGTTCCTAGAAGCCTTGGAGTTCCCCGAATCTGAAAAACACAGTCAAGTACTTTGGTCAGACCTAGATGAACAAGATCCAACACAGCATGTCTCAGAATACGTCCATCAGCATCCCAAGACAGAAAATGACTATGATCCAGAATATCAGACAGCTTATACAAATCGCAGTACCTTGAGCAGGACGGTATGCAAAAAAAGCAATGCTGACCACAACTACCACCCTACAGAACAGAAGCTACCACCTTCGCTTTGACTAAAAGGGACAACTTTCACATCAGAATGGTCTTATACAGACTTCCCTAAGCCAGAAACCCCTAAAAGGAATGGTAATACACCACACACGCAGCATAACAACAGCACAACGGGTAGTATCGGCACTAACCAGGCTGCACTAGACTTCACTAAGTTCTTTGATAAACGGGAGCTGTTTACCAAAGAACTTATAAACTTCACTGATCGCCCCAAGAACTACAAGGCATGGCGAGCCTTCTTCCAGAACGCCATAAGGGACTGCAGTGAGGAGTTAGATCTCTTGGTAAAGTGGCTTGGAAGCGAGTCTGCTGAAGATGCCAAAATAATCTGAGACATTAAAATAAACTATCAGGGCAAAGGCCTAAAGATGGTGTGGGAAAGACTTGATGAGTGTTATGGGTCAATAGAAGCTATAGAAAATGCTTTATATAAGAGAATTAATAATTTTGCCTTCACTCTGCGGTCCAGCTCACCCCAAACCATCTCGATTGGGTTCAGGTCCGGTGACTGTGGAGGCCAGGTCATCTGGCGAAGCACCCCATCACTCTCCTTCATGGTCAAATAGCCCTTACACAGCCTGGATGTGTGTTTGGGGTCATTGTCCCGTTGAAAAATAAATGATGGTCCAACTAAACGCAAACCGGATGGAATAGCATGCCGCTGCAAGATGCTGTGGTAGCCATGCTGGTTCAGTATGCCTTCTATTTTGAATAAATCCCCAACAGTGTCACCAGCAAAGCACCCCCACACCATCACACCTCCTCCTCCATGCTTCACGGTGGGAACCAGGCATGTAGAGTCCATCCGTTCACCTTTTCTGCGTCGCATAAAGACACGGTGGTTGAAACCAAAGATCTCAAATTTTGACTCATCAGACCAAAGCACAGATTTCCACTGGTCTAATGTCCATCCCTTGTGTTCTTTAGCCCAAACAAGTCTCTTCTGCTTGTTGCCTGTCCTTAGCAGTGGTTTCCTAGCAGATATTCTACCATGAAGGCCTGATTCACACAGTCTCCTCTTAACAGTTGTTCTAGAGATGTGTCTCCTGCTAGAACTCTGTGTGGCATTGACCTGGTCTCTAATCTGAGCTGCTGTTAACCTGCAATTTCTGAGGCTGGTGACTCGGATGAACTTATCCTCCGCAGCAGAGGTGAATCTTGGTCTTCCTTTCCTGGGGCGGTCCGCATGTGAGCCTGTTTCTTTGTAGCGCTTGATGGTTTTTGTGACTGCACTTGGGGACACTTTCAAAGTTTTGCCAATTTTTCAGACTGACTGACTTTCATTTCTTAAAGTAATGATGGCCACTCCTTTTTCTTTACTTATCTGCTTTTTTATTGCCATAATACAAATTCTATTCAGTAGGACTATCAGCTGTGTATCCACCTGACTTCTCCACAACGCAACTGATGGTCCCAACCCCATTTATAAGGCAATAAATCCCACTTATTAAACCTGACAGGGCACACCTGTGAAGTGAAAACCATTTTAGGTGACTACCTCTTGAAGCTCATCAAGAGAATGCCAAGAGTGTGCAAAGCAGTAATCAAAGCAAAAGGTGGCTACTTTGAAGAACCTAGAATATGACATATTTTCAGTTGTTTCACACTTTTTTGCTATGTATATAATTCCACATGTGTTAATTCATAGTTTTGATGCCTTCAGTGTGAATCTACAATTTTCATAGTCATGAAAATAAAGAAAACTCTTTGAATGAGAAGGTGTGTCCAAACTTTTGGTCTGTACTGTATATACAGTAAAACCACTACAAAAGACCACCTCTTTGATAAGATCAATCCTGTTTCCATACCAGATTTCCTGTGACAGTTTTTCAGATGCACCATGTATTTGAGATGACCCCCCCCCCCCCTCCCACTCTGAAGGCATCTACAATGTGGGTTGGCTACCAATTTAAACAAAAACATAACTAAAATTATCTATAAATATGACCCAGGGTGTTAATGGGAGGCTTAGAAAGATTTTCATTTAGTGGATTGAAAAAATTATGTTATGATTAACAACTTACTGATCAGCGTGTTTTGGGCCTTAGTGAGCAATGAATTTTTTTTATTTTTGTCTCATTCTAAGAGCTAGAACTTTATTTTTCCATCGATCTAGCTGTATAAAGACTTGTTTTGCAGGACAAGTTGTAGTATTTAAAGGGGTTGTCTCACTTCCACAAATAGCATTTATTATGTATAGAACGTTAACAGAAGGCACTTACTAATGTATAGTTATTATATACATTGCTTCATTTTCTGGATGGATTTATTTTTCCATCACATTATACACTTCTCGTATGCATGGTTACGACTACCCTGCAATTCATCAGCGGTGGTCGTGCTTGTCCATTATAGGAAAAAGCACCAGCCTCTGTGAGCTCTGATGGTCGCGAGGCCGGTGTATTTTCTTATCGCGTGAAAGTACGGCCAACACTGCTGGACTGCAGGGTGGTCGGAACCATGGAAAGGAGCAGTGTATAATGTGATGGAAAAATGAATTCAGCCAGCAAAGGAGGTAATATAGACAATCACAATACATTAGTAAGTGCTGCCTTGTATTAACTTTCTCTACATGATAAATGCCACTTGCTGAATTGAGACAACCCCTTTAAGGAGCTATTCTGATTAGAGCAAGTTATCCCCTATCCACAGGACAGAGGATAACTATCAGATCGGTGAGGAATCGGCTGGGCAGAAATGTATGTCACCACTCTGTTTATTTCTATAGGAGCACAGGAATTCAATGCTCAGCTATCTCTGGCGCTCCCATAGAAATGAATGGAGCGTCAAAGCACATTTCCAGCCAGTTGCTCCATCCATAAGTGGGGGTCCATGCAGTAGGAACTCCACTAATCTGGTAGTTAACCCGTATCCCATGGATAGGGGATAAATTGTTAAAACTGAAATAGCTGGGGGCACTCGTATTGTTAAGTGCTTGTATGGGTGCAAGGTAGGGTGTGTAGAGTGCAATGGCCAGAGTAGGGTGTAGGAGTCAGAAGCCAGGCCAGACATAGTTGAACAAACATCTCTTTTACTTAAGTGCAAAATGGGAGTTGTAGTACATCCAATTATAGAAGACACAGTTCCAGCTCTACACAGTGAAGTTATCTCCCAGATACCGATGTATGGCTTTTGGCAGGGCTGAGAGTTATGGACTTCTTTACTTTCTATCTTTCTCAAGTGTCTTCCTGCTGAATCTGTGGCAGACAATTGTCCTTTTATAATGGTGGCTGTAATGTCCACTGTGGGGTACAACTGGCCAACTTGTGTCCAGGTGTGAAGTGTGTGAATTGTATCTTAATGGTGTCCCTCACAGCAGCAATGTCTGAATAGCTGAAGTAGAAGGTTACGTGACTGACTCCTATGCTTGACAATGCTGATTTAATCTTTCCCACTTCTCCTTTGTCTCTCTCTTTCCCCCCTTCTGTAGATCTTACAGAGATCAGTGAGTCTATGTAGCTTTGGTACTGCAGATACCCCCTTACTCTGGGGTACTGCATATACACAATCTCAAATGCAATCACTTTTTTGTCAAAACGCAAAAAAAGTAAATTCATTTAAACAACCATAAATTTAAAAAGTAATTGTCAAAAATGCTAAATTGTCATAGTAGTGCTTTAAATCTTACGGTATTTCAAGATTATTTCATTATAAAAGTGCATAGCAACCTGAAATTACTTAGAAAAACGTATTTTTGATTGAAAACACCTTTATTACAATCAATCATTATACATACATACTTTAGTACTGTAAAGGAGCACGGGCCATGAGGCAGTACTTAATAAATAACTTACAGTCATCTTTGCGAATATAGCATTGTTATGTAACGCACAGGCTAACCTACACTATACATCACAATGCATGCTATTCAATCACAAAACCTTCCAACAAAGTATTTAGACCGTGATGAGGGGAGGGGAGAAGGAAGGAGTGGGTAGGGAGAGAAAATTACATGCCCTCAGCTATATTGGGAAGACAGAAACAAACCGGTAGAGAGGGTGAAGGAGAGGGGTTTAGTCCTCTTCTTCGTCGTCGAAGTCCAAGATGTTGTAATCCCGCAGCAGACTATGGATAGGTCTGCGGCAGTCCAGTACGGACTTGTTCTCCCTCCTGGCTGGTTCCTGGCAAATCATATAGCGTCCTTAAAACAGTTCATAAGGCGCCAGGCCTCCTGGATGGCTTCAACAGTATGAATCCCAGGAAATAGTCTGTACATCACCGAAGTGTATTGCAGGCTGTTCCTGGGCACAGAGTCTATAAATTCATGTTCCAGGGCATCCAACAGGCCCTGCGCAAAAGGGCACTCCCAAAACAGGTGATACAATGTTTCTTCCTTGAACGGGCACCTGGGGCAATAACGGGTTTTGCTGAGGTTGCGGGAGTGCATGAATGACCGGATGGGCAAGCCACCCTGAATGGCCATCCATAACAAGTCCTTTTGCCCGTTGGTTAACCTGTCTGATGACACATTAGTCCAAACTGTCTCTGCGGTGTTGTCGTAGATCCCTCAAATTGACTCCACTGCTTCCTTTGCTCTGATGAGCTTGTGGATAGTCTTTGGTTTCCACAAGTCGGGCTTGAGGCCCTCCAGCTGATGTTTCCTCACAAACTTGATGACCTTTCCATAATACCAGGGAGCGTGCCAGTTGTAAGGGATGAAGCTGTCCCAGTTGTCCCAGCCCAGACCCCTCCAGAGGGGCAGCAGGAAAAAGTTAGACATAGCCTTGCCCGCAGAGCCGTTAGCTGTTCTCATAGTCTAACGAACGCTGTAACAAGCAAAGGCGATCTGCAGTAAAGTGGGCAGGCCCTGAATGCCCTTTCTGCTCTTGCGGGGCACTTTGTACATGATGGCTCGCTTCACTCTGTCAATCTTGGATCCCCAAATGAAGCGAAACACTGTCCTAGTGATGGCCCTGGAAACAGTGGCATGAGGGGGCCATGCCTGTGTGGTGTACTGTAGCACAGGCAGAACTTTGTTATGCAGGATGAGTGCTTTGCCCTCAATCGTGAGTTGTCTGAGGCTCCACAGTCCGATTCTCTGGTTGACTTTGGCCAAGCATTCTTCCCAAGACTTGAGGGATGCGCCTTCCTTCCCGAACCAGACTCCCAGATTCTTGATAAAGTCCGATTTGATGGTAAATGGAAAGGGGGCAGAAGAAGCCAGTTGCCAGTCCCCAAAGAGCATGGCTTCCGACTTCCCTCAGTTGACTTTGGCCCCTGAAGCTTGTCTGAACTCCTCACAGGTCTGGACGAGTGCAGCCACTGAATGCCTGTCAGCGCAGAAGATGGTCACGTTGTCCATGTACAGCTAGCACTTGATCTCGTAGTGTCCTGGTCCTGGTGCGGTGATCCCTCTGATCTCTCCATTCTGCAGGATAGAATTTATGAAGAGTTCCATAACACAAACAAAAAAGAGAGGTGAAAGAGGGCAGCCTTGACAGACCCCAGAGTGCACCGGAAAGGGCTTAGTCTTCCAGTCGTTCACCAGCACCGTGCTGCAAATATCTAGGTACATCAGATTAATAAACGAACAGAACCTCCTGCCTAGACCCAGCTTGCGCAAAGCATTGCCCATGATTTCATGAGACACTTGGTAAAAGCCTTCTCCTGATCAAGGCTGACCAGGGCAGTATTTGATGTATTGTACCGTGTTTCTCATGAGAGCGAGGGTGTCTGCGATCTGAATGGCTCAGTGATCAGAGAAGAAGCAATGGATCATAGAGTGCCTACACCGCCTGAAAAAAACACAAAGTTTATTCGAGAACAGAGTGAGCCATCTGGTCGGCTCTACGTATAATTAATGGAGCCTTTCCCCATGGAGCCCACAACGTCCTGAAAGGACACTTCGGTCACCATCTCAATAAGCAGTTTGGAAGTGACATCTAATTTGCTCGAAATGCCAGAGCTGTGTCTGTCCTCCTCCTCGATCAGGCAGTTGTTGAAGTCCCCAGCCATCACTACGGCCCTAGCGGTAGCGAGCTGCAGTCTTAGGGCCTGGAAAAGCTCCAGTCGCTCACCCTTGTCAGGGGAAGCATACACATTGATGAGCCTAACTAGATCTCCCACCCAGGAACCGTCTACGAAAAGTAGCCTGCCGCAGATGAGCTCCTGGATGGAGTCAAGTGGCCTGGGGCAGGTGTCTGCTTATCCTCTTTCTTTTTGGACTGCTTCACTTTAGCTTTAGTTGCCACTGGAGTTGCGGATGGGGTGGTATTCCCTCTGGACGGCGCTCTGGCTGCGACTGCTGCCCAGGTGCGTTCTCTATTTAGGCAGTCCTTGTAGATATGTGAAGCCAGTCCACACAGGTTGCATGGCGTCTTCTTAGGGCAATCCCAGTACCATTTACATATGGCCTTTAAAGGATCTCCTGACACCCCGACTGCGTACCTCCGTTAATGGATGCTCCCAGTGCCTCCCCAGGACTCCAAGCACTCCGCTCAACACTGATACCACCACAAGAACCAGGAACAGCTCTTACAAGAGCTAGGAGTAATAGCTAGGGGAGTATACACGTATAGCAATCCCCACACACGTAAGACGAGGCTTTATGTTGAATGTTAAACAGGAACTGTCTCTGCTCCTAATACAGTGTCCTGTTGCTGGGGAAAGGAGACTGGGCTCTCTATTCCCTGTAGGACACTCTGCCGCTGGGGGACAGGACCGACTGTCTCTTCCCCCTGTAACTCAGCCTGCTGCTGGGGAATTCAGGACTGGTGGCCTCTCCACCGGCCACCTGGGGTTCTTCCCAGTAAACATCCACAATATCCTCCCAGCTGAAGGGCTCTGGACCTGGGTCTGACTTCTTGCTGTCCTGCTGAGCCTTCCCAATGGAGTGGAAGAGATCTCAGTAGTCCTGCTCCAGTTCCCACTCAAGGGTTGCTAGGTGAGCCAGGTCTTTCTCTACCTCATGGGGGTCATCCCAATCCTGCCTAGCCTCCCTCTCGTAGAAAATGTCCTGAAGTCTGGACTGTGCAGGGCTCCCAAAGTCAGGCTCTGCAAAGGACTCCCATAACAAGCCACGACCATCAAACGTCTCTCCCTCTGGCTTGTCATGCTCAGTTGTCCAGGGTATATACTGTGCCATATACCACCAGAGCGCCTGATCCTCCAGCCATAACTCCTGCCATACCCGATGCGTTCCTTCACCCATTCCTCCAGGGGCTGCTCTCCCAGGAAGGGCATCCGCAGGGCCACTTGCTTCTGCAATCGCTGCTCTTCACTTGGGAGACTCTCGCCTCGCTGGTATTGTACATTATCCAGGGCCTGGTACCAGATGCCTTTCCTTAATGCATCCCGGCCATCCAGGTCTTCCTCATCGTATGCCACTGCTGGTTCCATCCTGGTGCTGTCAGGGTCACTGTACTAGGACATGCGTTGCCCTCAAATTGTAAAATCCATGGAATGGTGTCTCCTGTAGCTGTCCTTCTGGCTGTGGGAACGATCCCGCCGCTTTCCACCAATGTAAAGGATTTCCTGACACCCCGACTGCGTACCTCCGTTGATGGATGCTCCCAGTGCCTCCCGAGGACTCCAAGCACTCCACTTGACAACGATACCACCACAGGAACCAGGCACAGGAACAGTTCTTGCAAGAGCTAGGAGTAATAGCCAGGGGAGTATACGTGTATAGCAATCCCCACACACATAAGACGAGGCTCTATGTTGAATGTAAAACAGGAACTCTTTATTGAACACACAGCATTGACTTATATACACATGACATACTGAGGATATGACATAGCAGCCAATCCTGTACAGTTTAAACACAAAACTAACCCTATTCAACAAACACAATGGCATTGTCTGTGACGCAATTAACAAACACACTGGCATTGTCTTTGACGCAATCAACAAAATACAACGGGCATTGTCTTTGACGCAATTAACAAAATACAATTACCAAAACACATTGGGCTCTGCCTGTGATTCAATTATCAAACATAATGGGCTAACTTAATCACTCACAGACGGAAACCACACATTTTTCCCAAAACACAGAAAACACCTCAAAACCCCACATATCCCCATAATGTATACATCCATGAATAGCTCTGATCTGGGTGAACAACATATGCAAAAATCACCCAGATCCGAGCAGGGGTTCCTGAATTCCATGGAAGTCATGGTCTGTCTTCTCCTTCAAAGTTAGTATGGGCCATAATCCTGAGGCAAGAGGCTGGCAAACAGGCCCCTCCAAAACCCAGTGGCAAGGTTAGTTTTGCCAAATGGCCACAGAGGCGAAGGTGATGTAGAACATCCTAGTGATGAATGAATAGATGCTCACCACCTCGGGCTTGGAGAATCCATGCTCCAGGACCCTCTTCTTGCCAAAAACAGACTTGCTCATGTCTGGCACTTTCCCGTCCACCTCTTTTAGCTTCAGTACGACTGTCTGCCTAATCCGCGGCTCCAGGGGTGGGGAGACGGGGCTGTGGTTCCTGCTGTTCTGTTGCTTCGGAGGGGTGGTTGCCGCCATGTCAGAAGCCCATGATGTGGAAGCTGAAGCATCCTGGTGGGTCTCTTCTGTGGCCTTTTTCTGTTCTGAACCATTCTTCTTAGTCTTGGTAGGCTCGGAGGCTGAGGCCATGGCTTCTTCCTTCTCGCCTAAGGGTACTTTCACACTTGCGGCAGGACGGATCCGACAGGCTGTTCACCGGATCCGTCCTGCGGCTATTTCGCTGTGCCCGCGGACTGCCGCTCCGTCCCCACCGCGGTGCACGGAGAAAGCCGCCGGATTAAAAAGCCTGACATGCAGTAATTTAGTCCAGCGGGCTTTCCACGTGCACCGCCGTGCTGTGCCGGAGCTCCGCCCCCGTCCCCATTATAGTCCATGGGGACGGAGCGGCGGTCCGCGGGCACGGCGAAATAGCGGCAGGATGGATCCGACATGGTGAACAGCCTGTCGGATCCGTCCTGCCGCAAGTGTGAAAGTACCCTTACTCTCCCTGATGGTGCTTTGCAAAGCGTCCCTTTTGCCACAGGGGGCCTGACCATGCAGATTCATTCTTGCTAGGCAGACCTTCTTCAGGGGAAGGTATTCGCCGAGCTTCTTTTCTTCGTCGGGCTCCCCCAAGGCCGAAGTCTTCAGTCCTCGTCGTCGGGGTTCCTCCTCGAGTCTTCGCAAAGTCTTCTTCTTAATCGCAGTCAGAGAAAATCTTCCAATAGTCATCTTCGGCTGTCGAGATCCAAGTAAGCACTGTCTAACGTCGTACGCCAAGACTATTAAGCCGCAGCCCAAGAGGAGGTCGAAGACCAGAACACTCTTGTTCCCTGGGGAATAGCCCTACACACAATAGCAGCAGTGAGCTGAAGGTGAATTTGATCAATGATGCTCAAAGGCAGAGTGCAGGGGGTACCCACAAGGACCTGGGCCGGCAAGTCAAGGCAGACTGGAAGAGCAGACTACACTGGATCTTAGCCAAAAGGCCGAGAAGTGATCTGAACTTACCTCATGTATAGCGAGAAGAAGAGTTACCATTACACTACAGACCTGTTCTTTTTGAAGTGATACATTTTCTGTGCTGAAAGAGCTATTATGTTCCCAGTAATAGCACTAAATAGTATATTACTGAAAAGGAATGGGAAAAATTTGCGCCATTTACCAATTACGATAAATAATGTGTTCAATAAATTGTATATCTCATTAGACAGCAAATACTCTTTTGTTATATTTTATACTGTTTAAAAAAATGTAATGGTTTTTGCTTTATTTTTTAATAACAATAACTTTGCAAAATATTGTAACTTTTATCATAAAAATAACTGGAAAATAAAAACTCTATTTTTCTCTGCCACAACTTTTCCTATAAATAGTGTTTCATAGATCCCAAAAATATTTGAACCCCAGACCTTCTGTAACAATAAATAGCTGACTTACCAACTCCTCTATAGAAAAACTCTACTGTTAAGAGGGGATTTTTTTTATGCCTTACAGTATTACTGTTTGTTTTTTCAGTTTACTTGTTACATCAAATCGCGGAAAAATAAAAAAATAAAACATCCTGCACGATATGATATTGAATGTTGCTGATGTACATAGCTACATTTATACAATCACAGAAAATAATGCACTATAATAATAGATGCAAGCATAACATATGGACTAAGCCCTCACTTTATTGATAAAATATGAGACACTTGGTCAATACATTTTGATCAAAACACATCTAAGCCCACCTACCAAGCGACAAGGTGGTCTCAGTTCAGGCAGGTCCTACGCTAAACCTGCCTATGCCGTTATGCATTTATGTTCAGGAGCGCAGACCCCGCACATACAGGGAGTGCAGAAATATTAGGCAAATGAGTATTTTGACCACATCATCCTCTTTATGCATGTTGTTTTACTCCAAGCTGTATAGGCTCGAAAGCCTACTACCAATTAAGCATATTAGGTGATGTGCATCTCTGTAATGAGAAGGGGTGTGGTCTAATGACATCAACACCCTATATCAGGTGTGCATAATTATTAGGCAACTTCCTTTCCTTTGGCAAAATGGGTCAAAAGAAGGACTTGACAGGCTCAGAAAAGTCAAAAATAGTGAGATATCTTGCAGAGGGATGCAGCACTCTTAAAATTGCAAAGCTTCTGAAGCGTGATCATCGAACAATCAAGTGTTTCATTCAAAATAGTCAACAGGGTCGCAAGAAGCGTGTGGAAAAACCAAGGCGCAAAATAACTGCCCATGAACTGAGAAAAGTCAAGCGTGCAGCTGCCAAGATGTCACTTGCCACCAGTTTGGCCATATTTCAGAGCTGCAACATCACTGGAGTGCCCAAAAGCACAAGGTGTGCAATACTCAGAGACATGGCCAAGGTAAGAAAGGCTGAAAGACGACCACCACTGAACAAGACACACAAGCTGAAACGTCAAGACTGGGCCAAGAAATATCTCAAGACTGATTTTTCAAAGGTTTTATGGACTGATGAAATGAGAGTGAGTCTTGATGGGCCAGATGGATGGGCCCGTGGCTGGATTGGTAAAGGGCAGAGAGCTCCAGTCCGACTCAGACGCCAGCAAGGTGGAGGTGGAGTACTGGTTTGGGCTGGTATCATCAAAGATGAGCTTGTGGGGCCTTTTCGGGTTGAGGATGGAGTCAAGCTCAACTCCCAGTCCTACTGCCAGTTTCTGGAAGACACCTTCTTCAAGCAGTGGTACAGGAAGAAGTCTGCATCCTTCAAGAAAAACATGATTTTCATGCAGGACAATGCTCCATCACACGCGTCCAAGTACTCCACAGCGTGGCTGGCAAGAAAGGGTATAAAAGAAGAAAATCTAATGACATGGCCTCCTTGTTTACCTGATCTGAACCCCATTGAGAACCTGTGGTCCATCATCAAATGTGAGATTTACAAGGAGGGAAAACAGTACACCTCTCTGAACAGTGTCTGGGAGGCTGTGGTTGCTGCTGCACGCAATGTTGATGGTGAACAGATCAAAACACTGACAGAATCCATGGATGGCAGGCTTTTGAGTGTCCTTGCAAAGAAAGGTGGCTATATTGGTCACTGATTTGTTTTTGTTTTGTTTTTGAACGTCAGAAATGTATATTTGTATGAAGCACGGACAAATCTAAATTTCCCTCGGAAACAAGGGAAAAAGGAGAAAAAGGAGCGCACAATAGGGTAGTATGTTCAAAGCACCAGATCGGGATATCAGAGTGAGAAATATCCAAACTCACCTTACAGGGTTGTGCTCCGGCAGGCACAACGCTACTGTAAACTTGATAAAAATAAGACCATTTGAACCAGGGTTGCAGCCGCAGATTTTTGGGATCTTTTGGCTGGGATGTCCAGTCCCTCCAAAAGAATTCGTAGGTAAAGAGAAGAAGAAGTTCTGCATCGGCGCAAATCCACCAGTATGACCAGTCTTAATAGATTATTTTTGTTTTTAATTGGAAACAACGCGTTTCGGGGATGAAACACTCCCCTTCATCAGGTTACATATATACATAGCAAGTATTACATTATTTATAGGTAAATAACTCCAAAAAAAACGCCAAAAACGATGTACCTGGGTGACGCCCCTTGTGGGAGGAGTTATCACCAGGTATCATCTGCATTTACAATATTTCCGAATGCCATTAAATAAATGTGACTGTGAACAGTTTATATATAAAGATCGCATGGGTCTTGTGTCAAAATTCTTTGTAAATCATATTTTCTTTCTGTGGGTCAAACACATTGAGTATCGCTCCCGGTCATGTGATCACTGGTATTAGTGTCACATGACTCGGGAGTCCGGAAGTCTATGCTGGCATGATGCCGCTCGCTAGTATAGGGCGGAGGTGGAGAGGCCCCGGTCGCTTCAGACTGCGCATGTCTGCGCTGGCCGGCGGCTTGGATCTCTCACAGGATGATGGCCGCACTCTGCTCGCTCAAGCTGCGCATGCCCGTGCTGGCCGGCAGCTAGGATGTCACATGATCGTATCTTTGCGATCATGTGACCTACCCCACTTGTCGTTCTGGTCTAGGGGATACTGAGGATCTATTTGTAGAGCTGGATCGAGCTAATTTAGAAAAATGTATGAAACACATGAATAAATCAATGGAAATGTTTAAATAACCATTAGGGGTAATGATAAGAAAGAAATAGTAGATTTCTGTATGTCTCCAGTAAAGGGAATTGTATATGTAAATACATGTATATACAGCAGGTATATCAGTATAAGTATGAATGCATCTATAGAAGTATATATATATTATGATAATAAAAATAAATAGATCTTTATATATATTTAATAAATAAAGCATGAATTTGATATGTATATAAAAATGTATAAAAAATCCTTATCAAATGTGAAATTCCATAAAAAATTCCATAAAAAAATGTGAAATCACATAAAAGACTATAGAAAAAAAAAAAAAAAAAATATATATATATATATATATATATATAAAATATATATATATATATATATATATATATATAAAAAAATTAAAATTAAAAAAGTGTATATATGTGTATAGAGGTAAGAATAGATAGGTAGATAAATAAATAAATATCCCCATTATAAATTAATTTCAAACGCCTCATTCAGACCATACGGGTTCAAACTATTGATTTTAAAAATCCAATACATCTCTCGACGTCTGATGTACTGGGCGTCTGTTTGGAGATGTAATGGAATATGTTCAATAGGTGTTATAGTGAACCCCGCTGGGTTCCCTTCATGGTGTTCTGCCGCATGTCTGGACACACTGTGTTTCATATACTTTTTTCGGATTTTTGAACGGTGTGTGTTGAAACGTTTGCGTAGAGTTTATCCTATTTTGAAAAGCCCCAAAACAGTAGATATCACTCATTTTTTTCATCCGCTAGGCCGGAAACCCACCAAAAGAAAAAACCTAGAAGAGGATGCCGAGCAGGCAAAAATAAAATCAAAAAGAAAAACATAAACATGAGATATGACACGGAAAAAACAACTAACAACGAAAAATCTTCAGGTATTTTTAACCTATCATCATACACACTAAAGAAAGCAGAAATTTCAGTACTATCGAAAGGTCTGTCCTTTTGTCCCACAGGCAAAATAAATGAATTTGATTTGTTTTTAGATCTCAATAGATTCATTAAGAAATTAACCCTTAAAAGACACTTCAAAATACAAGAAAACTCAGCAGCAAAATTACCACAGATACAAATAGAAACTACCCCAACAGAAGGACTAGGCCCAAAAGCGATTCCATCAGGCCTCAGACCACCATCCAATTTTTATCCCATTCACCATAAGGGCAATTTTCTTGATACATTTTATTCGTTAGTATCAAATGAATTTAGAAAAATAAACCAAGAGACACTTCCACAAGTTCAAACGAAACACAAAAAACATAACCTAAAACCATATGAGAAAATAGCTCTCAAAAATCTACAATCCAATACAAAAATTACGATAAGAAGTGCAGACAAAGGGGGTGGAATCGTGATCCAAAACAGAGACGATTATATAAAAGAAGCTCTGAACATACTCTCAGATAAGAACTATTATCTACCGTTAGACAGCGACCCCTCTAAACAGTATAGGGATGAATTCGAAAAACTAATAAAATCTGCAGACACTGTTCTGGATAAAAAAGAGAAGGAATATATCCTAGTCAAGGAAGCGACTCTAGCGACTTTTTATCATCTGCCAAAAATACACAAGACCTTAGTAAATCCTCCTGGTAGACCTATAATCTCCGAAGTGTCCTCTCTGACTAGAAACCTTTCCCATTACATTGATGTACACCTTCAAAAATATGTCCAAAATCTAAAATCACATCTTAAAGATTCAACATCATTAATAACATCCCTAAAAGACATCAAGTGGCAAGAAAATTACCATTGGCTAACTTTGGACATATCAGCCCTATACACAAATATTCCCCATAACCTAGGACTCGATTGTACTACTGTCTTCCTAAACAATGATTTCGAAATGCCTCCAGAACAAAAAACCTTTATCACTAAAGGCATTGAATTCATTCTCACCCACAACGTTTTTTCCTTTCAGGAGCAGACCTATAAACAGATACGAGGCACCGCTATGGTGACGCGTTTTGAGCCAAGCTTCGCGAATCTGTTTATGGGTAGATTTGAAGAAAATTTTGTATACCAAACTAAGTTCTGGCAGAAAAACATTATTTACTTCAAAAGATATATCGATGATTTAATCTTCATTTGGGACGGTGAACAATCAACTATAGAAGAATTTATGTCTCACCTAAACACCAACAATTGGGGTATTAAGTTTACAGGCACATACGATAGAACAAAAACAGAATTTTTAGATCTAGAGCTCTTCATCCAAAACAATAAAATCCAAACACGAACCTTCTTTAAAAAGGTGGATAGCAATAGCTATCTGGATTTTAGTAGTACACACTATAGAAAGTGGAAGACAAATGTCCCCTTTAGCCAGTTCAAACGGATCCGCAGGAATTGCACACTAGACTCAGATTTCAGTTCACAATGCAATATTTTGACATCTCGCTTCAATCAAAAAGGGTATCCTAGCAACATCATTTCAGGAGCCAGAGAAAAAGTGAACAAACTAACCCAACTTGAAAGTCTAGCCCCCTCCAGAAAAAGCGATGACAAAAAGAACGACAACAAAGATGATACCCATTCATACTGTTTTAATTTTATAACAACATACAACCAAAACCACAATGCCATCAAGACAACTCTGGGGAAATACTGGCATATCCTCAAAAGAGATCTAATACTGAGTCAAATCATTCCGGAAAATCCGAAATTCACGTACAGAAGAGCCAAAACCCTTAAAAATATACTGGCCCCCAGCAAAATGAGATCTACAACACATTACCCCAACGATGAAAAAGAGAGTGATGCTCCGAAAGGGAGTTTTAAATGTGGCCATTCGAGATGCCTCTGTTGCACCAATATCTATCAACGTTCATCTTTTAATAGTAAGAGCACTGGGGAATCATTCAAAATTCAATCCCACTTGACCTGCAACTTGAATCATGTTATTTATTTATTGGAGTGCCCCTGCCACCTACAATATGTGGGCCGTACAATACAAACTCTACGCAAACGTTTCAACACACACCGTTCAAAAATCCGTAAAAAGTATATGAAACACAGTGTATCCAGACATGCGGCAGAACACCATGAAGGGAACCCAGCGGGGTTCACTATAACACCTATTGAACATATTTATATATATATATTTTTCTATAGTCTTTTATGTGATTTCACATTTTTTTATGGAATTTTTTATGGAATTTCACATTTGATAAGGATTTTTTATACATTTTTATATACATATCTAATTCATGCTTTATTTATTAAATATATATAAAGATCTATTTATTTTTATTATCATAATATATATATATACTTCTATAAATGCATTCATACTTATACTGATATACCTGCTGTATATACATGTATTTACATATACAATTCCCTTTACTGGAGACATACAGAAATCTACTATTTCTTTCTTATCATTACTAGAGTTGAGCGAACACCTGGATGTTCGGGTTCGAGAAGTTCGGCCGAACATCCCGGAAATGTTCGGGTTCGGGATCCGAACCCGATCCGAACTTTGTCCCGAACCCGAACCCCATTGAAGTCAATGGGGAACCGAACTTTTCGGCACTAAAACGGCTGTAAAACAGCCCAGGAAAGGGCTAGAGGGCTGCAAAAGGCAGCAACATGTAGGTAAATCCCCTGCAAACAAATGTGGATAGGGAAATGAATTAAAATAAAAATTAAATAAATAAAAATTAACCAAAATCAATTGGAGAGAGGTTCCATAGCAGAGAATCTGGCTTCCCGTCACCCACCACTGGAACAGTCCATTCTCAGATATTTAGGCCCCGGCACCCAGGCAGAGGAGAGAGGTCCCGTAACAGACAATCTGGCTTCATGTCAGCAGAGAATCAGTCTTCATGTCATAGCAGAGAATCAGGCTTCACGTCAGCCACCACTGCAACAGTCCATTGTCATAAATTTAGGCCCAGCACCCAGGCAGAGGAGAGAGGTCCCGTAACAGAGGATCTGGCTTCATGTCAGCAGAGAATCAGTCTGCATGTCATAGCAGAGAATCAGGCTTCACGTCAGCCACCACTGCAACAGTCCATTGGCATATATTTAGGCCTAGCACCCAGGCAGAGGAGAGAGGTCCCGTAACAGACAATCTGGCTTCATGTCAGCAGAGAATCAGTCTGCATGTCATAGCAGAGAATCAGGCTTCACGTCAGCCACCACTGCAACAATCCATTGGCATATATTTAGGCCTAGCACACAGGCAGAGGAGAGAGGTCCCGTAACAGACAATCTGGCTTCATGTCAGCAGAGAATTAGTCTGCATGTCATAGCAGAGAATGAGGCTTCACGTCAGCCACCACTGCAACAGTCCATTGGCATATATTTAGGCCTAGCACACAGGCAGAGGAGAGAGGTCCCGTAACAGACAATCTGGCTTCATGTCAGCAGAGAATCAGTCTGCATGTCATAGCAGAGAATCAGGCTTCACGTCAGCCACCACTGCAACAGTCCATTGTCATAAATTTAGGCCCAGCACCCAGGCAGAGGAGAGAGGTCCCGTAACAGACAATCTGGCTTCATGTCAGCAGAGAATTAGTCTGCATGTCATAGCAGAGAATGAGGCTTCACGTCAGCCACCACTGCAACAGTCCATTGGCATATATTTAGGCCTAGCACACAGGCAGAGGAGAGAGGTCCCGTAACAGACAATCTGGCTTCATGTCAGCAGAGAATCAGTCTGCATGTCATAGCAGAGAATGAGGCTTCACGTCACCCACCACTGCAACAGTCCATTGGCATATATTTAGGCCTAGCACACAGGCAGAGCAGAGAGGTCCCGTAACAGACAATCTGGCTTCATGTCAGCAGAGAATCAGTCTGCATGTCATAGCAGAGAATGAGGCTTCACGTCACCCACCACTGCAACAGTCCATTGGCATATATTTAGGCCCAGCACCCAGGCAGAGGAGAGAGGTCCCGTAACAGACAATCTGGCTTCATGTCAGCAGAGAATCAGTCTTCATGTCATAGCAGAGAATCAGGCTTCACGTCAGCCACCACTGCAACAGTCCATTGTCATAAATTTAGGCCCAGCACCCAGGCAGAGGAGAGAGGTCCCGTAACAGAGGATCTGGCTTCATGTCAGCAGAGAATCAGTCTGCATGTCATAGCAGAGAATCAGGCTTCACGTCAGCCACCACTGCAACAGTCCATTGGCATATATTTAGGCCTAGCACCCAGGCAGAGGAGAGAGGTCCCGTAACAGACAATCTGGCTTCATGTCAGCAGAGAATCAGTCTGCATGTCATAGCAGAGAATCAGGCTTCACGTCAGCCACCACTGCAACAATCCATTGGCATATATTTAGGCCTAGCACACAGGCAGAGGAGAGAGGTCCCGTAACAGACAATCTGGCTTCATGTCAGCAGAGAATTAGTCTGCATGTCATAGCAGAGAATGAGGCTTCACGTCAGCCACCACTGCAACAGTCCATTGGCATATATTTAGGCCTAGCACACAGGCAGAGGAGAGAGGTCCCGTAACAGACAATCTGGCTTCATGTCAGCAGAGAATCAGTCTGCATGTCATAGCAGAGAATCAGGCTTCACGTCAGCCACCACTGCAACAGTCCATTGTCATAAATTTAGGCCCAGCACCCAGGCAGAGGAGAGAGGTCCCGTAACAGACAATCTGGCTTCATGTCAGCAGAGAATTAGTCTGCATGTCATAGCAGAGAATGAGGCTTCACGTCAGCCACCACTGCAACAGTCCATTGGCATATATTTAGGCCTAGCACACAGGCAGAGGAGAGAGGTCCCGTAACAGACAATCTGGCTTCATGTCAGCAGAGAATCAGTCTGCATGTCATAGCAGAGAATGAGGCTTCACGTCACCCACCACTGCAACAGTCCATTGGCATATATTTAGGCCTAGCACACAGGCAGAGCAGAGAGGTCCCGTAACAGACAATCTGGCTTCATGTCAGCAGAGAATCAGTCTGCATGTCATAGCAGAGAATGAGGCTTCACGTCACCCACCACTGCAACAGTCCATTGGCATATATTTAGGCCCAGCACCCAGGCAGAGGAGAGAGGTCCCGTAACAGACAATCTGGCTTCATGTCAGCAGAGAATCAGTCTTCATGTCATAGCAGAGAATCAGGCTTCACGTCAGCCACCACTGCAACAGTCCATTGTCATAAATTTAGGCCCAGCACCCAGGCAGAGGAGAGAGGTCCCGTAACAGAGGATCTGGCTTCATGTCAGCAGAGAATCAGTCTGCATGTCATAGCAGAGAATCAGGCTTCACGTCAGCCACCACTGCAACAGTCCATTGGCATATATTTAGGCCTAGCACCCAGGCAGAGGAGAGAGGTCCCGTAACAGACAATCTGGCTTCATGTCAGCAGAGAATCAGTCTGCATGTCATAGCAGAGAATCAGGCTTCACGTCAGCCACCACTGCAACAATCCATTGGCATATATTTAGGCCTAGCACACAGGCAGAGGAGAGAGGTCCCGTAACAGACAATCTGGCTTCATGTCAGCAGAGAATTAGTCTGCATGTCATAGCAGAGAATGAGGCTTCACGTCAGCCACCACTGCAACAGTCCATTGGCATATATTTAGGCCTAGCACACAGGCAGAGGAGAGAGGTCCCGTAACAGACAATCTGGCTTCATGTCAGCAGAGAATCAGTCTGCATGTCATAGCAGAGAATCAGGCTTCACGTCAGCCACCACTGCAACAGTCCATTGTCATAAATTTAGGCCCAGCACCCAGGCAGAGGAGAGAGGTCCCGTAACAGACAATCTGGCTTCATGTCAGCAGAGAATTAGTCTGCATGTCATAGCAGAGAATGAGGCTTCACGTCACCCACCACTGCAACAGTCCATTGGCATATATTTAGGCCTAGCACACAGGCAGAGCAGAGAGGTCCCGTAACAGACAATCTGGCTTCATGTCAGCAGAGAATCAGTCTGCATGTCATAGCAGAGAATGAGGCTTCACGTCACCCACCACTGCAACAGTCCATTTTCATAAATTTAGGCCCAGCACCCAGGCAGAGGAGAGAGGTCCCGTAACAGAGGATCTGGCTTCATGTCAGCAGAGAATCAGTCTGCATGTCATAGCAGAGAATCAGGCTTCACGTCAGCCACCACTGCAACAGTCCATTGTCATAAATTTAGGCCCAGCACCCAGGCAGAGGAGAGAGGTCCCGTAACAGACAATCTGGCTTCATGTCAGCAGAGAATTAGTCTGCATGTCATAGCAGAGAATGAGGCTTCACGTCAGCCACCACTGCAACAGTCCATTGGCATATATTTAGGCCTAGCACACAGGCAGAGCAGAGAGGTTCATTCAACTTTGGGTAGCCTCGCAATATAATGGTAAAATGAAAATAAAAATAGGATTGAATGAGGAAGTGCCCTGGAGTCCAATAATATATGGTTATGGGGAGGTAGTTAATGTCTAATCTGGACAAGGGACGGACAGGTCCTGTGGGATCCATGCCTGGTTCATTTTTATGAACGTCAGCTTGTCCACATTTGCTGTAGACAGGCGGCTGCGTTTGTCTGTAATGACGCCCCCTGCCGTGCTGAATACACGTTCAGACAAAACGCTGGCTGCCGGGCAGGCCAGCACCTCCAAGGCATAAAAGGCTAGCTCTGGCCACGTGGACAATTTAGAGACCCAGAAGTTGAATGGGGCCGAACCATCAGTCAGTACGTGGAGGGGTGTGCACACGTACTGTTCCACCATGTTAGTGAAATGTTGCCTCCTGCTAACACGTTGCGTATCAGGTGGTGGTGCAGTTAGCTGTGGCGTGTTGACAAAAGTTTTCCACATCTCTGCCATGCTAACCCTGCCCTCAGAGGAGCTGGCCGTGACACAGCTGCCTTGGCGACCTCTTGCTCCTCCTCTGCCTTGGCCTTGGGCTTCCACTTGTTCCCCTGTGACATTTGGGAATGCTCTCAGTAGCGCGTCTACCAACGTGCGCTTGTACTCGCGCATCTTCCTATCACGCTCCAGTGCAGGAAGTAAGGTGGGCACATTGTCTTTGTAGCGTGGATCCAGCAGGGTGGCAACCCAGTAGTCCGCACAGGTTAAAATGTGGGCAACTCTGCTGTCGTTGCGCAGGCACTGCAGCATGTAGTCGCTCATGTGTGCCAGGCTGCCCAGGGGTAAGGACAAGCTGTCCTCTGTGGGAGGCGTATCGTCATCGTCCTGCCTTTCCCCCCAGCCACGCACCAGTGATGGACCCGAGCTGCGTTGGGTGCCACCCCGCTGTGACCATGCTTCATCCTCATCCTCCTCCACCTCCTCCTCATCCTCGTCCTCCTCGTCCTCCAGTAGTGGGCCCTGGCTGGCCACATTTGTACCTGGCCTCTGCTGTTGCCAAAAACCTCCCTCTGAGTCACTTCGAAGAGACTGGCCTGAAAGTGCTAAAAATGACCCCTCTTCCTCCTCCTCCTCCTCCTCCTGGGCCACCTCCTCTTCCATCATCGCCCTAAGTGTTTTCTCAAGGAGACATAGAAGTGGTATTGTAACGCTGATAACGGTGTCATCGCCACTGGCCATGTTGGTGGAGTACTCGAAACAGCGCAACAGGGCACACAGGTCTCGCATGGAGGCCCAGTCATTGGTGGTGAAGTGGTGCTGTTCTGTAGTGCGACTGACCCGTGCGTGCTGCAGCTGAAACTCCACTATGGCCTGCTGCTGCTCGCACAGTCTGTCCAGCATGTGCAAGGTGGAGTTCCACCTGGTGGGCACGTCGCATATGAGGCGGTGAGCGGGAAGGCCGAAGTTACGCTGTAGCGCAGACAGGCGAGCAGCAGCAGGATGTGAACGCCGGAAGCGCGAACAGACGGCCCGCACTTTATGCAGCAGCTCTGACATGTCGGGGTAGTTGTGAATGAACTTCTGCACCACCAAATTCAGCACATGCGCCAAGCAAGGGATGTGCGTCAAATTGGCTAGTCCCAGAGCTGCAACGAGATTTCGCCCATTATCACACACCACCAGGCCGGGCTTGAGGCTCACCGGCAGCAACCACTCGTCGGTCTGTTGTTCAATACCCCGCCACAACTCCTGTGCGGTGTGGGGCCTGTCCCCCAAACATATGAGTTTCAGAATGGCCTGCTGACGTTTACCCCGGGCTGTGCTGAAGTTGGTGGTGAAGGTGTGTGGCTGACTGGATGAGCAGGTGGAAGAAGAGGAGGAGGAAGCCGAGAAGGAGGAGGTGGCAACAGGAGGCAAAGAATGTTGCCCTGCGATCCTTGGCGGCGGAAGGACGTGCGCCAAACAGCTCTCCGCCTGGGGCCCAGCTGCCACTACATTTACCCAGTGTGCAGTTAGGGAGATATAGCGTCCCTGGCCGTGCTTACTGGTCCACGTATCTGTGGTTAGGTGGACCTTGCTACAGATGGCGTTGCGCAGTGCACACTTGATTTTATCGGATACTTGGTTGTGCAGGGAAGGCACGGCTCTCTTGGAGAAGTAGTGCCGGCTGGGAACAACATACTGTGGGACAGCAAGCGACATGAGCTGTTTGAAGCTGTCTGTGTCCACCAGCCTAAATGACAGCATTTCATAGGCCAGTAGTTTAGAAATGCTGGCATTCAGGGCCAGGGATCGAGGGTGGCTAGGTGGGAATTTACGCTTTCTATCAAATGTTTGTGAGATGGAGAGCTGAACGCTGGCGTGTGACATGGTTGAGACGCTTGGTGACGGAGGTGGTGGTGGTGGTGTTGGTGGTACATTCCCTGTTTGCTGGGCGGCAGGTGCCAACGTTCCTCCAGAGGCGGAGGAAGAGGCCGAGGCGGCAGCAGCAGAATAGGCCGAGGCGGCAGCAGCAGAAGAGGTAGCAGGGGGAGCCTGAGTGACTTCCTTGGTTTTAAGGTGTTTACTCCACTGCAGTTCATGCTTTGCATGCAGGTGCCTGGTCATGCAGGTTGTGCTCAGGTTCAGAACGTTAATGCCTCGCTTCAGGCTCTGATGGCACAGCGTGCAAACCACTCGGGTCTTGTCGTCAGCACATTGTTTGAAGAAGTGCCATGCCAGGGAACTCCTTGAAGCTGCCTTTGGGGTGCTCGGTCCCAGATGGCGGCGGTCAGTAGCAGGCGGAGTCTCTTGGCGGCGGGTGTTCTGCTTTTGCCCACTGCTCCCTCTTTTGCTACGCTGTTGGCTCGGTCTCACCACTGCCTCTTCCTCCGAACTGTGAAAGTCAGTGGCACGACCTTCATTCCATGTGGGGTCTAGGACCTCATCGTCCCCTGCATCGTCTTCCACCCAGTCTTGATCCCTGACCTCCTGTTCAGTCTGCACACTGCAGAAAGACGCAGCAGTTGGCACCTGTGTTTCGTCATCATCAGAGACATGCTGAGGTGGTATTCCCATGTCCTCATCATCAGGAAACATAAGTGGTTGTGCGTCAGTGCATTCTATGTCTTTCACCGCTGGGGAAGGGCTAGGTGGATGCCCTTGGGAAACCCTGCCAGCGGAGTCTTCAAACAGCATAAGAGACTGCTGCATAACTTGAGGCTGAGACAGTTTCCCTGGTATGCATGGGGGTGATGTGACAGACTGATGGGGTTGGTTTTCAGGCGCCATCTGTGCGCTTTCTGCAGAAGACTGGGTGGGAGATAATGTGAACGTGCTGGATCCACTGTCGGCCACCCAATTGACTAATGCCTGTACCTGCTCAGGCCTTACCATCCTTAGAACGGCATTGGGCCCCACCATATATCGCTGTAAATTCTGGCGGCTACTGGGACCTGAGGTAGTTGGTACACTAGGACGTGTGGATGTGGCAGAACGGCCACGTCCTCTCCCAGCACCAGAGGGTCCACTAACACCACCACGACCATGTCCACGTCCGCGTCCCTTACTAGATGTTTTTCTCATTGTTATGGTTCACCACAACAACAAATATATTATTTGGCCCAATGTATTGTATTCAAATTCAGCGGAATATAAATTTGAGGCCTAGTATTTAGGCGCTGGGTGACCGGTATGGATTTAGTGACAGAATTAGACTTGGAAATGCACAGAAGCGTGTGTGTGAAGTTATTCTGAATGACCCTATGTGCACCTTGAATATTATATACCCTTTTAGGGATAGATTTCAAATAGCTCTGATATAGCAGGAACCACTAAATTATGAAATTGCTAAATTGGGAATTGTACTTCAACCCAGAACAAAAAATGTGCTTTGACGGACACTAAATAACTTTCCCAGCCACAACAGGACAGCGGTAACGAGAGATTTAGCGGGATATAAATTTGAGGCCTAGTATTTAGGCGCTGGGTGACCGGTATGGATTTAGTGACAGAATTAGACTTGGAAATGCACAGAAGCGTGTGTGTGAAGTTATTCTGAATGACCCTATGTGCACCTTGAATATTATATACCCTTTTAGGGATAGATTTCAAATAGCTCTGATATAGCAGGAACCACTAAATTATGAAATTGCTAAATTGGGAATTGTACTTCAACCCAGAACAAAAAATGTGCTTTGACGGACACTAAATAACTTTCCCAGCCACAACAGGACAGCGGTAACGAGAGATTTAGCGGGATATAAATTTGAGGCCTAGTATTTAGGCGCTGGGTGACCGGTATGGATTTAGTGACAGAATTAGACTTGGAAATGCACAGAAGCGTGTGTGTGAAGTTATTCTGAATGACCCTATGTGCACCTTGAATATTATATACCCTTTTAGGGATAGATTTCAAATAGCTCTGATATAGCAGGAACCACTAAATTATGAAATTGCTAAATTGGGAATTGTACTTCAACCCAGAACAAAAAATGTGCTTTGACGGACACTAAATAACTTTCCCAGCTACAACAGGACAGCGGTAACGAGAGATTTAGCGGGATATAAATTTGAGGCCTAGTATTTAGGCGCTGGGTGACCGGTATGGATTTAGTGACAGAATTAGACTTGGAAATGCACAGAAGCGTGTGTGTGAAGTTATTCTGAATGACCCTATGTGCACCTTGAATATTATATACCCTTTTAGGGATAGATTTCAAATAGCTCTGATATAGCAGGAACCACTAAATTATGAAATTGCTAAATTGGGAATTGTACTTCAACCCAGAACAAAAAATGTGCTTTGACGGACACTAAATAACTTTCCCAGCTACAACAGGACAGCGGTAACGAGAGATTTAGCGGGATATAAATTTGAGGCCTAGTATTTAGGCGCTGGGTGACCGGTATGGATTTAGTGACAGAATTAGACTTGGAAATGCACAGTAGCGTGTGTGTGAAGTTATTCTGAATGACCCTATGTGCACCTTGAATATTATATACCCTTTTAGGGATAGATTTCAAATAGCTCTGATATAGCAGGAACCACTAAATTATGAAATTGCTAAATTGGGAATTGTACTTCAACCCAGAACAAAAAATGTGCTTTGACGGACACTAAATAACTTTCCCAGCTACAACAGGACAGCGGTAACGAGAGATTTAGCGGGATATAAATTTGAGGCCTAGTATTTAGGCGCTGGGTGACCGGTATGGATTTAGTGACAGAATTAGACTTGGAAATGCACAGAAGCGTGTGTGTGAAGTTATTCTGAATGACCCTATGTGCACCTTGAATATTATATACCCTTTTAGGGATAGATTTCAAATAGCTCTGATATAGCAGGAACCACTAAATTATGAAATTGCTAAATTGGGAATTGTACTTCAACCCAGAACAAAAAATGTGCTTTGACGGACACTAAATAACTTTCCCAGCCACAACAGGACAGCGGTAACGAGAGATTTAGCGGGATATAAATTTGAGGCCTAGTATTTAGGCGCTGGGTGACCGGTATGGATTTAGTGACAGAATTAGACTGGGATATGGCCAAAAAATAACCACACTATTGCTGGTTAAATGCACTTGGTGACGGGCGCAGCTTGCCCCTGATGTAGTATATGGCCAAAAAATGAACAGACTATTGCTGGTTAAATGCACTTGGTGTCACAGCTTGACCAACCACACTACTGAGGGTTAAATGCACTTGGTGACGGGCGCAGCTTGCCCCTGATGTAGTATATGGCCAAAAAATGAACAGACTATTGCTGGTTAAATGCACTTGGTGTGACAGCTTCACCCTGATGTAGGCTTTAGCCAAAAAACAACCACACCATTGAGGGTTAAATGCACTTGGTGACAGGCGCAGCTTGCCCCTGATTTAGTATATGGCCAAAAAATGAACAGACTATTGCTGGTTAAATGCACTTGGTGTGACAGCTTCACCCTGATGTAGGCTTTAGCCAAAAAACAACCACACCATTGAGGGTTAAATGCACTTGGTGACAGGCGCAGCTTGCCCCTGATTTAGTATATGGCCAAAAAATGAACAGACTATTGCTGGTTAAATGCACTTGGTGTGACAGCTTCACCCTGATGTAGGCTTTAGCTAAAAAACAACCACACCATTGAGGGTTAAATGCACTTGGTCGCAGCTTGGATGCACTTGGTCGCAGCACCGCACAAGACACAAAATGGCCGCCGATCACCCCATAAAAAAGTGACTGACAAACGGTCTGGGCAGCCTAAAAACAGTGAGTGAGCATTTGAGTATCAGCAGCTCAATGATGCACAGCTGCAGATCGATCGATTAATCAAGTGAAGTCCTTTGGAGGAGTTAATCTGCCTAATCTCGCCCTACTGTCGCATCCGCAACCTCTCCCTACGCTAATCAGAGCAGAGTGACGGGCGGCGCTATGTGACTCCAGCTTAAATAGAGGCTGGGTCACATGGTGCTCTGGCCAATCACAGCCATGCCAATAGTAGGCATGGCTGTGACGGCCTCTTGGGGCAAGTAGTATGACGCTTGTTGATTGGCTGCTTTGCAGCCTTTCAAAAAGCGCCAAGAAAGCGTCACAAAAGCGCCAAGAAAGCGACGAACACCGAACCCGAACCCGGACTTTTACGAAAATGTCCGGGTTCGGGTCCGTGTCACGGACACCCCAAAATTCGGTACGAACCCGAACTATACAGTTCGAGTTCGCTCATCCCTAATCATTACCCCTAATGGTTATTTAAACATTTCCATTGACTTATTCATGTGTTTCATACATTTTTCTAAATTAGCTCGATCCAGCTCTACAAATAGATCCTCAGTATCCCCTAGACCAGAACGACAAGTGGGGTAGGTCACATGATCGCAAAGATACGATCATGTGACATCCTAGCTGCCGGCCAGCACGGGCATGCGCAGCTTGAGCGTGCAGAGTGCGGCCATCATCCTGTGAGAGATCCAAGCCGCCGGCCAGCGCAGACATGCGCAGTCTGAAGCGACCGGGGCCTCTCCACTTCCGCCCTATACTAGCGAGCGGCATCATGCCAGCATAGACTTCCGGACTCCCGAGTCATGTGACACTAATACCAGTGATCACATGACCGGGAGCGATACTCAATGTGTTTGACCCACAGAAAGAAAATATGATTTACAAAGAATTTTGACACAAGACCCATGCGATCTTTATATATAAACTGTTCACAGTCACATTTATTTAATGGCATTCGGAAATATTGTAAATGCAGATGATACCTGGTGATAACTCCTCCCACAAGGGGCGTCACCCAGGTACATCGTTTTTGGCGTTTTTTTGGAGTTATTTACCTATAAATAATGTAATACTTGCTATGTATATATGTAACCTGATGAAGGGGAGTGTTTCAAACGCGTTGTTTCCAATTAAAAACAAAAATAATCTATTAAGACTGGTCATACTGGTGGATTTGCGCCGATGCAGAACTTCTTCTTCTCTTTACCTAGAAATGTATATTTGTGATTGTTAAGATGTTATATTGGTTTCACTGGTAAAAATAAATAATTGAAATGGGTATATGTTTGTTTTTTGTTAAGTTGCCTAATAATTATGCACAGTAATAGTCACCTGCACACACAGATATCCCCCTAAAATAGCTAAAACTAAAAACAAACTAAAAACTACTTCCAAAAATATTCAGCTTTGATATTAATGAGTTTTTTTGGGTTCATTGAGAACATGGTTGTTGTTCAATAATAAAATTAATCCTCAAAAATACAACTTGCCTAATAATTCTGCACTCCCTGTATAGAGTGTTGCTCCTAGTTACCTCCATGTGCAAAGCAACCAGTGGGAGGAGGAGCCCACACACCTATATGTACCACCTTAATCAAGGTCGGCTATTAGATAGGTGGGGTGAAAGTGCACATGAATACTACTCCCAAAATAGGAGCGTATTCACAAATGAAGGTGCCACTCCTTCAAGACAAGTTAAACAAGTTTTCTGTGATTGTTACTTGCTACATCAGTCATAAAATATTGGTGTTCATGTGCATATTACAGATTTATTATTTATCATGATTGGTAAACAATGTACAATAAAATGGGGGGAGGGAGGCATATGGTTTGGCTGTATGGAGCCCTGAAACCTCTGAGTTTAGGAGGTGGGCTTCGGATACTGAGTGGGACAATCTGGCTCTCCATAGTCAGTTTTGTCAGGGATTAGCAGAGAGAGCAGTGGCGCACCGACAGGGGTGGTCCAGTGGGTCTGGACCCCCCCCCCCCCCCCCCTAGAACAACCAGTGAATAATATCTTTTTTTTTTTTAATCCCTCAGGGCCGCAGCACCGATCACCACAGGCAGCGCGGCCCTTGTGCTAGCTGCCGGCGGCGGTGGGGGGCCAGTAGGAGATGAGCGCTTCCATTGTGAAAGCGCTCATCTCCAGATTCATTTGTATCGCCGTCCTCAGGACAGCGATACAGATGGCTGGGCTGTGGCGGGGCAGGGGAGGGAGAGGCGTCTCCCTTCCCTGTTCTTTTGATAGGCCGCAGGCACTAATGCCTGCGTTCTATCAGATGCATGGCTCAGATGGCGTGATGACGTCATTATCATCGCGCCGCCTGAGTCGGGCAGCACACAGCAGGAAAACATGCCGGAAGAGGCCAGCATGGCATCACTGCTGATGAAGGTAAGTATTAGTGGGGGGGTTTTGGGGGGGGGGGGAGGGGGGGGGAATCTGGCACTATGGGGGCATCTGGCATTTCTTAAAGCCCCATTTTTTGGGGGGTGGCACTCTGGGGGCATTTATTTCTTGCCCAGTTTGGGGGGGGGGGGGCACTATGGGGGCATCTGGGGGCTCTAAAGTTTTTTTTTTTATTGGCACATTATGGGGGGCACTATAGGGGAGAGCGGCACTATGGGGCATCTGGTGGCACTATAGGGGCATTATTTGGGGGCACTATGGGGAAGTGGGGGCTCTAAAGGGGCCTTTTTATTGGCACATTATGAGGGGCACAATGGCATCTGGTGGCACTAAGGGGGCATTTTTCACTCGCACATTATGGGAGGCACTATAGGGGAGAGTGGCACTATGGGGCATTATTTGGGGGCGTGGAGAACTATTGGGGCATCTCGTGGCACTAAGAAGGGGCATTTTTTTACTGGCACATTATGGGGGAGAGGAGCACTATAGGGGCATCTGCTGGGGGCACTAAGAAGGGGCATTTTTTTACTGTCATATTATGGGGGATACTATGGGGAAGAGGAGAGGAGCACTATGAGGGCATTTACTGGGGCACTATATAGGGGTATTTTATACTGGCATACATTATGGGGACATTAGCTCAACTGCGAGCACTAAGAGGGGGTATTTAATGTACTGTCATATTATAAGTAGAATTATTACTACTAGGGGGTATTATGGGGAGCTTTACTACTACTGGGGGCTATGAGGAACATGATTACTAGTATGGGCACCATAGGGGCATTATTACTACTAAGTGAGATTTTTCTATTGGTGGGATTTTGGGGAGGACTGTTACTTTGGGGGGCACCCTGCCACAGTATCAGCTTAGCACAATAATTTTTGGGGGACATTATCTTTATACTATTAGTGTCTGGGTGCAGTTATTTTTTAGAGCACTGTGTGCCAATAATTGTTGAAGGGGGCACTATCTGTGTGATAGTAGTATTTCCAGGGGGACTGTTTCTGCAGTTTAGTATTGGGGGTGGCAGGAAAGGATGTTCAGAAGATGTGAAGATTATGGAAATGTGGGAAACTAATGTCTGTTTGTTAATCTCTGCAGAGACGGGAGATGGCTGAAAAATCATCATGGCGGTCTGGTCTGAATGGAGAAGAAAGAAAGAGAACGTCTACAGCAAAGGTGACATCACTGGACGTGAGAGGTATGGGGCGCTATGTAGGAGAGGAGAAGCTCCGGCTCCTCCCCCTGCCATTTGCAGAAGGAGGATTCAGAGGTGGGTGAGGACGGCTAAAGGGGGCAGCAGGCCACGGGCGGGTGGCAGATGGTGGGGGGGAACCACAGGCCTTGAGCAGGATCTGGGGAGGGAAGAGAGTAGAGGAGCTTCCTGGCTGTAGCCTGCTGTTTATTGTATAATGTGAAGCAGGCACTGCAGCCAGGACACGCCCTCCCCTCTATGTATGATGTGTAGAGACAGGCCTTAACAATAGAATTTCAGCTGTACAGTGTTTGTCGGGAGTGGCCAATTATATGTAGGAGGGGCTTTTAATAATGGGCTATACACGCCACATTTTTCAACTCCTACAGGGCTTTTAGAAAAGACCAGGCAAAAGAATCGGTGCAGCACGAACCGTGCACCGCATTTTTAAATATGAAGGGGTTTTCAAAAAATGGGCGGGCACAAGAATTGGTACAGCGCCCTACACGTGCCAAATTTTTTGCCTTTCAGACCCCCCCTAGACAAAATTCCTTGGTGCTCCCCTGAGAGAGACTGAAGGATGCTTTGGCCTTTCATGAGAATACTGAGTCTCTAGAAGCCGATATGTCTCTTGCAGTACTCATTGATAGATGCCTGAGAGAGAGATCCAGGGGCCCCCACTCTCAGGATGTACTATCACATAACGTATTGTCTTCCTCTGACACTTTGGGTGAAGATACTCCTGGGTTTGTCTGGGGACGAACCCATGCAGTTAGGGGGAGCTACTCCTGGATCCACTTTTAAGCATTCTGGTCGTAGGAAGGGAGTGTGTTTTTTCTGGGACAGAAAGGACACTTTTATCAATGTATGTCCATGCATTCAGCCTCCAAAAGAAAAAAAAGGGGACATTTAATTCCCATCTGATTCTTGGAGGGGTGGGACGAGAGTCAGAAAATGTGCATTTGTCTTTGTCTGGTAGTTCCCGATTTCTCCTGACTGCCGAGGTGGCGCTAGAGTCCAAGACTGTGGGCCATGTCTGGATTTCCGTGAGCTCAATCGAATTACTGTGCTTGATCCTTACCCCCTTCCTTTGATTTCTGATTTGTTTAACCAGATTGTTGATGCCAAGGTGTTCTCCAAGTTGAACTTAAGGGTGGCATACAATCTGGTCAGGATCAAGGAAGGGGATGAATTTAAGACGGCTTTTAATACTCCAGAGGGTCACTTTGAGAACCTGGTCATGCCTTTTGGGTTGACCAATGCTCCTGCGGTTTTCCAGCATTTTGTGAATGACATTTTTCATCACCTGGTGGGGAGGTTTGTTGTCATGTATTTGGATGACATACTAATTTATTCTCCAGATGTGGAGACTCATCAGGATCACGTTCGACAGGTGTTACAGAACCTAAGAGATAATAAATTGTATGCAAAATTAGAGAAGTGTGTTTTTGCTATGCATGAGGTGCAATTCTTGGGCTACCTGCTGTCATCTTCAGGTTTTCTAATTGGATCCAGATAAAGTCCAGTGCTGTATTGGACTGGGATCGACCCGAAAATCTGAAGACTCTTATGCATTTTTTGGGGATGTCTCAGTGTGGTCTGATTTGGGGTTGCGAGCCTTTTCTGCGGTTAAGGAGTGTTTCTCTTCTGCCCCTATATTGGTGCAACCGGATGTATCACTACCTTTCATTGTGGAAGTTGACGTGTCTGAGGTGGGGGTAAGAGCAGTTTTATCGCAGGGCCCGTCACCTGGTTAATGGCGCCCATGTGAATTTTTCTCTAAAAAACTCTCTGCCGCAGAGAGAAATTACGATGTGGGCAATAAAGAGTTGCTGGCCATTAAGGTGGCATTTGAGGAGTGGCGTCATTGGTTAGAAGGGGCGATTCATCCGATCACAGATCACAAAAATCTGGCTTACCTGGAGTCGGCTAAATGACTGAACCCAAGGCAGGCCAGATGGTCTTTGTTTTTTACCAGATTCAATTTCATTATCACTTATCATCCTGGGGTTAAGAACGTAAAGGCAGATGCCTTGTCACTTAGGTTTCCTGGAGGTGGTGATTTTGAAAATCCGAGTCCAATACTGTCGGAAGGGGTGCTCTTTACCCTGACCTAGAGGTAAAGGTGTTAGAGGCTCAGGGAAATGCACCGGAGTCTTGCCCCTCTGTGAAATTGTTTGTTCCATCAGAATTGCATCATAAGGTGTTTGAGGAACATCACTGTGCGGTTCTTACGGCACACCCTGGGAGTAGATCCACTGCCGACCTCCTCTCTCGTAGATTCTGGTGGCCGGGGTTGGGTAAGTGTGTTGAGGACTATGTGTCGGCCTGTAGTATCTGTGCACGCGCTAAGGTGACACATACTCGACCTTCTGGATTTCTACTTCCATTGCCCTTCTGTGTGACGTCACACCAGGTACGGGTGCCTCCTAGGACCAAAACGCTCCCAATGTGTTTCGGAATTGCCGAATTCCTTCATCAGGGACGATTCTGAACACTCCTGCTCGCAAATAAATAGACATTCGTTTCCCTGGTCACCAGTTCTATTCACTTTGATTTTGGTGAAGACGCCAGCTGTAGATGACATACCTCTAGGGATGAGCGAACCCGAACTGTATAGTTCGGGTTCGTACCGAATTTTGGGGTGTCCATGACACGGACCCGAACATTTTCGTAAAAGTCCGGGTTCGGTGTTCGTCGTTTTCTTGGCGTGTTTTTGAAAGGCTGCAAAGCAGCCAATCAACAAGCGTCATACTACTTGCCCCAAGAGGCCGTCACAGCCATGCCTACTATTGGCATGGCTGTGATTGGCCAGTGCAGCATGTGACCCAGCCTCTATTTAAGCTGGAGTCACGTAGCGCCGCATGTCACTCTGCTCTGATCAGTGTAGGGAGAGGTTGCAGCTGCGACTGTTAGGGCGAGATTAGGCAGTGATTAACACCTCCAAAATTCAGTGTTCGATCTACAGCTGTGGATCATTGAACTGCTGCTATTCAATTGCTCACAGTTTTTAGGCTGCCCAGAGCTTTTTTTAGTCACTTTTTTTCTGGGGTGATCGGCGGCCATTTTGTTTCTTGTGGTGCGCCAGCACAAGCTGCCACCAAGTCCATTTAACCATCAATAGTGTGGTTATTTTTTGGCTATATCCTACATCAGGGGCAAGCTGCCACCAAGTCCATTTAACCATCAATACTGTGGTTATTTTTTTGCTATATCCTACATCAGGGGCTTGGCTGTGCTTGCTATTTTATTGAGGGGTGAAATACAATTGCCAAAATAGCAGTACCCTAAATCTGGTGTTTCAGCTGTGGCCAGCCAATTGTAATACTGTCTGCTGTCTGGCAAAGGATATATTTTTGTTCTGGGTTGAAATACAATTCCCAACTTAGCAATTCCCTAAATTAGTGGTTTCTGCTGTATCAGGCCTACTTTAAATCTATCCATAAAAGGGTATATTAGATTCAAGGTGCTGATAGGGTCATCCACAATAACTTCACACACACGCGTGCATTTCCAAGTCTAATTCTGTCCGTAAACGTATACCTGTCACCCAGCGCCTAAATAATAGGCCTCAAATTTATATTCAGCTAAATCTGTGGTTATTGCTGTAGCTGGTCAAGTTATTTTGTGTCCGTCAAAGCACACTTTTTGTTCTGGGCTGAAATACAATTCCCAACTTAGCAATTCCCTAAATTAGTGGTTTCTGCTGTATCAGGCCTACTTTAAATCTATCCATAAAAGGGAATATTAGATTCAAGGTGCTGATAGGATCATCCACAATAACTTCACACGCTACCGTGCATTTACAAGTCTAATTCTGTTCGTAAACGTATACCTGTCATCCAGCGCCTAAATGATAGGCCTACAATTTATATTCAGCTAAATCTGTTGTTACTGCTGTGCCTGTATTAGTGTAATACGGTACCTAAATAGATAGCCAGATAGTGTTAGGTGTCTGTAAAAAAAAGGCCTGAATTTGAATTCAATACATTGGGCCAAATAATATTTTTGTTATTGTGGTGAACGGTATCAATGAGGAAAACATCTAGTAAGGGACGCGGACATGGTCGTGGTGGTGTTAGTGGACCCTCTGCTGCTGGGAGAGGACGTGGCCGTTCTGCCACAGCCACACGTCCTAGTGTACCAACTACCTCAGGTCCCAGTAGCCGCCAGAATTTACAGCGATATTTGGTGGGGTCCAATGCCGTTCTAAGGATGGTAAGGCCTGAGCAGGTACAGGCATTAGTCAATTGGGTGGCCGACAGTGGATCCAGCACGTTCACATTATCTCCCACCCAGTCTTCTGCAGAAAGCGCACAAATGGCGCCTGAAAACCAAGCCCATCAGTCTGTCACATCACCCCCATGCATACCAGGGAAACTGTCTGAGCCTCAAGTTATGCAGCAGTCTCTTATGCTGTTTGAAGACTCTGCTGGCAGGGTTTCCCAAGGGCATCCACCTAGCCCTTCCCCAGCGGTGGAAGACATACAATGCACTGACGCACAACCACTTATGTTTCCTGATGATGAGGACATGGGAATACCACCTCAGCACGTCTCTCATTATGACAAAACACAGGTGCCAACTGCTGCGTCTTTCTGCAGTGTGCAGACTGAACAGGAGGTCAGGGATCAAGACTGGGTGGAAGACGATGCAGGGGACGATGAGGTCCTAGACCCCACATGGAATGAAGGTCGTGCCACTGACTTTCACAGTTCAGAGGAAGAGGCAGTGGTGAGACCGAGCCAACAGCGTAGCAAAAAAGGGAGCAGTGGGCAAAAGCAGAACACCCGCCGCCAAGAGACTTCGCCTGCTACTGACCGCCGTCATCTGGGACCGAGCACCCCAAAGGCAGCTTCAAGGAGTTCCCTGGCATGGCACTTCTTCAAACAATGTGCTGACGACAAGACCCGAGTGGTTTGCACGCTGTGCCATCAGAGCCTGAAGCGAGGCATTAACGTTCTGAACCTTAGCACAACCTGCATGACCAGGCACCTGCATGCAAAGCATGAACTGCAGTGGAGTAAACACCTTAAAAACAAGGAAGTCACTCAGGCTCCCCCTGCTACCTCTTCTGCTGCTGCCGCCTCGGCCTCTTCTGCTGCTGCCCCCTCGGCCTCTTCTGCTGCTGCCACCTCGGCCTCTTCCTCCGCCCCTGGAGGAACGTTTGCACCTGCCGCCCAGCAAACAGGGGATGTACCACCAACACCACCCACTCCGTCACCAAGCATCTCAACCATGTCACACGCCAGCATTCAGCTCTCCATCTCACAAACATTTGAGAGAAAGCGTAAATTCCCACCTAGCCACCCTCGATCCCTGGCCCTGAATGCCAGCATTTCTAAACTACTGGCCTATGAAATGCTGTCATTTAGGCTGGTGGACACAGACAGCTTCAAATAGCTCATGTCGCTTGCTGTCCCACAGTATGTTGTTCCCAGCCGGCACTACTTCTCCAAGAGAGCCGTGCCTTCCCTGCACAACCAAGTATCCGATAAAATCAAGTGTGCACTGCGTAACGCCATCTGTGGCAAGGTCCACCTAACCACAGATACGTGGACCAGTAAGCACGGCCAGGGACGCTATATCTCCCTAACTGCACACTGGGTAAATGTAGTGGCGGCTGGGCCCCAGGCGGAGAGCTGTTTGGCGCACGTCCTTCCTTTGCCTCCTGTTGCCTCATCCTCCTACTCGGCTTCCTCCTCCTCTTCTTCCACCTGCTCATCCAGTCAGCCACACACCTTCACCACCAACTTCAGCACAGCCCGGGGTAAACGTCAGCAGGCCATTCTGAAACTCATATGTTTGGGGGACAGGCCCCACACCGCACAGGAGTTGTGGCGGGGTATAGAACAACAGACCGACGAGTGGTTGCTGCCGGTGAGCCTCAAGCCCGGCCTAGTGGTGTGCGATAATGGGCGAAATCTCGTTGCAGCTCTGGGACTAGCTGGTTTGACGCCCATCCCTTGCTTGGCGCATGTGCTGAATTTGGTGGTGCAGAAGTTAATTCACAACTACCCCGACATGTCAGAGCTGCTGCATAAAGTGCGGGCCGTCTGTTCGTGCTTCCGGCATTTACATCCTGCCGCTGCTCGCCTGTCTGCGCTACAGCGTAACTTCGGCCTTCCCGCTCACCGCCTCATATGCGACGTGCCCACCAGGTGGAACTCCACCTTGCACATGCTGGACAGACTGTGCGAGCAGCAGCAGGCCATAGTGGAGTTTCAGCTGCAGCACGCACGGGTCAGTCGCACTGCGGAACAGCACCACTTCACCACCAATGACTGGGCCTCCATGCGAGACCTGTGTGCCCTGTTGCGCCGTTTCGAGTACTCCACCAACATGGCCAGCAGCGATGACGCCGTTATCAGCGTTACAATACCACTTCTATGTCTCCTTGAGAAAACACTTAGGGTGATGATGGAAGAGGAGGTGGCCCAGGAGGAGGAGGAGGAGGAAGAGGGGTCATTTTTAGCACTTTCAGGCCAGTCTCTTCGAAGTGACTCAGAGAGTTTTTTTGCAACAGCAGAGGCCAGGTACAAATGTGGACAGACAGGGCCCACTACTGGAGGACGAGGAGGACGAGGATGAGGAGGAGGTGGAGGAGGATGAGGATGAAGCATGTTCATAGCGGGGGGGCACCCAACGCAGCTCTGGCCCATCACTGGTGCGTGGTTGGGGGGAAACACAGGACGATGACGATACGCCTCCCACAGAGGACAGCTTGTCCTTACCTCTGGGCAGCCTGGCACACATGAGCGACTACATGCTTCAGTGCCTGCGCAACGACAGCAGAGTTGCCCACATTTTAACGTGTGCGGACAACTGGGTTGCCAACCTGCTGGATCCACGGTACAAAGACAATGTGCCCACCTTACTTCCTGCACTGGAGCGTGATAGGAAGATGCGCGAGTACAAGCGCACGTTGGTAGACGCGCTACTTAGAGCATTCCCAAATGTCACAGGGGAACAAGTGGAAGCCCAAGGCCAAGGCAGAGGAGGAGCAAGAGGTCGCCAAGGCAGCTGTGTCACGGCCAGCTCCTCTGAGGGCAGGGTTAGCATGGCAGAGATGTGGAAAACTTTTGTCAACACGCCACAGCTAACTGCACCACCACCTGATACGCAACGTGTTAGCAGGAGGCAACATTTCACTAACATGGTGGAACAGTACGTGTGCACACCCCTCCACGTACTGACTGATGGTTCGGCCCCATTCAACTTCTGGGTCTCTAAATTGTCCACGTGGCCAGAGCTAGCCTTTTATGCCTTGGAGGTGCTGGCCTGCCCGGCGGCCAGCGTTTTGTCTGAACGTGTATTCAGCACGGCAGGGGGGCGTCATTACAGACAAACGCAGCCGCCTGTCTACAGCCAATGTGGACAACCTGACGTTCATAAAAATGAACCAGGCATGGATCCCACAGGACCTGTCCGTCCCTTGTCCAGATTAGACATTAACTACCTCCCCTTAACCATATATTATTGTACTCCAGGGCACTTCCTCATTCAATCCTATTTTTATTTTCATTTTACCATTATATTGCGAGGCTACCCAAAGTTGAATGAACCTCTCCTCTGTCTGGGTGCCGGGGCCTACATATATGCCAATGGACTGTTCCAATGTTGGGTGACGTGAAACCTGATTCTCTGCTATGACATGCAGACTAATTCTCTGCTGACATGAAGCCAGATCCTCTGTTACGGGACCTCTCTCCTCTGCCTGGGTGCTGGGCCTAAATATCTGACAATGGACTGTTGCAGTGGTGGCTGACGTGAAGCCTGATTTTCTGCTATGACATGCAGACTGATTCTCTGCTGACATGAAGCCAGATCCTCTGTTCTGGGACCTCTCTCCTCTGCCTGGGTGCTGGGCCTAAATTTATGAAAATGGACTGTTGCATTGGTGGCTGACGTGAAGCCTGATTCTCTGCTATGATATGAAGACTGATTCTCTGCTGACATGAAGCCAGATTGTCTGTTACGGGACCTCTCTCCTCTGCCTGGGTGCTGGGCCTAAATTTATGAAAATGGACTGTTGCAGTGGTGGGTGACGTGAAGCCTGATTCTCTGCTATGACATGAAGACTGATTCTCTGCTGACATGAAGCCAGATTCTCTGTTACAGAACCTCTCTCCTCTGCCTGGGTGCTGGGCCTAAATATCTGACAATGGACTGTTGCATTGGTGGCTGACGTGAAGCCTGATTCTCTGCTATGATATTTAGACTGATTCTCTGCTGATATGAAGCCAGATTGTCTGTTACGGGACCTCTCTCCTCTGCCTGGGTGCTGGGCCTAAATATCTGACAATGGACTGTTGCATTGGTGGCTGACGTGAAGCCTGATTCTCTGCTATGATATGAAGACTGATTCTCTGCTGACATGAATCCAGATTGTCTGTTACGGGACCTCTCTCCTCTGCCTGGGTGCTGGGCCTAAATTTATGAAAATGGACTGTTGCAGTGGTGGCTGACGTGAAGCCTGATTCTCTGCTATGACATGAAGACTGATTCCCTGCTGACATGAAGCCAGATTGTCTGTTACGGGACCTCTCTCCTCTGCCTGGGTGCTGGGCCTAAATTTATGAAAATGGAATGTTGCATTGGTGGCTGACGTGAAGCCTGATTCTCTGCTATGATATGAAGACTGATTCTCTGCTGACATGAAGCCAGATTGTCTGTTACGGGACCTCTCTCCTCTGCCTGGGTGCTGGGCCTAAATTTATGAAAATGGACTGTTGCAGTGGTGGGTGACGTGAAGCCTGATTCTCTGCTATGACATGAAGACTGATTCTCTGCTGACATGAAGCCAGATTGTCTGTTACGGGACCTCTCTCCTCTGCCTGGGTGCTGGGCCTAAATATCTGACAATGGACTGTTGCATTGGTGGCTGACGTGAAGCCTGATTCTCTGCTGACATGAAGCCAGATTCTCTGTTACGGGACCTCTCTCCTCTGCCTGGGTGCCGGGGCCTAAATATCTGAGAATGGACTGTTCCAGTGGTGGGTGACGTGAAGCCAGATTCTCTGCTATGGGACCTCTCTCCAATTGATTTTGGTTAATTTTTATTTATTTAATTTTTATTTTTATTCATTTCCCTATCCACATTTGTTTGCAGGGGATTTACCTACATGTTGCTGCCTTTTGCAGCCCTCTAGCCCTTTCCTGGGCTGTTTTACAGCCTTTTTAGTGCCGAAAAGTTCGGGTCCCCATTGACTTCAATGGGGTTCGGGTTCGGGACGAAGTTCGGATCAGGTTCGGATCCCGAACCCAAACATTTTCGGGAAGTTCGGCCGAACTTCTCGAACCCGAACATCCAGGTGTCCGCTCAACTCTAGTAGCCTCCCGTCCGCTAGCAAAGTCGGATCCGACTGGCCTGGAGAGACTGCCCCGGCCCAACCTACTTACGTAGTATGGCGTGTGCATGCTACAGTAGCAGATAGCAAAATAACAAGCTCCATGCTGCAAAGAAAGAATCCTACCACCAGAGAAGCTAGTTTACTAATGACACCTGAAAACACCCGCCTGTGAGTGAGGCTGTGGCTCGTATATGAAGAGCCTCCGCCCCTCCCACAAATGCAGGCTGACTAATCAGCCTTACCAACATGTGTTTACTTACAGTTCCACCAATTACAAAGTACAAATTCAATTGCAACCAAAACAATTGCAAGTTCAATTGCAAATACAAATTGCAAGAATACAAACCAGATTCCATACCAATTGCATACAAACTGCGAACTGCTCATACCAGATCATAAGCAATTGCATACGGCATACTGTAAACCAAGTTGAGCAAGCAGAACTATTAGTTAGACCTCAGATATACCTCTCAGAGAGATCATAAAGTGCTTAAATAACTTAAAGTGAGAGTACAGATACTCAAGAGAGAAATATATCCACCATTTTATGTTGAATGACAAGATTGAACAGTTAAACCAGCATCTTATTCATACTGCCATTTTATGAATCTTTATGCAACACATGTTTTGTACATGGACTATCTGCTGCGGAGGCGACAGTGTTATGTGAAGAAAAGTTGAAGTTAATAAAGAAGTTATTTCAAGCATTTGGTGTGCTATTTAAACCTACTGTTTCCATAGAACGGTACTAAAGGAATTACAAAAGAATAGACAGTCTGCCACATCTCTCCCATCATCTATTTATCCCCAGGACTGTGACTGTGACGAGGGGACATCCTCTGCGTCTGGAGGAAAGCAGGTTTGTTCACAAACATAGAAGAGGATTCTTTACGGTAAGAGCAGTGAGACTATGGAACTCTCTGCCTGAGGAGGTGGTGATGGTGAGTACAATACAGGAATTCAAGAGGGGCCTGGATGTATTTCTGGAGTGTAATAATATTACAGGCTATAGCTACTAGAGATGAATAGATGGGTTGTTGATCCAGGGAGTTATTCTGATGGCCTGATTGGAGTCGGAAAGGATTTTTTTCCCCTAAAGTGAAGAAAATTGGTTTCTACCTCAAAGTTTTTTTTTTGCCTTCCTCTGCATCAACTTGCAGGATAACAGGCCAAACTGGATGGACAAATGTCTTTTTTCAGCCTTATAAACTATGTTACTATGTTACTATGTTATGTTAATTCAATATGTTTCTGTGATATCACAACTGTGTCAGGCAATTTACTGTTCTCATCTTTGTTCTGTGACATCACAAGCCACTCCAGCTGCTGTGACATCACAAATGTGTATCACTTAGGCTACTTTGACACTAGCGTTCGGGTGTCCGCTTGTGAGTTCCGTTTGAAGGGGCTCACAAGCGGACCCGAACGCTTCCGTCCAGCCCTAATGCATTCTGAGTGGACGCGGATCCGCTCAGAATGCATCAGTCTGGCAGCGTTCAGCCTCCGCTCAGCAAGCGGACACCTGAACGCTGCTTGCAGCGTTCGGGTGTCCGCCTGGCCGTGCGGAGGCAAGCGGATCCGTCCAGACTTACAATGTAAGTCAATGGGGATGGATCCGTTTGAATATGACACAATATGGCTCAATCTTCAAACAGATTCATCCCCCATTGACTTTCAATGTAAAGTCTGGACGGATCCGTCTGAGTCTACTTTCACACGTAGAAATTTTTTAACAATATAATGCAGACGGATCCATTCTGAACAGATCCACCGTCTGCATTATATGAGCGGATCCGTCTCAGACGGATCCACTCTGAACGCAAGTGTGAAAGTAGCCTTAGACAAGCTGTTGTGACATCAGAACTGGGTTCCACTCAGACAACATACTATGACTTCACAAGTGGATATCAGTCAGGTGAACTGCAATATCATAACTTGATGGTGTGTAAATCCAAGAGTGTTTTCAGGTTTTTCATATTCTGGGGATATTCCAGAATTTTTATATTAACGGCCTAACCTGATGGACCATCAGTATCTAATTGGCGAGGGCCCGACACCCCACACCCCTGTCAAACAGCTGTTTCATGGCAGCTCCAGAGCTGGAAGTTGGCGCCAGACCTACAAGCTCCTTCAATTGTGTAGTGGACACTGCTGGTTACTGCAGTGCTGCTCCCATTTAAAGGGGTATTCCCATCTCACACAATAGGGGCATATGCCCCAGAGATCAGATGAGCCCCCTGGCAGCCGGTCAGACGGCACCACTTTCAACTGCAGCGACATCATCAGGACGCAGATACAGTTAAATACAATAGTGATGCAGGGAGGCCTCCACCATTCACCCAACAATTGGTGGTTTGCCATTGTCAGGCACGATTAAGTGATGTCATTGCTCCTGCTACACCTAGCTGCCAGACTGGGGCTTATCTGCACTTATAGATCTTCTCCATTCGTCATGGTAATGTTGGCTAGTTGAGTATTATTTTTTAAGACACAAGAGGAGCACCATATTGTGTTGGGAGCATAGAAGAGGCACCATATTGTGATGGAACCACATAAGGGGGCATTATTCTGCGTTCAATGCACATAATGGGGAACCATTTAGTGCTGAGGACACTTAAGGGGGCATTATACTTCATTGGGGATACATAAGGGGGTGCAATATTGTTTGAGAGTCAGATAAGCGGGCATTATATGGCGTGGTAGGTATATATGGTGCTTCATATTGTGTAAGAGGCACATAAATTAGCAAAATACTGTGTTGGGTAGTGTACATAAGGAGTCACTATATTAGTTGTGTCAAGGGAGCAGAGCTTAGCAATGTGACAGGATGGAGCTTCGCATTTCGACAGGGGTCCCAGACATAACTTTGCTTGAGGAGGAGAAATACCAAATTGACCGCTACCTGTGCGGCTACATAGTTCAGTACAGGAAAGGAGGTGGCTACCTACCTCATGTAAATGATTCCGCTTATGCTTATCTCCTAATTAATAGAGGATTGATATGTACACTGGTGAGGGATTTTCTGGAGAGGCATGTACGGATGAGGTGGTCTATGGCTACCACTCTTTTGCCATCAAATTACCAGTACAAAATCAGTATGCTGTTCTTGAAAAGGGAATCTCAGTTAGTTAGTCTCCAAGAAAATCACAATTGCTAATATAAAAAAAATTTGGGGGTGTATTTTTATGAGTAAGTTTGTTTTTTGAGTAAGTTAACATTTCTTGACACAGAGGAGGGGATTTATCAAGACAAGTTTGTGGTACATTGGTCTTGATATGCCCCACGCTGCCAGAGGATGCACTTAAAAAACTAGCTTAACCCCTTAAGGACACAGCCTTTTTACACCTTAGGACCAGGCCATTTTTTGCAAATCTGACCAGTGTCACTTTAAGTGCTGATAACTTTAAAACGCTTTGACTTATCCAGGCCGTTCTGAGATTGTTTTTTCGTCACATATTGTACTTCATGACACTGGTGAAATTAAGTCAAAAAAATATTTTATTTTGCACCAAAAAATACCTAATTTAACAAATTTTTGGAAAAATTAGCAAATTTCAAAGTTTCAAATTCTCTACTTCTGTAATACATAGTAATACCCCCAAAAATTGTGATGACTTTACATTCCCCATATGTCTACTTTATGTTTGA
Organism: Bufo gargarizans; assembly: GCF_014858855.1. Taxonomy (NCBI): domain Eukaryota; kingdom Metazoa; phylum Chordata; class Amphibia; order Anura; family Bufonidae; genus Bufo; species Bufo gargarizans. The sequence continues at coordinate 264,746,125 of NC_058080.1, forward strand.
ATTGTTTTGGGAATGATATTTTATTTTTTGGGGATGTTATAAGGCTTAGAAGTTTAGAAGCAAATCTTGAAATTTTTCAGCAATTTACAAAAACGACATTTTTAGGGACCAGTTCAGGTCTGAAGTCACTTTGCGAGGCTTACATAATAGAAACCACCCAAAAATGACCCCATCTAAGAAACTACACCCCTCAAGGTATTCAAAACTGATTTTACATACGTCGTTAACCCTTTAGGTGTTGCACAAGAGTTATTGGCAAATGGGGATGAAATTTGAGAATTTCTTTTTTTTGTCTAATTTTCCATTTTAACCCATTTTTTCCACTAACAAATCAAGGGTTAACAGCCAAACAAGACTGTATCTTTATTGCCCTGACTCTGCCGTTTATAGAAACACCCAATATGTGGCCGTAAACTACTGTACGGCCACACAGCGGGGCGTAAAGGGAAAGGTGCGCCGTTTGGTTTTTGGAGGGCTGATTTTTATGGACTGGTTTATTTACACCATGTCCCATTTGAAGACCCCTGATGCACCCCTAGAGTAGAAACTCCCTAAAAGTGACCCCATCTAAGAAACTACACCCCTCAAGGTATTCAAAACTGATTTTACATTCGTCGTTAACCCTTTAGGTGTTGCGCAAGAGTTATTGGCAAATGGGGATGAAATTTGCAAATTTCATTTTTTTGTCTAATTTTCCATTTTAACCCATTTTTTCCACTAACAAATCAAGGGTTAACAGCCAAACAAGACTGTATCTTTATTGCCCTGACTCTGCCGTTTACAGAAACACCCAATATGTGGCCGTAAACTACTGTACGGCCACACAGCGGGGCGTAGAGGGAAAGGTGCGCCGTTTGGTTTTTGGCGGGCTGATTTTTATGGACTGGTTTATTTACACCATGTCCCATTTGAAGACCCCTGATGCACCCCTAGAGTAGAAACTCCCTAAAAGTGACCCCATCTAAGAAACTACACCCCTCAAGGTATTCAAAACTGATTTTACATTCGTCGTTAACCCTTTAGGTGTTGCGCAAGAGTTATTGGCAAATTGGGATGAAATTTGCAAATTTCATTTTTTTGTCTAATTTTCCATTTTAACCCATTTTTTCCACTAACAAATCAAGGGTTAACAGCCAAACAAGACTGTATCTTTATTGCCCTGACTCTGCCGTTTACAGAAACACCCAATATGTGGCCGTAAACTACTGTACGGCCACACAGCGGGGCGTAGAGGGAAAGGTGCGCCGTTTGGTTTTTGGCGGGCTGATTTTTATGGACTGGTTTATTTACACCATGTCCCATTTGAAGACCCCTGATGCACCCCTAGAGTAGAAACTCCCTAAAAGTGACCCCATCTAAGAAACTACACCCCTCAAGGTATTCAAAACTGATTTTACATACGTCGTTAACCCTTTAGGTGTTGCGCAAGAGTTATTGGCAAATGGGGATGAAATTAGCAAATTTCATTTTTTTGTCTAATTTTCCATTTTAACCCATTTTTTCCACTAACAAATCAAGGGTTAACAGCCAAACAAGACTGTATCTTTATTGCCCTGACTCTGCCGTTTACAGAAACACCCAATATGTGGCCGTAAACTACTGTACGGCCACACAGCGGGGCGTAGAGGGAAAGGTGCGCCGTTTGGTTTTTGGCGGGCTGATTTTTATGGACTGGTTTATTTACACCATGTCCCATTTGAAGCCCCCTGATGCACCCCTAGAGTAGAAACTCCCTAAAAGTGACCCCATCTAAGAAACTACACCCCTCAAGGTATTCAAAACTGATTTTACATACGTCGTTAACCCTTTAGGTGTTGCGCAAGAGTTATTGGCAAATGGGGATGAAATTAGCAAATTTCATTTTTTTGTCTAATTTTCCATTTTAACCCATTTTTTCCACTAACAAATCAAGGGTTAACAGCCAAACAAGACTGTATCTTTATTGCCCTGACTCTGCCGTTTACAGAAACACCCAATATGTGGCCGTAAACTACTGTACGGCCACACAGCGGGGCGTAGAGGGAAAGGTGCGCCGTTTGGTTTTTGGAGGGCTGATTTTTATGGACTGGTTTATTTACACCATGTCCCATTTGAAGCCCCCTGATGCACCCCTAGAGTAGAAACTCCCTAAAAGTGACCCCATTTTGGAAACTACGGGATAAGGTGGCATTTTTTTGGGGACTATTTTTAGGGTAAATATGATTTTTGGTTGCTCTATATTACATTTTTGTGACGCAAGGTTACCAAAAATTGAAATTCTGAAATTTCATCTCCATTTGCCATTAACTGTTGAGGAACACCTAAAGGGTTAATGAAGTTTGTATAATCAGTTTTGAATACCTTGAGGGGTGTAGTTTCTTAGATGGGGTCAGTTTTGGGGAGTTTTTACTCTAGGGTACATCAGGGGGGCTTCAAAAGGGACATGGTGTCAATAAAAAAGGCCATCAAAATCGGCCTTCCAGAAACCATGTCGGTCCTTTCCTTTTGCGGCCTCCCTTTTACTGATACAGCAGTTTACGACCACAAATGTGGTGTTTCTGTGAACTGCAGTATCAGGGTAATAAATATTAAGTTTTGTTTGGTTGTTAACCCTTGTTTTATTACCGGAAAAAACTGATTGAAATGGAAAAGTGCCAAAAATAGCAGTTTTGGCACTGTTTTTTTTTTTTTTTTTTTACTGTGTTAATCTGGGGGGTTAGGTAATGGGATATTTTTATAGAGGAGATTTTTACGGACGCGGCAATACCTAATAAGTCTACTTTTTTTTTACAATTATTTAGGTTTTTGACTATATTATCTTTTTTGATACAAATCTTTTTTTGGGTATCTCTAAAGTCTAAGGGTCATTTTTTTTTTTTTTTTTATCCAATTATCTCATGTGGGGACTCATTTTTTGCGGGATGAGCGGACGGTTTTATTGGCACTATTTTGGGGGCTATATGACTTTTTTATCGCTTGCTATTAAACTTTTTGTTATGTAAGGTGACAAAAAAATTATTTTTTTGCACCTATTTTTTTTTTTTTTTGACCGTGTTAATCTGGGGGGTTGGGTCATGGGGTATTTTTATAGAGGAGATTCTTACGGACGCGGCAATACCTGATAAGTCAACTTTTTTTACAATTATTTTGGTTTTAGACTATATTATCTTTTTTGATTAAATTTTTTTTGGGGGTATCTCTAAAGTCTAAGGGTCATTTTTGTAAAAAAAAAAATTATCCAATTATCTCATGTGGGGGCTCATTTTTTGTGGGATGAGTGGACGGCTTTATTGGCACTTTTTGGGGGGCTATATGACTTTTTGATCGCTTGCTATTAAACTTTTTATTATGTAAGGTGACAAAAAAAACCTTTTTTTGCACCTTTTTTTTTTTTTTTTCCTTGACCGTGTTAATCTGGGGGGTTAGGTCATGGGGTAGTTTTATAGAGGAGATTATTACCAACGCGGCGATACCTAATATGTCTACTTTTAATAAATTATTTTAGTTTTTTTTGGGTGTCTCAAGTCTGAGAACCAGTTTTTTTTATCCGATGTCAGTGCTAAATTGGGATATAAATTTAGTACTCCATGGAAGTGTGATACTCCCTGAAGCAACCGTCAATGCAGAGGCCCGGATGATCGGGGCAAGTGTCGCACTGAGTAGTTGTGTCCTTCCGTATCCCCCTCCTGCGACACACTCTGCACTTTTTTTGGGTTCGTCCCTTCTTTCCAGTATGGGGGACCACACCTGGAAAGTGTTGGCCAGGGACGATCCGGGCACCTACAGTTCCCGAGGTACTCCGGCCTGCTCTTTCCCGGTCCGAAAAGATCAGGGCCTTGAGGACTGCCTCATAGAACTGGAGGAATGTCCCTGTGCTGCCAGCGCTTCGGGATAGTACAAAAGAGTTGTACATGGCAACCTGCACCAAGTAGACCGCAACTTTTTTGTACCATGCCCGGGTTTTGCGCATGGCGTTATATGGCTTGAGGACTTGATCAGAGAGATCAACTCCTCCCATATACCGATTGTAAGCGACGATACAATCGGGCTTGAGGACCGTTGCCGCGGTACCTCGCACAGGGACAGGGGTGATGCCGTTACCATGAATTGTGGACAGCATAAGGACATCCCTCTTGTCCTTATACCTGACCAGCAACAGGTTTCCAGTGGTAAGGGCACGGGTCTCACCCCTGGGGATAGGTACCTGGAGGGGGTGGGCAGGGAGGCCGCGTTGATTTTTCCGCACGGTCCCACAAGCGGACGTGGATCTGGCGGCAAGGGACTGGAACAAGGGGATACTGGTATAAAAGTTATCCACGTAAAGGTGGTAACCCTTATCCAGCAGTGGGTACATAAGGTCCCACACAAGTTTCCCGGTAACACCCAGAGTGGGGGGACATTCTGGGGGTTGAATCCGGGAATCTCGCCCCTCGTACACACGAAATTTGTAAGTGTACCCTGAGGTACTCTCACAAATTTTGTATAGCTTCACGCCATACCTCGCCCGCTTGGAGGGCACATACTGGCGGAAAATGAGTCTCCCCTTGAACGCAATGAGAGACTCATCAACCGCGACCTCTCTTCCAGGTACATAGGCCTCCATGAATTTGGCCCCAAAGTGATCGATGACCGGCCGTATCTTGTACAGACGGTCATGGGCAGGATCACCTCGGGGGGGACATGCTGCATTATCGGAATAATGCAGACATTTCCGGATGGCCTCAAACCGGGAGCGTGTCATGGCTGTACTGTAAAGTGGGGCCTGGTATAGGACGTCCCCACTCCAGTACAGCCTGACACTGGGTTTTTTGACCAGGCCCATATGCAGCACGAGGCCCCAAAATGTCCTCATTTCGGCTGCACTGACCGGCGTCCAGCCACCGGGCCTGGCCAAAAAGGAGCCCGGGTGTTGAGCGACGAACTGTTGGGCGTACAGATTCGTCTGCTCCACCATCAGATTTACCAGTGGGTCACTGAAAAAATGACAAAAAAAGTCATATTCAGTGTAGCCCACTGTGGAAATCTGGATTCCTGATTGGCCTACAAAATCAGGAATCACAGGCTCGTATCGCTCTGGGCTACACCAGACAAGTTCACCGGCAGGGGGCTCCGGTGGATTTAACTGGTGGGCCGGGAAACCAGTACGAGCCCCAGAGCTGCTCGTACTAGTGTGGGCCACAGGGTCCCTAACATGGCGGTCCCCTTGCTCCGCCTGGCGGCGTCTCCGCCGCCTTGGGGGCTCATCATCATCGCTAGATGATGAGGAGGATGCGGATGACAACAGGAATGTGGGGTCATCCTCATCCTCACTGGGACTCTCGGAGTCAGAGGCAATCTGGGCGTATGCCTCCTCGGCCGAGAACGTCCGGCGGGCCATAGGGGAGTGTGTGTCTGCGTGTATATGTGCGTGTGTGTAACTCTTTATTTTGTGTGCGTGTGTGTGGGGGCACGGGTGTTCACGAACTCACCCTAAAACTAACAGAAAAAAAATAAAATAAACTAACTAAAAAAAAGGGCAAAAAATGTGGGGAAAAAAATTCAAAACCGCTGATCAACCGTCCGAAGTTGATCAGCGTTGGGGTGTGCGATGCGCTAACAGTGGCCGGACACTAAGTGCCGGCCACAGTCAGCGTACACGAAAAAAAAAAAAAATGCACCCCAAAAAAGGTGGGGGGGGGGGCAGGGGGGGGGGCAAGTGGCAGCACCCCTGGGGGGTCTAGGGTCACACAGCTGTGCTGTGGACCCCAGACACCCTAACTTAGGGTGATGCAATCAAAGTTCAAAAACTAACTTTCCCTTTTTTTTCCCTGCCTAAACCAAACTTTCCCTAGCTGTCCCTATGTACCTGATGGGGTCCTGGGGGGCACAGATCGGGTCCTGGGGGGCACAGATCGGGTCCTGGGGGGCACAGATCGGGGTGCAGGCAGCGGTGGCAGACACGTGCAGGCAGCTCCTCTCTCCTCCGGCTCCGGAACACAAAAGGAGGAGGAGAGGAGCGCCTGCCTCTTTTGAATCTGCCGCCGGACCGCCCACAGACCAATCAGAAAGCGATCCTGAGTGGTGATGTCACCATCACCACTCAGGATCGCTGGATGGTGATTGGTGGGGTGAAATCACACCACCATCACCATCCTGTTCCGGGTTATCGGGACTTCAAAGACCCGAATAACCCGGAAACGCAGAAAACCGCAGGTCTGAATTGACCTGCGGTTTTCTGCGATCGCATACATGGGGGGGTCACCGGACCCCCCGGCGCATTTGCTCCAAGTGCCTGCTCAATGATTTGAGCAGGCACGGGGTTCCGATCACCGCCCGCCGTGCGGCGGTGATCGAAAATGCACAGGGCGTACATGTACGCCCTGTGTCCTTAAGTACCAGGGCACAAGGGCGTACCTGTACGCCCTATGTCCTTAAGAGGTTAAAAGAAGATAAATTTGCTGGGCCCGCTGGCCTTGCCTTTCCCACCGTCTCCATAACACCTTCTTGAAAAGAATGGCGTAGAAACGTCACTTGAAACTAAATTTAGTCACAGTGGTTTGAACTGGCACGGAGAAATGTAAATCTCCACTATAAAGTCTCAAATTTAGGCCTCATGCACACGGCGGTGTTTCGCGGCCGTGTTCCTGTTGAGAGCAGGAGCGGATGGCGTAATTGGTTGCTATGACGCCGTGCACTTGATGCCGCCGCTGCACTACAGTAATACACTATACGAGTGTATTACTGTAGTGCAGCGGCGTCATGAAGCGCACGGAGTCATAGCAACCAATGACGCTATCCGCTCCTGCTCTCAACAGGAATCCAAGCCGTGTTACCACAGACCGCTCTCGGCCGTGGAACACCGCCTTGTGCATGAGGCCTTAGGCTTATGTACTGAGCTGACTGTATTACACTGCATATTTTCTGCACAAAAATCCATGCATAATATGCAATGTGTGCTGATAATCAAGGGTTTATGCCAGTTTTTGTGTAAAATATTTTTTAACCCCTTTAAGACACAGCCTTATTCACCTTATTCACCTTTTTTGCAAATCTGACCAGTGTTATTTTAAGTGGTGATAACTTTAAAACGCTTTGACTTATCCAGGCCACACCTCCAAAAATAGTTATTACTTTACATTCCCCATATGTCTACTTTATGTTTGGATCATTTTGGGAATGATATTTCATATTTTGGGGATGTTACAAGGCTTAGAAGTTTAGAAACAAATCTTGAAATTTTCAGAAATTTTCAAAAACACAATTGTTAGGGACCAGTTCAGGTCTGAAGTCACTTTGTGAGGCTTACATAATAGAAACCACCAAAAAATGACCCTCAAGGTATTCAAAACTGATTTTACGAACTTTGTTAACACTTTAGGTGTTGCAAGAGTTATTGACAAATGGGGATGAAATTTGAGAATTTAAATTTTTGGGCAAATGTTCCATTTTAATCAATTTTTCCAGTAACAAAGCAAGGGTTTACAGCCAAACAAAATGCTATATTTATTGCCCCAATTCTGTAGTTTGTAGAAACACCCCATATGTGGCCGTAAACTACTGTACGGGTACACAGTAGGGCGTAGAGGGAAAGGTGCGCCGTATGGTTTTTGGAAGGCAGATTTAGCTGGACTGGTTTATTTACACCATGTCCCATTTGAAGCCCCCATGATGCACCCCTAAAGTAGAAACTCCATAAAAGTGACCCCATCTAAGAAACTACACCCCTCAAGGTATTCAAAACTGATTTTACGAACTTTGTTAACCCTTTAAGTGTTGCACAAGAGTTATTGGCAAATGGGGATCAAATTTGAGAATTACAATTTTGGGGCAAATTTTCAATTTTAATCAATTTTTTCCAGTAACAAAGCAAGGGTTAACAGCCAAACAAAATGCTATATTTATTGCCCCGATTCTGTAGTTTGCAGAAACACCCCATATGTGTCCGTAAACTACTGTACTGCTCTATAAAAACTTTTTGTACCATGCCCGGGTTTTGTGCATGGCGTTATATGGCTTTAGGACTTGATCAGAAAGATCAACTCCTCCCATATACCGATTGTAGTCAATGATACAATCGGGCTTGAGGACTGTTGCCGCGGTACCTCGCACAGGGACAGGGGTGATGCTGTTACCATGAATTGTGGACAGTACAAGGACATCCCTCTTGTCCTTATATCTGACCAGCAACAGGTTTCCACTAGTAAGGGCACGGGTCTCACCCATGGGGATGGGTACCTAGAGGGGGTAGGCAGGGAGGCCGCATTGATTTTTCCCCACGGTCCCACAAGCGGACGTGGATCTGGTGGCAAGGGGATACTAGTATAATAGTTATCCACGTACAGGTGGTAACCCTTATCTAGCAGTGGGTGCATAAGGTCCCACACAAGTTTCCCGCTAACACCCAGAGTGGGGGGACATTCTGGGGGTTAAATACAGGAATCTCACCCCTCGTACACACAAAACTTGTAAGTGTACCCTGAGGTACTCTCACAAAGTTTGTACAGCTTCACGCCATACTTCGCCCGCTTAGAGGGAACATACTGCCGGAAACTGAGTCTCCCCTTGAACGCAATGAGAGACTCATCAACCGCGACCTCCCTTCCAGGTACATAGGCCTGTACAAATTTGGCCCCAAAGTGATCGATGACCGGCCTGATTTTGTACAGGCGGTCATAGGCTGGATCACCTCGGGGGGGACATGCTGCATTATCTGAATAATGCAGGCATTTCCGGATGGCCTCAAACCGGGAGCGTCTCATGGCTGTACTGTAAAGTGGGGTCTGGTAGAGGACGTCCCCACTCCAGTAATGCCTGACACTAGGTTTCTTGACTAGGCCCATGTGCAGCACGAGCCCCCAAAACATCCTCATCTCGTCTGCACTGACCGGGGTCCAGCCACCGGGCCTAGCCAAAAAGGAGGTCAGGTGTTGTGTAAAATAGTCATATTCAGTGAAGCCCACTGTGGAAATCTGGATTCCTGGTTGGACTACAAAATCAGGAATCACGGGCTCAAATTGCTCTGGGGTACACCAAACAAGTTCACCGGCAGGGAACTCCGTTGGATTTAACTGGTGGGCCGGAAAACTAGTAGGAGCCCCAGAGCTGCTCGTACTAGGGTGGGCCACAGGGTCCCTATCATGGCGGTCCTCATCCGACGGGACATAGGGGAGTGTGTGTCTGCGTGTGTGTGTGCATGTAAATCTTTATTCAGTGTGTGTGGGGGCACGGGGCAACTAAAAAAAGGGGAAAAAATGTGAAGAAAAATTCTTAATCACTGATCAACCGTCCGAAGTTGATCAGCGGTGGGGTGTGCGATGCGTTAACAGTGGCCGGACGCTAAGAGTGCTGGCCACAGTCAGCGTACGCAAAAAAAAACTGCTTGCGCCCCCAAAAAAGTTGAGGAGGGGGTAGGGGGGCAAGCTGCAGCACCCCTGGGGGGTCTAGGGTCACACAGCTGTGCTGTGGACCTCAGATACCCGATTTGGGGTGATGCAAAAAAAATTAGTTTTTAGTTTTTTTCACACTAACTTTCCCTGAAAATTCCTGCCTAACCCAACCTTTCCCTAACCTTGCCCTTAATACCTGAGGGGTGCTGGGGCACAGATTGGGGTGCTGGCTGGAGATCAGTGCAGCTCTGGATCCACGTGCAGCAGCCTCTCTCCTTGGCTCCCAGACACAAAAGGAGGAGAAGAGGAGCGCTGCTCTAATTTGAACCTCCCGCCCGCCCGCCCACCAACCTATCAGGGCCGATCCTGAGAGGTGATGTCACCATCACCTCTCAGGATCGCAGGATGGTGATTGGTGGTGTATTATCACACCACCAATCACCATCCTGTTCCGGGTTATCGGGTTCCCAGAGACCCGAATAACCCGGAAACGCAGAAAACCACAGGTCTGAATTGACCTGCGGTTTGCTGCGATCGCCGACATGGGGGGGGGGGGTTACAGGACCCCCCCGCGCATTTAGACAAGGTGCCTGCTCAATGATTTTCAGCAGGCACCGGGTTCCGGTCATCGGAACTATACATGACGTACTGGTACGTCATGTGTCCTTAAGTACCAGGACAACATGCCGTACCGGTACGCCATGTGTCCTGAAGATGTTAAAAGTTGCTTTGGAATGTGTGCCAAATCTGTATATCTCTTTGGGAAATGTAGGCCAACAGGGTCATAAATATGATTGCCATCTATGAATCTAAGGCGGCAGGATTTAGGGGGTTGGAATTTTGCTGTCCTATTTTTTTTTAATAGTGCATTGAGGGCTGGGCAAACATTAAGGGGGTCATTTACTAACATAAATTTGTGTATTTTGGGCATATTTATGGTGCAGATTAATAACAGGCCTGTCTCCTTTATCATTTTCTGTTTTAGGCATGAAAAATTGTCTAAATTTAAGCCAGCAAGGAAGCTGGCGTAGATTTAGACTGGCAGTGGATGTGCCATAGTTCTTTATAACTTTGGCGATTACACCCCCAGTGCATTAGGTTATTAAGACTGGCTTCTAAAACGCTGGTCTTAATAAATGACCTGAGTGAATAAATGGAGAGCAGGACCGCTGGCAGCAACACTACACGGAGCTGTAGTACACACCCACAGCACTAGGGTTGAGTACAAAGCCACGCTAAATGTGGTTTAAAAAATCTACTGGGTGTCTAGCTGTCTTTGATAGGCTAGCACTCAATTGTTGGAGTTGGCAATTTGAAAGTTATGGATCGAACATGCATTGGCCATTCAACATGAACGCCAGTGAAAAGTTAAAAAAATATCTTCAGGGTGACCAAAGGCTAACAACAAAAATGAATATAAAAACGATCAAAACCCCTTTGATAAATCTGAATAAATGAATGTTTCTATCAAATCTAATTAGGTCCTGTTCACTATCTGGTCTTGTCTTTTTATGATAACTCATGCTGACACATTTTGTGTGTCTTTTAAAAGCTTTGCACATTTTGACAAATTCACTCAGCTGCTTGTCTCTGACATAGAGCTATTTTTGCATGCTAGCCATCCCAGCCATGAAGGTTAATCATCAATGCCTTCTCTAAATACTGAAGAGTTTTAAGTGATGATGAGTGCCTAGCCAACTGGTTTGGAAAATCACAAATCTAGCAAGGCAATTACATTGTAATGGAAAAATGTCACTCTTAAATCCCATTCTGACTTTTGCAAGTGAGGATTTTATTGAAGGCATGATTTATTTGTTATAATCTGTAGTACTGTGTTAAATATCTTAAAGGGACTCTGTCACCAGTTTCTAACCCCCACTTTTAAAAATATTGTTCTGTCCATGGAGCCCTTGTGATTACTAAGGTGTTGTTATAAGCTAAATCTCCCCCCTCCTTCTTTTCTAAGATCCCGCGCGTGCGCACATGCCTGTGCCTGATGCGCCCGTGCGGACTTTTCGGTTCAGCCTCATTAAGCGAAGTGCGCATGCGCGAGCACTTCGCTCAACCTCCCGATAACGCGAACACTGCCGCACGCGCGGGATCTTAGAAAAGAAGGAGGGGGGAGTGAGGGAGAGCCGGAGGCGTATCTCATGGTTTTCAGGCGGCGCTGACGGAGCAGAGGAGGAGCTGGGCACCAACGGCGGCGGCGGCGGGCGGTATCTTCAGGCCATGAGAAACGCCCTGGGCACCTTAACTATATGACTGACAGGTTAGATGAAACGTTTTTTTATCAAAACGAGCCAGCAGATTTAGCTTATAACAACACCTTAGTAATCACAAGGGCTCCATGGACAGAACAATATTTTTAAAAGTGGGGGTTAGAAACTGGTGACAGAGTCCCTTTAATGTATTTTACAAACTATAAGACATGGATTTGGTATGTTTTAGAGATGAGCGAATCGAAGTTGACGAAGTGGAATTCGTTCCGAATTTCAGGAAAAATTTGATTCGCACCGAATCCGAATTTCCTCATGCTTTATGGTAACGAATCACATTTTTTCCTAAAATGGCTGCTGCACGTTTTAGGACATGGAGCAAGGAACTCTGGGAACAAGGGATCACCCACAAAGGCCATGCATGCAGCCAATCAGCAGCCAGCCAGCCCTGTGATGTCACAGTCCTATAAATAACCTCAGTCATCTTGGATTCAGTTATTTTCCAGTGTACTTAGTGCAGGGAGAGACGTCAGCAGGCGCTAGGGACAGTGGTAGAAAAGACTTAAAAACTTTTATTTTGCTGTATAGACGTTCAGGGAAGCAGAACAGGGGTTTGAAGCAGAAGAGGGTTTAGTAGGGGAGTTTACAGCTTGGGTAATAGGAACAATCCTATTACACCTTGCTGCACTGACTGGCGATACAAATTGCCATTATACAGCTCTGTAATTCCAGCAAACCATTCTTATTAGGGTGCAAGTGCTGTTTGATACAGCCATTAACAGGGTTTATTACAAGGAAATATTTATAAGTCTTATTTGCCCTTGTGCCGTGCAGTTATTCTAAAGCATTTTTTGGCTTGTGTTAGTGGGAAAAAAAGGGCTTATTAGCCGTTGTGTGGTGAAATGAGAAAATGACAGCCCTTTTTGGCGTGTATTAGTGGAAGAAAGTAAGGGCCTATTTGCCGTTCAGAGGTGCAGTTATATGTTTTAAAGCCTTCTTTGGGGTGTATTAGTGGAAAAAAAAGGCTTATTAGCCGTTGTGTGGTGAAGTGAGAAAATTACAGGCTTTTTTGGGGTGTTTTAATTTCCTTTTTATTTATTTATTATTTATTTCAGACAAAAAAGTGCACAGGGGAGTGGCAGAGGCTAAATGTTTCTGGTGCAGGCACAGGTCACAGCAGAGTAAGGGGGCGTGGCAGCAGGAGTCGCAGCGAGAGGCCTGAGCTCCCAGTGTCATCTAGTGGTGTCATAGTGTCTTGACCAGCAACCCAGCGGTTCTTGAATGGTTGACTCGGTCATCTACATCGTCCCATGTGACATCAGACACCCCCAGCCAAGAGTTGTGGGTTTGTCAGATACAACCCTTAGTTGGCATGGCCCAGGAGCAGGTCCTTTGCCCTCACCTGTCCTCAACCTGCCTCTGTCCTTTTCTGTTCCCTGAGCCAGAGAAGTATTATATGCTTTGGGCTCAGCTCCACTATACAGTGAGGATGAGCTACTAGAGGATAGTCAGCAGCTACTGCCTAGCCAAGATCTGGAGGAGACATCCAGTAGGTGGGCAAGTAGTGATGAGGAGAGTAGCGTGGGAGATGGTGTTGCTGGTGTTGCGAGCGGTCAGGCTCCTGGCTCAGAAACCGTTGAAGAGGACATCAGTGACGTGCAGACAGTACTCGATGATAATGTAGCCTACTCGATTCGGAGCCGGATGATGAAGGGGCTTCATCATCATCGGGAGAAGAGGGTGGCAGCTTGCCCGTGAGGCAGCAGCGGAGCCAGCAAGTCGTAGCGTGGCCGGGAGTCAGCAGGGTGGGAGGTCGGGAGCCAAACATGCCCAGGGTAGACCAACCACTTGCAGGAGCCTACCTGCCCGGAAAGTAGTGGTGCAGGGGTTCACAGAGGCAGCGGCGATAGCAGTCAGTCAGTGGGGAGTGTTGGGGCTACCTACCTGGCATTGTGGCATTTTTTTGTTAAGCCGCCAGAGCAGATGATCATGGCCAGTTGTAGAATCTGTGGGCAGAAGGTGAAGCATGGCGAGGGTGCAGTGTTGGCACCACGGCCCTGTGTCAACATATGCAGCATCACCATAAAGTAGCCTGGGAGAACCGTGGCTCCAATGTGGTGGTCCAGCCTGATGCAGTAGCCGCTGCATTACCCAGTGGCACGCACCCGATTTCAGGCAGTCAAGACTCCACCACCTCAGCCGAAGGGAACTGTCTGTCCTTCCCATCATCTACTGGTCCTGATGCTCCTGCTCCTCACCCTCCAACTCCTCATCAGTCATTCCATCAGCAATCGATCACTTTGACAAAAGAAACCGGTTTCTTCCGGCTACATGCCTCAGCTACTATTCTGATGCTGCCACCCACCTGATGCCACACATCTGATGCCAAGTGCTCCTTCTTTCACCCTCCATCTTCAGCTGGTACTGGTATTGCCACCCACCTCCACAGTCTATCTCCGGCTTACTCTGTGGTCTCCTGATGCTGCTGCCACCTCCACACTATGTCACCTTGCCACTCTGTGGTCTCCTGATGCTGCTGCCACCTACACACTATGTCACCTTGCCACTCTGTGGTCTCCTGATGCTGCTGTCACCTCCATACTATGTCACCTTGCAACTCAGTAGTTTGCTGATGCCGCCACCTCCACACTCTGTCATTGCACCACTCTGTTGCCTCTTATTGCTGCTGCTGCTGCCACCTCCACACTGTCATTGTGCCACCCTGTGGCCTTCTCCTGATGCTGCTGCCACCTCCACACTGTCATTGTGCCACCTTGTGGCCTTCTCCTGATGCTGCTGCTACCGCCAGACTCTGTCATTGGGCCACTCTGTGGTCTCCTTCTGATGCTGCTGCTGGTGCCGCCACCTCCACACTCTGTCATTGTGCCACTCTGTGGCTTCCTCCTGATTCTGCTGCCACCTCCGCACTCTGTCATTGTGCCACTCTGTGGCCTCCTGATTCTTCTGGCACCTCCACACTGTCATTGTGCCACTCTGTGGCCTCCTCCTAATGCTGCTGCTGCCACCTCCACACTCTGTCATTGTGCCACTCTGTGGCCTCCTTATTCTGCTGCCTCCACCACAATGTCATTGTGCCGCTGTGTGGCCTCCTCCTGATGCTGCTGCCACCTCCAGACTCTGTCATTGGGCCACTCTGTGGTCTCCTCATCCTGCTTCCACCTCACCACTATGTCATAGGGCCACTCTGTGGACTTCTCATGCTGTTCCCACCCTCCCCACTTCATGAATGGCCCACTATTTTGCCTTTCTGCCTGGCTGACATCATCATTTATTTGACCCTTCTTCTCATCTGCACTCTACAAGGTATGTGGATTTTTGTGTGTGTGTGTGTTGTGGTGGAGGGCGTGATTGCATGCTAGGGTGTGGGAAGGCAGGATCCAGGGGGCCCTAGTAAATTCTTGTCATAGGTCCACTCTGTGGACTTCTAATGCTGTTCCCACTCTTCTCACTTCATGACTGGGCCACTATTTTGCCTTTCGGCCTGGCTGACATCATAATTTACATGATTTATTTGACCTTTCTTCTGATCTGTCAGAAGGAAGGAAAAATGAGACGCACAACAGATACTGTCTGTGTAGCAGCTGTAAGGCCTGTATGGACCCATCAGAATTGGTTCATGATTTGGTAGCCAAAAGCAGGAGTAGGTACAAAACACAGAAGACATGCAAATATTCCATTCACGTGTCATCTCTTTTTAACATCCACTCCTGTTTTTTTTTTGGGGCATTAGCAATACTTATGGATTATTGAGCAAATGTTGACCGAGTGAAGGCGTATGTTCCACAGACAGGATCCGTTTTATGTGGGTTATTGTTCTAACGGATCAGAGAAAGGGCAAATGATTCAGTGACGTCAACAGAAACTTACTGCTAACACCCTCTGCACTCTGTCCAGCGTTGGGCTCTACTTGCATATGTGTTTAATAGAGCAGGTTCTGTAGACATCTATATGGAATCAGCTGAAGACGCTGTAAAAGGAGTGCGCTTCTTCTTGGCGCTAACATCGACATGTAAGGCTGAGTTCATACTTGAGTTATTTGGTCAGTTTTGGCCCCATGAATGCCCTAATATGTGAAGTGTACAGTGATTGTAAGAGCGACATCTGTCATCTGCATGTCATACGGACTCACAGTATTATTTCACTACCAAAGCAAACTACCTATGTGTGTTACTACAAGGCACAGTGTTCTACATCACTATAAAGGCTCTCAGCAGCTAGGAAATAACAGTTTTTTTATGTAATTTGCAGAGAATAAATTTGGATCTAAGCTAATTTTTCCTGAAAAATTCGGCAAAACCGGCGAATGGAATTTTTGAAAAATTCGCTCATCTCTAGTGCCTACAGGTAATGTGACTACAGGTAATCTCACTACAGGAAATGTTACGTTCCTTCACTGGGCTTCTGTAAGCCTTGTTTTGTGTCCATCTAACATCCATTACTGTAGAATCCTATTAAACAGCTGGTATCTCTATTAAGTGTCTGTGACTTGATTAAATGGGCATGCCGGTGCCTAGTGATGAGTAGGGATGAGCGAACTCGAACTGTATAGTTCGGGTTCGTACCGAATTTTGGGGTGTCCGTGACACGGACCCGAACCCGGACATTTTCGTAAAAGTCCGGGTTCGGGTTCGGTGTTCGTCGCTTTCTTGGCGCTTTTGTGACGCTTTCTTGGCGCTTTTTGAAAGGCTGCAAAGCAGCCAATCAACAAGCGTCATACTACTTGCCCCAAGAGGCCATCACAGCCATGCCTACTATTGGCATGGCTGTGATTGGCCAGAGCACCATGTGACCCAGCCTCTATTTAAGCTGGAGTCACATAGCGCCGCCCGTCACTCTGCTCTGATTAGCGTAGGGAGAGGTTGCGGCTGCGACAGTAGGGCGAGATTAGGCAGATTAACTCCTCCAAAGGACTTGATTAACTGATCGATCTGCAGCTGTGGATCATTGAGCTGCTGATCCTCAATTGCTCACTGTTTTTAGGCTGCCCAGACCGTTTGTCAGTCACATTTTTCTGGGGTGATCGGCGGCCATTTTGTGTCTTGTGGTGCGCCAGCACAAGCTGCGACCAAGTGCATTTAACCCTCAATGGTGTGGTTGTTTTTTGGCTAAAGCCTACATCAGGGTGAAGCTGTCACACCAAGTGCATTTAACCAGCAATAGTCTGTTCATTTTTTGGCCATATACAAAATCAGGGGCAAGCTGCGCCTGTCACCAAGTGCATTTAACCCTCAATGGTGTGGTTGTTTTTTGGCTAAAGCCTACATCAGGGTGAAGCTGTCACACCAAGTGCATTTAACCAGCAATAGTCTGTTCATTTTTTGGCCATATACAAAATCAGGGGCAAGCTGCGCCTGTCACCAAGTGCATTTAACCCTCAATGGTGTGGTTGTTTTTTGGCTAAAGCCTACATCAGGGTGAAGCTGTCACACCAAGTGCATTTAACCAGCAATAGTCTGTTCATTTTTTGGCCATATACAAAATCAGGGGCAAGCTGCGCCTGTCACCAAGTGCATTTAACCCTCAATGGTGTGGTTGTTTTCTGGCTAAAGCCTACATCAGGGTGAAGCTGTCACACCAAGTGCATTTAACCAGCAATAGTCTGTTTATTTTTTGGCCATATACTACATCAGGGGCAAGCTGCGCCCGTCACCAAGTGCATTTAACCCTCAGTAGTGTGGTTGGTCAAGCTGTGACACCAAGTGCATTTAACCAGCAATAGTCTGTTCATTTTTTGGCCATATACTACATCAGGGGCAAGCTGCGCCCGTCACCAAGTGCATTTAACCAGCAATAGTGTGGTTATTTTTTGGCCATATCCCAGTCTAATTCTGTCACTAAATCCATACCGGTCACCCAGCGCCTAAATACTAGGCCTCAAATTTATATCCCGCTAAATCTCTCGTTACCGCTGTCCTGTTGTAGCTGGGAAAGTTATTTAGTGTCCGTCAAAGCACATTTTTTCTTCTGGGTTGAAATACAATTCCCAATTTAGCAATTTCATAATTTAGTGGTTTCTGCTATATCAGAGCTATTTGAAATCTATCCCTAAAAGGGTATATAATATTCAAGGTGCACATTGGGTCATTCAGAATAACTTCACACACACCCGCTACTGTGTATTTTCAAGTCTAATTCTGTCACTAAACCCATACCTGTCACCCAGCGCCTAAATACTAGGCCTCAAATTTATATCCCGCTAAATCTCTCGTTACCGCTGTCCTGTTGTAGCTGGGAAAGTTATTTAGTGTCCGTCAAAGCACATTTTTTGTTCTGGGTTGAAGTACAATTCCCAATTTAGCAATTTCATAATTTAGTGGTTTCTGCTATATCAGAGCTATTTGAAATCTATCCCTAAAAGGGTATATAATATTCAAGGTGCACATTGGGTCATTCAGAATAACTTCACACACACCCGCTACTGTGTATTTCAAGTCTAATTCTGTCACTAAACCCATACCTGTCACCCAGCGCCTAAATACTAGGCCTCAAATTTATATCCTGCTAAATCTCTCGTTACCGCTGTCCTGTTGTAGCTGGGAAAGTTATTTAGTGTCCGTCAAAGCACATTTTTTGTTCTGGGTTGAAGTACAATTCCCAATTTAGCAATTTCATAATTTAGTGGTTTCTGCTATATCAGAGCTATTTGAAATCTATCCCTAAAAGGGTATATAATATTCAAGGTGCACATTGGGTCATTCAGAATAACTTCACACACACCCGCTACTGTGTATTTCCAAGTCTAATTCTGTCACTAAACCCATACCTGTCACCCAGCGCCTAAATACTAGGCCTCAAATTTATATCCTGCTAAATCTCTCGTTACCGCTGTCCTGTTGTAGCTGGGAAAGTTATTTAGTGTCCGTCAAAGCACATTTTTTGTTCTGGGTTGAAATACAATTCCCAATTTAGCAATTTCATAATTTAGTGGTTTCTGCTATATCAGAGCTATTTGAAATCTATCCCTAAAAGGGTATATAATATTGAAGGTGCACATAGGGTCATTCAGAATAACTTCACACACACCCGCTACTGTGTATTTCCAAGTCTAATTCTGTCACTAAACCCATACCTGTCACCCAGCGCCTAAATACTAGGCCTCAAATTTATATCCCTGCTAAATCTCTCGTTACCGCTGTCCTGTTGTAGCTGGGAAAGTTATTTAGTGTCCGTCAAAGCACATTTTTTGTTCTGGGTTGAAGTACAATTCCCAATTTAGCAATTTCATAATTTAGTGGTTTCTGCTATATCAGAGCTATTTGAAATCTATCCCTAAAAGGGTATATAATATTCAAGGTGCACATTGGGTCATTCAGAATAACTTCACACACACCCGCTACTGTGTATTTCCAAGTCTAATTCTGTCACTAAACCCATACCTGTCACCCAGCGCCTAAATACTAGGCCTCAAATTTATATCCTGCTAAATCTCTCGTTACCGCTGTCCTGTTGTAGCTGGGAAAGTTATTTAGTGTCCGTCAAAGCACATTTTTTGTTCTGGGTTGAAGTACAATTCCCAATTTAGCAATTTCATAATTTAGTGGTTTCTGCTATATCAGAGCTATTTGAAATCTATCCCTAAAAGGGTATATAATATTCAAGGTGCACATTGGGTCATTCAGAATAACTTCACACACACCCGCTACTGTGTATTTCCAAGTCTAATTCTGTCACTAAACCCATACCTGTCACCCAGCGCCTAAATACTAGGCCTCAAATTTATATCCTGCTAAATCTCTCGTTACCGCTGTCCTGTTGTAGCTGGGAAAGTTATTTAGTGTCCGTCAAAGCACATTTTTTGTTCTGGGTTGAAATACAATTCCCAATTTAGCAATTTCATAATTTAGTGGTTTCTGCTATATCAGAGCTATTTGAAATCTATCCCTAAAAGGGTATATAATATTCAAGGTGCACATAGGGTCATTCAGAATAACTTCACACACACCCGCTACTGTGTATTTCCAAGTCTAATTCTGTCACTAAACCCATACCTGTCACCCAGCGCCTAAATACTAGGCCTCAAATTTATATCCCTGCTAAATCTCTCGTTACCGCTGTCCTGTTGTAGCTGGGAAAGTTATTTAGTGTCCGTCAAAGCACATTTTTTGTTCTGGGTTGAAGTACAATTCCCAATTTAGCAATTTCATAATTTAGTGGTTTCTGCTATATCAGAGCTATTTGAAATCTATCCCTAAAAGGGTATATAATATTCAAGGTGCACATTGGGTCATTCAGAATAACTTCACACACACCCGCTACTGTGTATTTCCAAGTCTAATTCTGTCACTAAACCCATACCTGTCACCCAGCGCCTAAATACTAGGCCTCAAATTTATATCCTGCTAAATCTCTCGTTACCGCTGTACTGTTGTTGCTGGGAAAGATTATTTAGTGTCCGTCAAAGCACATTTTTTGTTCTGGGTTGAAGTACAATTCCCAATTTAGCAATTTCATAATTTAGTGGTTTCTGCTATATCAGAGCTATTTGAAATCTATCCCTAAAAGGGTATATAATATTCAAGGTGCACATTGGGTCATTCAGAATAACTTCACACACACCCGCTACTGTGTATTTCCAAGTCTAATTCTGTCACTAAACCCATACCTGTCACCCAGCGCCTAAATACTAGGCCTCAAATTTATATCCTGCTAAATCTCTCGTTACCGCTGTCCTGTTGTAGCTGGGAAAGTTATTTAGTGTCCGTCAAAGCACATTTTTTGTTCTGGGTTGAAATACAATTCCCAATTTAGCAATTTCATAATTTAGTGGTTTCTGCTATATCAGAGCTATTTGAAATCTATCCCTAAAAGGGTATATAATATTCAAGGTGCACATTGGGTCATTCAGAATAACTTCACACACACCCGCTACTGTGTATTTCCAAGTCTAATTCTGTCACTAAACCCATACCTGTCACCCAGCGCCTAAATACTAGGCCTCAAATTTATATCCTGCTAAATCTCTCGTTACCGCTGTCCTGTTGTAGCTGGGAAAGTTATTTAGTGTCCGTCAAAGCACATTTTTTGTTCTGGGTTGAAGTACAATTCCCAATTTAGCAATTTCATAATTTAGTGGTTTCTGCTATATCAGAGCTATTTGAAATCTATCCCTAAAAGGGTATATAATATTCAAGGTGCACATTGGGTCATTCAGAATAACTTCACACACACCCGCTACTGTGTATTTCCAAGTCTAATTCTGTCACTAAACCCATACCTGTCACCCAGCGCCTAAATACTAGGCCTCAAATTTATATCCTGCTAAATCTCTCGTTACCGCTGTACTGTTGTTGCTGGGCAAGATTATTTAGTGTCCGTCAAAGCACATTTTTTGTTCTGGGTTGAAATACAATTCCCAATTTAGCAATTTCATAATTTAGTGGTTTCTGCTATATCAGAGCTATTTGAAATCTATCCCTAAAAGGGTATATAATATTCAAGGTGCACATTGGGTCATTCAGAATAACTTCACACACACCCGCTACTGTGTATTTCCAAGTCTAATTCTGTCACTAAACCCATACCTGTCACCCAGCGCCTAAATACTAGGCCTCAAATTTATATCCTGCTAAATCTCTCGTTACCGCTGTCCTGTTGTTGCTGGGCAAGATATTTAGTGTCCGTCAAAGCACATTTTTTGTTCTGGGTTGAAATACAATTCCCAATTTAGCAATTTCATAATTTAGTGGTTTCCTGCTATATCAGAGCTATTTGAAATCTATCCCTAAAAGGGTATATAATATTCAAGGTGCACATAGGGTCATTCAGAATAACTTCACACACACGCTTCTGTGCATTTCCAAGTCTAATTCTGTCACTAAATCCATACCGGTCACCCAGCGCCTAAATACTAGGCCTCAAATTTATATCCCGCTGAATTTGAATACAATACATTGGGCCAAATAATATATTTGTTGTTGTGGTGAACCATAACAATGAGAAAAACATCTAGTAAGGGACGCGGACGTGGACATGGTCGTGGTGGTGTTAGTGGACCCTCTGGTGCTGGGAGAGGACGTGGCCGTTCTGCCACATCCACACGTCCTAGTGTACCAACTACCTCAGGTCCCAGTAGCCGCCAGAATTTACAGCGATATATGGTGGGGCCCAATGCCGTTCTAAGGATGGTAAGGCCTGAGCAGGTACAGGCATTAGTCAATTGGGTGGCCGACAGTGGATCCAGCACGTTCACATTATCTCCCACCCAGTCTTCTGCAGAAAGCGCACAGATGGCGCCTGAAAACCAACCCCATCAGTCTGTCACATCACCCCCATGCATACCAGGGAAACTGTCTCAGCCTCAAGTTATGCAGCAGTCTCTTATGCTGTTTGAAGACTCCGCTGGCAGGGTTTCCCAAGGGCATCCACCTAGCCCTTCCCCAGCGGTGAAAGACATAGAATGCACTGACGCACAACCACTTATGTTTCCTGATGATGAGGACATGGGAATACCACCTCAGCATGTCTCTGATGATGACGAAACACAGGTGCCAACTGCTGCGTCTTTCTGCAGTGTGCAGACTGAACAGGAGGTCAGGGATCAAGACTGGGTGGAAGACGATGCAGGGGACGATGAGGTCCTAGACCCCACATGGAATGAAGGTCGTGCCACTGACTTTCACAGTTCGGAGGAAGAGGCAGTGGTGAGACCGAGCCAACAGCGTAGCAAAAGAGGGAGCAGTGGGCAAAAGCAGAACACCCGCCGCCAAGAGACTCCGCCTGCTACTGACCGCCGCCATCTGGGACCGAGCACCCCAAAGGCAGCTTCAAGGAGTTCCCTGGCATGGCACTTCTTCAAACAATGTGCTGACGACAAGACCCGAGTGGTTTGCACGCTGTGCCATCAGAGCCTGAAGCGAGGCATTAACGTTCTGAACCTGAGCACAACCTGCATGACCAGGCACCTGCATGCAAAGCATGAACTGCAGTGGAGTAAACACCTTAAAACCAAGGAAGTCACTCAGGCTCCCCCTGCTACCTCTTCTGCTGCTGCCGCCTCGGCCTATTCTGCTGCTGCCGCCTCGGCCTCTTCCTCCGCCTCTGGAGGAACGTTGGCACCTGCCGCCCAGCAAACAGGGGATGTACCACCAACACCACCACCACCACCTCCGTCACCAAGCGTCTCAACCATGTCACACGCCAGCGTTCAGCTCTCCATCTCACAAACATTTGATAGAAAGCGTAAATTCCCACCTAGCCACCCTCGATCCCTGGCCCTGAATGCCAGCATTTCTAAACTACTGGCCTATGAAATGCTGTCATTTAGGCTGGTGGACACAGACAGCTTCAAACAGCTCATGTCGCTTGCTGTCCCACAGTATGTTGTTCCCAGCCGGCACTACTTCTCCAAGAGAGCCGTGCCTTCCCTGCACAACCAAGTATCCGATAAAATCAAGTGTGCACTGCGCAACGCCATCTGTAGCAAGGTCCACCTAACCACAGATACGTGGACCAGTAAGCACGGCCAGGGACGCTATATCTCCCTAACTGCACACTGGGTAAATGTAGTGGCAGCTGGGCCCCAGGCGGAGAGCTGTTTGGCGCACGTCCTTCCGCCGCCAAGGATCGCAGGGCAACATTCTTTGCCTCCTGTTGCCACCTCCTCCTTCTCGGCTTCCTCCTCCTCTTCTTCCACCTGCTCATCCAGTCAGCCACACACCTTCACCACCAACTTCAGCACAGCCCGGGGTAAACGTCAGCAGGCCATTCTGAAACTCATATGTTTGGGGGACAGGCCCCACACCGCACAGGAGTTGTGGCGGGGTATTGAACAACAGACCGACGAGTGGTTGCTGCCGGTGAGCCTCAAGCCCGGCCTGGTGGTGTGTGATAATGGGCGAAATCTCGTTGCAGCTCTGGGACTAGCCAATTTGACGCACATCCCTTGCTTGGCGCATGTGCTGAATTTGGTGGTGCAGAAGTTCATTCACAACTACCCCGACATGTCAGAGCTGCTGCATAAAGTGCGGGCCGTCTGTTCGCGCTTCCGGCGTTCACATCCTGCTGCTGCTCGCCTGTCTGCGCTACAGCGTAACTTCGGCCTTCCCGCTCACCGCCTCATATGCGACGTGCCCACCAGGTGGAACTCCACCTTGCACATGCTGGACAGACTGTGCGAGCAGCAGCAGGCCATAGTGGAGTTTCAGCTGCAGCACGCACGGGTCAGTCGCACTACAGAACAGCACCACTTCACCACCAATGACTGGGCCTCCATGCGAGACCTGTGTGCCCTGTTGCGCTGTTTCGAGTACTCCACCAACATGGCCAGTGGCGATGACACCGTTATCAGCGTTACAATACCACTTCTATGTCTCCTTGAGAAAACACTTAGGGCGATGATGGAAGAGGAGGTGGCCCAGGAGGAGGAGGAGGAGGAGGAGGAAGAGGGGTCATTTTTAGCACTTTCAGGCCAGTCTCTTCGAAGTGACTCAGAGGGAGGTTTTTGGCAACAGCAGAGGCCAGGTACAAATGTGGCCAGCCAGGGCCCACTACTGGAGGACGAGGAGGACGAGGATGAGGAGGAGGTGGAGGAGGATGAGGATGAAGCATGGTCACAGCGGGGTGGCACCCAACGCAGCTCGGGTCCATCACTGGTGCGTGGCTGGGGGGAAAGGCAGGACGATGACGATACGCCTCCCACAGAGGACAGCTTGTCCTTACCCCTGGGCAGCCTGGCACACATGAGCGACTACATGCTGCAGTGCCTGCGCAACGACAGCAGAGTTGCCCACATTTTAACCTGTGCGGACTACTGGGTTGCCACCCTGCTGGATCCACGCTACAAAGACAATGTGCCCACCTTACTTCCTGCACTGGAGCGTGATAGGAAGATGCGCGAGTACAAGCGCACGTTGGTAGACGCGCTACTGAGAGCATTCCCAAATGTCACAGGGGAACAAGTGGAAGCCCAAGGCCAAGGCAGAGGAGGAGCAAGAGGTCGCCAAGGCAGCTGTGTCACGGCCAGCTCCTCTGAGGGCAGGGTTAGCATGGCAGAGATGTGGAAAACTTTTGTCAACACGCCACAGCTAACTGCACCACCACCTGATACGCAACGTGTTAGCAGGAGGCAACATTTCACTAACATGGTGGAACAGTACGTGTGCACACCCCTCCACGTACTGACTGATGGTTCGGCCCCATTCAACTTCTGGGTCTCTAAATTGTCCACGTGGCCAGAGCTAGCCTTTTATGCCTTGGAGGTGCTGGCCTGCCCGGCAGCCAGCGTTTTGTCTGAACGTGTATTCAGCACGGCAGGGGGCGTCATTACAGACAAACGCAGCCGCCTGTCTACAGCCAATGTGGACAAGCTGACGTTCATAAAAATGAACCAGGCATGGATCCCACAGGACCTGTCCGTCCCTTGTCCAGATTAGACATTAACTACCTCCCCATAACCATATATTATTGGACTCCAGGGCACTTCCTCATTCAATCCTATTTTTATTTTCATTTTACCATTATATTGCAAGGCTACCCAAAGTTGAATGAACCTCTCCTCTGCCTGTGTGCTAGGCCTAAATATATGCCAATGGATTGTTGCAGTGGTGGCTGACGTGAAGCCTCATTCTCTGCTATGACATGCAGACTGATTCTCTGGTGACATGAAGCCAGATTGTCTGTTACGGGACCTCTCTCCTCTGCCTGGGTGCTGGGCCTGAATTTATGACAATGGACTGTTGCAGTGGTGGCTGACGTGAAGCCTGATTCTCTGCTATGACATGCAGACTGATTCTCTGCTGACATGAAGCCAGATCCTCTGTTACGGGACCTCTCTCCTCTGCCTGGGTGCTGGGCCTAAATTTATGACAATGGACTGTTGCAGTGGTGGGTGACGTGAAGCCTCATTCTCTGCTATGACATGCAGACTGATTCTCTGCTGACATGAAGCCAGATTGTCTGTTACGGGACCTCTCTCCTCTGCCTGGGTGCTGGGCCTAAATATATGACAATGGACTGTTGCAGTGGTGGCTGACGTGAAGCCTGATTCTCTGCTATGACATGCAGACTGATTCTCTGCTGACATGAAGCCAGATTGTCTGTTACGGGACCTCTCTCCTCTGCCTGTGTGCTAGGCCTAAATATATGCCAATGGACTGTTGCAGTGGTGGCTGACGTGAAGCCTGATTCTCTGCTATGACATGCAGACTGATTCTCTGCTGACATGAAGCCAGATTGTCTGTTACGGGACCTCTCTCCTCTGCCTGGGTGCTGGGCCTAAATATATGACAATGGACTGTTGCAGTGGTGGCTGACGTGAAGCCTGATTCTCTGCTATGACATGCAGACTGATTCTCTGCTGACATGAAGCCAGATTCTCTGTTACGGGACCTCTCTCCTCTGCCTGGGTGCTGGGCCTAAATATATGACAATGGACTGTTGCAGTGGTGGGTGACGTGAAGCCTCATTCTCTGCTATGACATGCAGACTGATTCTCTGCTGACATGAAGCCAGATTGTCTGTTACGGGACCTCTCTCCTCTGCCTGGGTGCTGGGCCTAAATATATGACAATGGACTGTTGCAGTGGTGGGTGACGTGAAGCCTGATTCTCTGCTATGACATGCAGACTGATTCTCTGCTGACATGAAGCCAGATTCTCTGTTACGGGACCTCTCTCCTCTGCCTGGGTGCTGGGCCTAAATATCTGACAATGGACTGTTGCAGTGGTGGCTGACGTGAAGCCTGATTCTCTG
Source organism: Bufo gargarizans (assembly GCF_014858855.1). Lineage (NCBI taxonomy): Eukaryota > Metazoa > Chordata > Amphibia > Anura > Bufonidae > Bufo > Bufo gargarizans. Next base: position 264,772,394 of record NC_058080.1, read on the forward strand.
CTATGACTTGCAGACTGATTCTCTGCTGACATGAAGCCAGATTGTCTGTTACGGGACCTCTCTCCTCTGCCTGTGTGCTAGGCCTAAATATATGCCAATGGACTGTTGCAGTGGTGGCTGACGTGAAGCCTGATTCTCTGCTATGACATGCAGACTGATTCTCTGCTGACATGAAGCCAGATTCTCTGTTACGGGACCTCTCTCCTCTGCCTGGGTGCTGGGCCTAAATATATGACAATGGACTGTTGCAGTGGTGGCTGACGTGAAGCCTGATTCTCTGCTATGACATGCAGACTGATTCTCTGCTGACATGAAGCCAGATCCTCTGTTACGGGACCTCTCTCCTCTGCCTGGGTGCTGGGCCTAAATTTATGACAATGGACTGTTGCAGTGGTGGGTGACGTGAAGCCTCATTCTCTGCTATGACATGCAGACTGATTCTCTGCTGACATGAAGCCAGATTGTCTGTTACGGGACCTCTCTCCTCTGCCTGTGTGCTGGGCCTAAATATATGCCAATGGACTGTTGCAGTGGTGGGTGACGTGAAGCCTGATTCTCTGCTATGACATGCAGACTGATTCTCTGCTGACATGAAGCCAGATTCTCTGTTACGGGACCTCTCTCCTCTGCCTGGGTGCTGGGCCTAAATATATGACAATGGACTGTTGCATTGGTGGCTGACGTGAAGCCTGATTCTCTGCTATGATATGAAGACTGATTCTCTGCTGACATGAAGCCAGATTGTCTGTTACGGGACCTCTCTCCTCTGCCTGTGTGCTAGGCCTAAATATATGCCAATGGACTGTTGCAGTGGTGGCTGACGTGAAGCCTGATTCTCTGCTATGACATGCAGACTAATTCTCTGCTGACATGAAGCCAGATTCTCTGTTACGGGACCTCTCTCCTCTGCCTGGGTGCTGGGCCTAAATTTATGACAATGGACTGTTGCAGTGGTGGCTGACGTGAAGCCTGATTCTCTGCTATGACATGCAGACTGATTCTCTGCTGACATGAAGCCAGATCCTCTGTTACGGGACCTCTCTCCTCTGCCTGGGTGCTGGGCCTAAATTTATGACAATGGACTGTTGCAGTGGTGGGCTGACGTGAAGCCTCATTCTCTGCTATGACATGCAGACTGATTCTCTGCTGACATGAAGCCAGATTCTCTGTTACGGGACCTCTCTCCTCTGCCTGGGTGCTGGGCCTAAATATATGCCAATGGACTGTTGCAGTGGTGGCTGACGTGAAGCCTGATTCTCTGCTATGACATGCAGACTGATTCTCTGCTGACATGAAGCCAGATTGTCTGTTACGGGACCTCTCTCCTCTGCCTGGGTGCTGGGCCTAAATTTATGCAAATGGACTGTTTCAGTGGTGGGCTGACGTGAAGCCTGATTCTCTGCTATGACATGCAGACTGATTCTCTGCTGACATGAAGCCAGATTGTCTGTTACGGGACCTCTCTCCTCTGCCTGGGTGCCGGGGCCTAAATATCTGAGAATGGACTGTTCCAGTGGTGGGTGACGGGAAGCCAGATTCTCTGCTATGGAACCTCTCTCCAATTGATTTTGGTTAATTTTTATTTATTTAATTTTTATTTTAATTCATTTCCCTATCCACATTTGTTTGCAGGGGATTTACCTACATGTTGCTGCCTTTTGCAGCCCTCTAGCCCTTTCCTGGGCTGTTTTACAGCCGTTTTAGTGCCGAAAAGTTCGGGTCCCCATTGACTTCAATGGGGTTCGGGTTCGGGACGAAGTTCGGATCGGGTTCGGATCCCGAACCCGAACATTTCCGGGATGTTCGGCCGAACTTCTCGAACCCGAACATCCAGGTGTTCGCTCAACTCTAGTGATGAGCAAGCATGCTCGGCCGAATACCTGTTCGGCTCGAGCATCGCTATGCTCGGCACATGGCGGTACTCATCCGAGTACCGAATGTGCTTGTGCGCCATGCTCGATTATCCTCCCTGCACGTTTCGCGGGTATTAAGCAGCCAATAAAGGTGCAGGTAGGTACTGCCCTCACTGTATGTCACGGTGGGGAGTGGGGAAAATCCCCACTGTACAATGTCAGGTATAAAGGAGAAGCAGCTAGGCCAGGATGCCAGAATCAGGGAGCAGGCTACCTCCTAAAGCGTCCCTAATCCTCATCCTAACTTCTCACCGTATGAGCGGACCTGGATGATAGGATGGCTCATATCAGGATACCTTTGGCCCTGAGTCGCCTTGATAATCCCTCACATAGGAGCAGGGGAGAGACGACCTGTTCTTCCCAGACATGGATGAACAGGAGTCTCAAATGGCGTAGCAGCAGGAAAAGGAAAAGACCATATGCAGCAACAGAGTCGGCAGGTAAGAACACCAGAAACACACTTACCTGCCGTAGCCACCATGACTGGAACCCATGCAAAAGTACAGGTGCCCACACACCAAATAGGACATCTTACAAACAGCACCACACACTATCCAGCACTCCTTATTCTGCCTGGGCCCGAAACAGCAAGGTGCACTGCAGCCCCAGGCAGCACTGCATACAGACTAATGGTTCACCCTTCCAGGAAACCAGCACCCTTCCGGAGGTACAACACACACAGGGAAACGTCTTGCACACATGTAGGTACAAACACCAAAAACATTCCAGACAAGTAACAACAAACAAGATGTACAACAAACCCTGAACATAAACCCACACTAAACATACAACAAGTGAGGATAAGAGAGACAAAGGAATGACATTGCAGAAGACATTGATGTTCTACAAGGTGGCCCTCAAGGACTGGGCAGATAGAATACCCTGGGCTGGAGCAGAACTCCAGCACCAACGACGGCTGGAGTACCACTGACTCCAGCCAGGAAGCCACAGGAGATAAAATCCAAGTGACCACACCCAGTCAGGGAGTTAACCCTTACAGCACCAGACAGAGGGAGGCTACATCTTAAAGGGTTTGTGCACACACCAGCCAACAGGTAACACGCTACCACAGGCAACAGCATGCGTGGCAACCATGTCACGGAGCACACAGCAAAAGCTGAAACACTGCCACCACATGTCATAACAGCAACACGTTGCCCAGGGCAACTGCAAGAGTTGGAAAAGTGTCACAACACACACAGCAAAGGCCGTGATACTGTAATGCCAGCAGCCATGTTGGCTGCTGGCATTACAGTGATTGGCTGGCTGGAACGCGTCATCTGGTATAAGGGACCAGACCGAGCTGTGGCTCTCTCCACTCAACCTACAACCAGGCATGGTTGTGTCTGACAATAGCCGTAACTTGGTGGCGGCTTTGGAGCTCGGCAAGCTGACACACATCCCATGCATAGCCCACAACTTAAACTTAGTGGTTCAGTGGTTTATCAAAACCTACCCCAATTTGCCAGAGCTACTAGTGAAGGTGCGCTGCGTGTGTGCCATTTCCACAAGTCGTCCACAGCTACAGCCGTCAACGATTCAGCAGCGCTTGTGGCTTCCAGCTCAGCTACTGTTGTGCGATGTGAGCATGCGCTGGAACTCTATGTTCTACATGTTGTCCAGGCTTTGTGAGCAAAAGAGGGCAGTTGTGGAATACCAGCTGCAACATGGTCGTCGCCTTTCGAGTCAACTGCCACTATTCACAAACGAGGAGTGGGCATTGATGTCAGACCTCTGTGAGGTTTTAAAAAACTTTGATGAAGCCACACAGATGGTTAGTGGTGATAACGCTATTATCAGCGTAACCATCTGTGGCAAGCACAGCACTATGAAGTGCCTTTTGCGCTGTGGCATTATAAGAATTTTGATATCTCTGACCTTTTAGTCTAACCAGACTGTCTATTCCTCTAGCACCGTTCTATGCAAACAGTAGATTTAAAGAGCACACCAAATACTTAAAATAACTTCAACTTTCTTCATATAACACTGCCGCCTCTGCAGCAGATAGTCCATGTACAAAACATGTGTTGAATAAAGTATCACAAATTGGCAGTATGCATAAGATGGTGGTTCAACTGTTCAATCTTGTCATTCAACATAAAATGGTGGATATACAGTTGCAAGAAAAAGTATGTGAGCCCTTTGGAATGATATGGATTTCTGCACAAATTGGTCATAAAATGTGAACTGATCTTGATCTAAGTCACAACAATAGACAATCACAGTCTGCTTGAACTAATAACGCACAAATAATTAAATGTTACCATGTTTTTATTGAACACACCATGTAAACATTCACAGTGCAGGTGGAAAAAGTATGTGAACCCCTAGACTAATGACATCTCCAAGAGCTAATTGGAGTGAGGTGTCAGCCAACTGGAGTCCAATAAATGAGATGAGATTGGAGGTGTTTGCTATAGTTGCACTGCCCTATAAAAAACACACACCAGTTCTGGGTTTGCTTTTCACAAGAAGCATTGCCTGATGTGAATGATGCCTCGCACAAAAGATCTCTCAGAAGAACTACGATTAAGAATTGTTGACTTGCATAAAGCTGGAAAGGGTTATAAAAGTATCTCCAAAAGCCTTGCTTTTCATCAGTCCACGGTAAGACAAATTGTCTATAAATCGAGAAAGTTCAGCACTGCTGCTACTCTCCCTAGGGGTGGCCGTCCTGTAAAGATAACTGCAAAAGCACAGCACAGACTGCTCAATGAGGTGAAGAATCCTAGAGTGTTAGCTAAAGACTTACAAAAGTCTCTGGCATATGCTAACATCCCCGTTAGCGAATCTACGATGCGTAAAACACAAAACAAGAATGGATTTGATGGGTGGATACCACAGAGGAAGCCACTGCTGTCCAAAAAAAAATTGCTGCACGTTTGCAGTTTGCACAAGAGCACCTGGATGTTCCACAGCAGTACTGGCAAAATATTCTGTGGACAGATGAAACCAAAGTTGAGTTGTTTGGAAGAAACAAACAACACTATGTGTGGAGAAAAAGAGTCACAGCACACCAACATCAAAACCTCATCCCAACTGTGAAGTATGGTGGTGGGGGCATCATGGTTTAGGGCTGCTTTGCTGCGTCAGGGCTTGGACGGATTGCTATCATCGAAGGAAAAATGAATTTCCAAGTTTATCAAAACATTTTGCAGGAGAACTTAAAGGGGTTGTCCAAGTTATATTTATTGATGACCTATCTTCAGGATAGGTCATCAATATCAGATCGGCGGGGTCCGACACCCAGCACCCCCTCCGATCAGCTGTTTGAAGAGAAGGCGTGCGCGGTGTCGGCGCTGCCTCCTCTTCACTGTTTACCTTCTAGCCGTTGCATCTGCAGTGGTAAGCAGGTGTAATTACACCCAAGCTTTCCTTTTGAAATGAATGGGACAGCTTTTGCTCACCACTGCAGATGCAATGGCTAGAAGGTAAACAGTGAAGAGGAGGCAGCGCTGACACCGTGTACGCCTTCTCTTCAAACAGCTGATCGAAAGGGGGTGCTGGGTGTCGGACCCCCTCCGATCTGATATTGATGACCTATCCTGAGGATAGGTCATCAATAAATATAACTTGGATAACCCCTTTAAGGCCATCTGTCCACCAGCTGAAGCTCAACAGAAGATGAGTGTTGCAACAGGTCAACGACCCAAAGCATATAAGTAAATCAACAACAGAATGGCTTAAACAGAAGAAAATACGCCTTCTGGAGTGACCCAGTCCTGATCTCAACCCGATTGAGATGCTGTGGCATGACCTCAAGAAAGCGATTCACACCAGCCATCCCATGAATATTGCTAAACTGAAACAGTTCTGTAAAGAGGAATGGTCAAGAATTACTCCTGACCATTGTGCATGTCTGATCTGCAACTACAGGCAACCTTTGGTTGAAGTTATTGCTTCCAAAGGAGGTTCAACCAGTTATTAAATCCAAGGGTTCACATACTTCTTTCCACCTGCACTGTGAATGTTTACATGGTGTGTTCAATAAAAACATGGTAACATTTAATTAATTTGTATGTTATTAGTTTAACCCCTTAAGGACTCAGCCCTATTTCACCTTAAAGGGAACCTGTCACCAGGATTTTGGGTATCGAGCTGAGGACATGGGTTGCTAGATGGCCGCTAGCACATCCATATTATCCAGTCCCCATAGCTCTGTGTGCTTTTATTGTGTAAAAAAAAAACGATTTGATACATATGCAAATGAACATAAAAGAGTCATATCTTACTTGTGTGACCAGAGAAGAGTCATATTTTCAAGCTCTGACTCATCCCAGGTTAATTTGCATATGTATCAAATCGTTTTTTATACACAATAAAAGCACACAGAGCTATGGGGACTGGGTATTGCGGATGTGCTAGTGGCCATCTAGCAACCTATGTCCTCAGCTCTATACCCAAAATTCTGGTGACAGGTTCCCTTTAAGGACTTGGCCATTTTTTGCAAATCTGACCAGTGTCCCTTTAAGTGCTCATAACTTTAAAACGCTTTGACTTACCCAGGCCGTTCTGAGATTGTTTTTTCGTCACATATTGTACTTCATGACACTGCTAAAATTGGGTCAAAAAAGTTTTTTTTTTACAATTTTTTTTGAAAAATTAGCAAATTTCAAAGTTTCAGTTTCTCTACTTCTGTAATACATAGTAATACCCCCAAAAATTGTGATGGCTACTTCATGTGTGTAGCATTTTGGGAATGATATTTTATTTTTTGGGGATGTTACAAGGCTTAGAAGTTTAGAAGCAAATTTTGAAATTTTTCAGAAATCTTCAAAATCCCACTTTTTATGGACCAGTTCAGGTTTGCAGTCATATTGTGAGGCTTAGATAATAGAAACCTCCCAAAAATGACCCCATTCTAGAAACTACACCCCTCAAGGTATTCAAAACAGTTTTTTCAAACTTTATTAACCCTTTAGGTCTTCCACAAGAGTTAATGGCAGATGGAGAAACAATTTAGAAATTTCTATTTTTGGGAAAATTTTCCAATATAATCAATTTTTTCCAGGAGTAAAACAAGGGTTAACTGCCAAACAAAACTCAAAATGGGTTGCCCTGATTCTGTAGTTTGCAGAAACACCCCATATGTGGTCGTAAACTACTGTTTGGCCAAACGGCAGGACATAGAAGGAGGGGAACACCATATGGGTTTTGGAAGGCAGATTTTGCAGGACTGGTTTTGTTTATACCATGTCCCATTTGAAGCCCCCTGTTGCACCCCTAGAATAGAAATTTCAAAAAAGTGACTCCATCTAAGAAAGTACACCCCTCAAGGTATTCAAAACTGGGTTTACAAACTTTGTTAACCCTTTAGGTGTTCCACAAGAGTTAATGGCAGATGGAGAAACAATTTAGAAATTTCTATTTTTTGGAAAATTTTCCAATATAATCAATTTTTTCCAGGAGTAAGACAAGGGTTAACTGCCAAACAAAACTCAAAATGGGTTGCCCTGATTCTGTAGTTTGCAGAAACACCCCATATGTGGTCGTAAACTACTGTTTGGCCAAACGGGAGGACATAGAAGGAGGGGAACGCCATATGGGTTTTGGAAGGCAGATTTTGCAGGACTGGTTTTGTTTATACCATGTCCCATTTGAAGCCCCCTGTTGCACCCCTAGAATAGAAATTTCAAAAAAGTGACTCCATCTAAGAAAGTACACCCCTCAAGGTATTCAAAACTGGGTTTACAAACTTTGTTAACCCTTTAGGTGTTCCACAAGAGTTAATGGCAGATGGAGAAACAATTTAGAAATTTCTATTTTTTGGAAAATTTTCCAATATAATCAATTTTTTCCAGGAGTAAAACAAGGGTTAACTGCCAAACAAAACTCAAAATGGGTTGCCCTGATTCTGTAGTTTGCAGAAACACCCCATATGTGGTCGTAAACTACTGTTTGGCCAAACGGGAGGACATAGAAGGAGGGGAACACCATATGGGTTTTGGAAGGCAGATTTTGCAGGACTGGTTTTGTTTATACCATGTCCCATTTGAAGCCCCCTGTTGCACCCCTAGAATAGAAATTTCAAAAAAGTGACTCCATCTAAGAAAGTACACCCCTCAAGGTATTCAAAACTGGGTTTACAAACTTTGTTAACCCTTTAGGTGTTCCACAAGAGTTAATGGCAGATGGAGAAACAATTTAGAAATTTCTATTTTTTGGAAAATTTTCCAATATAATCAATTTTTTCCAGGAGTAAAACAAGGGTTAACTGCCAACAAAACTCAAAATGGGTTGCCCTGATTCTGTAGTTTGCAGAAACACCCCATATGTGGTCGTAAACTACTGTTTGGCCAAACGGGAGGACATAGAAGGAGGGGAACACCATATGGGTTTTGGAAGGCAGATTTTGCAGGACTGGTTTTGTTTATACCATGTCCCATTTGAAGCCCCCTGTTGCACCCCTAGAATAGAAATTTCAAAAAAGTGACTCCATCTAAGAAAGTACACCCCTCAAGGTATTCAAAACTGGGTTTACAAACTTTGTTAACCCTTTAGGTGTTCCACAAGAGTTAATGGCAGATGGAGAAACAATTTAGAAATTTCTATTTTTTGGAAAATTTTCCAATATAATCAATTTTTTCCAGGAGTAAAACAAGGGTTAACTGCCAAACAAAACTCAAAATGGGTTGCCCTGATTCTGTAGTTTGCAGAAACACCCCATATGTGGTCGTAAACTACTGTTTGGCCAAACGGCAGGACATAGAAGGAGGGGAACGTCATATGGTTTTTGGAAGGCAGATTTTGCTGGACTGGTTTATTTACACCATGTACCCTTTCAAGCCCCCTGATGCACCCCTAGAGTAGAAACTCCATAAAAGTGACCCCATCTAGGAAACTACGGGATAAGGTGGTTGTTGTTTTGGGACTATTTTAGGGGTAAATATGATTTTTGGTTGCTCTATATTACTCTTTTTTGAGGCAATGTAACAAAAAAATTTAATTCTAAAAAATGTTCTACATTCGCTATTTAGTTTTGTGGAACACCTAAAGGGTTAACATAGTTTGTAAAGTAACTTTTGAATACCTTGAGGGGTGTAGTTTCTTAGATGGGGTCACTTTTTTGGAGTTTCTAGTCTAGGCTACATCAGGGGGGGCTTCTAATGGGACATGGTGTCAAAAAAAAAAACTGTCCATCAAAATCTGCCTTCCAGAAACCGTATGGAGTTCCCTTCGTTCTATGCCCTGCCGTGCGGCTATATAGCCATTTACGACCACATATGGGGTGTTTCTGCAAACTACAGAATCAGGGCCATAAATATTGAGTTTTGTTTGGCTGTTAACCCTTGCTTTATTACCGGCAAAAGGGATTCAAATTGAAATTTTGCCCAAAAATGGGTGTTTTGGCACCGTTTTTGTTTTATATTTTTAACACCGTTCATTCGAGGCGTTTGGTCAAATGTTATTTTTATAGCGACGACTTTTACGCACGCGACGATGCCCAATATGTATGGCTCTCAGACTTTGGAGACACTAAGCAGGCATCCTAAAAACTGCGGCCCTCCAGATGTTGTAAAACTACAATTCCCACCATGCCCTGCTGATGGCTGTAGGTTGTCTGGGCATGCTGGGAGTTATAGTTTTACAACATCTGGAGGGCCGCAGTTTGAGGATGCCTGCTCTAAAACTAATATTTTTTTGGGGAAAAAAAATTGTTTCTGTGTCTCCAAAGTCTAAGAGCCATAGTGTTTTATGTTCTCTAGTGGACTGTTGGGGATTATAAAAATTTAGTACTCCATGGAAGTGTGATACTCCCTGAAGCAATCGATAACGCAGAGGCCCGGATGATCGGGGCACGTGTCACATTGAGTGGTGGTGTCCTTCCGTATCCCCCTCTTGTGACACACTCTGCATCTTTTTTGGGTTCGTCCCTTCTTTCCAGTATGGGGGACCACACCTGGAAAGTGTTGGCCAGGGACGATCCGGGCGCCTCCAGTTCCCGAGGTACTCCGGCCTGCTCTTTCCCGGTCCGAAAAGATCAGGTCTTTGAGGACTGCCTCATAGAATTGGAGGAATGTCCCTGTGCTGCCAGCGCTTCGGGATAGTACAAAAGAGTTGTACATGGCAACCTGCACCATGTAGACCGTAACTTTTTTGTACCATGCCCGGGTTTTGCGCATGGCATTATATGGCGTGAGGACTTGATCAGAGAGATCAACTCCTCCCATATACCGATTGTAGTCGACGATACAATCGGGCTTGAGGACCGTTGCCGCGGTACCTCGCACAGGGACTGGGGTGGTGCTGTTACCGTGGATTGTGGACAGCATAAGGACATCCCTCTTGTCCTTATACCTGACCAGCAACAGGTTTCCACTGGTAAGGGCACGGGTCTCACCCCTGGGGATAGGTACCTGGAGGGGGTGGGCAGGGAGGCCGCGCTGATTTTTTCCGCACGGTCCCACAAGCGAACGTGGATCTGGCGGCAAGGGACCTGAACAAGGGAATGCTGGTATAAAAGTTATCCACGTACAAGTGGTAACCCTTATCCAGCAGTGGGTGCATAAGGTCCCACACGAGTTTCCCGCTAACACCCAGAGTGGGGGGACATTCTGGGGGTTGAATACGGGAATCTCGCCCCTCGTACACACGAAATTTGTAAGTGTACCCTGAGGTACTCTCACAAATTTTGTATAGCTTCACGCCATACCTCGCCCGCTTTGTGGGAATGTATTGGCGGAAACTGAGTCTCCCCTTGAACGCAACGAGAGACTCATCAACCGCGACCTCCCTTCCAGGTACGTAGGCCTGCTGAAATGTGGCCCCAAAGTGATCGATGACCGGCCGTATCTTATACAGCCGGTCATAGGCAGGATCACCTCGGGGTGGACATGCTGCATTATCGGAATAATGCAGACATTTCCGGATGGCCTCAAACCGGGGACGTGTCATGACCATACTGTACAGTGGGGTCTGGTATAGGACGTCCCCACTCCAGTATTGCCTGACACTGGGTTTTTGGACTAGACCCATATGCAGCACGAGGCCCCAAAATGTCCTCATTTCGGCTGCACTGACCGGCGTCCAGCCACCGGGTCTAGCCAAAAATGAGCCTGGGTTTTGAGCGACGAACTGTTGGGCGTACAGATTCGTCTGCTCCACCATCAAATTCACCAGTGGGTTACTGAAAAAAAAACTAAAAAAGTCTATTTCAGTAAACCCCACTGTGGGAATCTGGATTCCAGGATTGCCAGCGAAATCCGGAATCTCAGGCTCAAAGTCCACTGGGGGACACCAGCTAAGTTCATCGGCAGGGGGCTCCGGTGAACTTATTTGGTGGGCCGGGAAACCAGTACGAACCCCAGGGCGGCTCGTACTAGGGTGGGCCACAGGATCCCTAGCATGTGTGGCCCCTGGCTCCGCCTGGCGGCGTCTCCGCCGCCTTGGTGGCTCATCGTCATCCGATGATGATGAGGAGGATGCGGATGACAGAAGGAATGTGGGGTCATCCTCATCCTCACTGGGGCTCTCGGAGTCGGAGGCAATCTGGGCGTATGCCTCCTCGGCCGAGAACACCCGGCGGGCCATGGGTGTGTGTGCGTGTAGGTGTGCGTGTGTGGAAACCTTTATTATATGTGCGTGTGTGTGGGGGCAACGGGTGTTCGCGTACTAAAAAAGGAAAATAAAGGGGCAAGTGTTAGGAAAAAAAAAAAAAAAAGTTCAAAGTTGCTGATCAGCGGTACAACGCTGATCAGCGGTGGGGCAGGCGATGCGCTAACAGTGGACGGACGCTAAAGTGCCGACCAGTCAGCGAACGCAGAAAAATAAAAAAAAAGTGGTGGTAAGGGGGCTAGTGGTGAGGGGGGGGGGGGCTGGGGGAGGGCTGGTGGGGGGATGGGTGGGGGGGTGGGGGGGGCTGGTGGTGGTGGGGGGCTGGTAGGGGGGGGCAAGTGGCAGGGGGGGCTCTGGGGTCTGATAGATGGATCAAAAAAGTTTTGTGTAAAAGTTCTTTTTTTTTTTTTTTTTTCCTAACTAACTTTTCCCTTCTTTCCCTTCCTAATGGTGCCTCTCCCTCACTGACCCTAACCTACCTGAGTGGCGATGGGTGCAGGAGGGTGATGGATGCCGATTAGGGGGACACAGGAGCTGGTGCTGGACGATGCTGCACGGTCAGGGTGCTGGACAGGAAGAGGAGGGGAGAGAGGAGCGCAGGAAGTTTGAATCTCGCGCCTCTCTCCCCTGCACCAATCAGCACCCTGGACAGCAGTGTTCAGCACCAGGGCCAGCACCGCCTCCTCAAATCCTCGGACTGCGATTGGTGGTGTAAAATTACGCCACCGATCGCAGTCTTTTTCCGGTTCATCGGGTCACAGCACACCCGAATGGACCGGAAACGCAGAAAACCGCAGGTCTGAATGGACCTGCGGTTTTCTGCGATCGTCTATACGGGGGGGTCAAATGACCCCCCCCTGCGTTGTTACGGGATGCCGGCTGAATGATTTCAGCCGGCATCCCGTTCCGATTAACCCCCGCGGCGCCGGAATCGCGAATTAAAGCCATGACGTACCGGTACGTCATGGGTCCTTAAGGATTCGGGAAACATGCCGTACCGATACGTCATGGGTCCCTAAGGGGTTAAGCAGACTGTGATTGTCTATTGTTGTGACTTAGATGAAGATCAGATCACATTTTATAACCAATTTGTGCAGAAATCCATCTCATTCCAAAGGGTTCACACACTTTTTCTTGTAACTGTATGTGTATATATCAAACGTATTTTCCTCAGGTGAGGTATTCAAAGGCAGAATAATATATATATATATATATATATATATATATACACAGTACAGACCAAAAGTTTGGACACACCTTCTCATTCAAAGAGTTTTCTTTATTTTCATGACTATAAAAATTGTAGATTCACACTGAAGGCATCTAAACTATGAATTAACACATGTGGAATTATATACATAACAAAAAAGAGTGAAACAACTGAAAATATTCTAGGTTCTTCAAAAGAGCCACCTTTTGCTTTGATTACTGCTTTGCACAATCTTGGCATTCTCTTGATGATCTTCAAGAGGTAGTCACCTGAAATGGTTTTCACTTCACAGGTGTGCCCTGTCAGGTTTAATAAGTGGGATTTCTTGCCTTATAAATGGGGTTGGGACCATCAGTTGCGTTGTGGAGAAGTCAGGTGAATACACAGCTGATAGTCCTACTGAATAGACTGTTAGAATTTGTATTATGGCAAGAAAAAAGCAGCTAAGTAAAGAAAAACTAGTGGCCATCATTACTTTAAGAAATGAAGGTCAGTCAGTCCGAAAAATTGGGAAAACTTTAAAAGTGTCCCCAAGTGCAGTCACAAAAACCATCAAGCACTACAAAGAAACTGGCTCACATGCGGACCTCCCCAGGAAAGGAAGACCAAGAGTCACCTCTGCTGCGGAGGATAAGTTCATCCGAGTCACCAGCCTCAGAAATCTCAGGTTAACAGCAGCTCAGCTTAGAGACCAGGTCAATTCCCCACAGAGTTCTAGCAGCAGACACATCTCTAGAACAACTGTTAAGAGGAGACTGTGTGAATCAGGCCTTCATGGTAGAATATCTGCTAGGAAACCACTGCTAAGGACAGGCAACAAGCAGAAGAGACTTGTTTGGGCTAAAGAACACAAGGAAAGGACATTAGACCAGTGGAAATCTGTGCTTTGGTTTGATGAGTCCAAATTTGAGATCTTTGGTTCCAACCACTGTGTCTTTGTGCGACGCAGAAAAGGTGAACGGATGGACTCTACATGCCTGGTTCCCACCGTGAAGCATGGAGGAGGAGGTGTGATGGTGTGGGGGTGCTTTGCTGGTGACACTGTTGGGGATTTATTCAAAATTGAAGGCATACTGAACCAGCATGGCTACTACAGCATCTTGCATGCTATTCCATCCGGTTTGCTCTTAGTTGGACCATCATTTATTTTTCAACAGGACAATGACCACAAACACACCTCCAGGCTGTGTAAGGGCTATTTGACCATGAAGGAGAGTGATAGGGTGCTGCGCCAGATGACCTGGCCTCCACAGTCACCGGACCTGAACCTAATCGAGATAGTTTGGGGTGAGCAGGACCGCAGAGTGAAGGCAAAAGGGCCAACAAGTGCTAAGCATCTCTGGGAACTCCTTCAAGACTGTTGGAAGACCATTTCAGGTGACTATCTCTTGAAGCTCATCAAGAGAATGCAAGAGTGTGCAAAGCAGTAATCAAAGCAAAAGGTGGCTACTTTGAAGAACCTAGAATATGACATATTTTCAGTTGTTTCACACTTTTTTGTTATGTATATAATTCCACATGTGTTAATTCATAGTTTTGATGCCTTCAGTGTGAATTGACAATTTTCATAGTCATGAAAATAAAGAAAACTCTTTGAATGAGAAGGTGTGTCCAAACTTTTGGTCTGTACTGTATATACTCTCTGTAACTAGTGTTATTGTTATTTCTGTTAATACTACTGTTCAGTAGAGTTACTGTTTTTGCATCAGGAGCTGGTGTCTGTGTCGCTTTTCTTATACCATGACTTCGCTGTATCCTGGGGGTCCCTCCCGGTTCACGGTCTTACAACTGTACAGTTACGTACAAATATTATCTGCATACACAGTGGCAGGCAGTAGCAAGATGGTACAAGATGATTCAGCAACTTCAATAAGGTGGCCCCCTAAAGAAAGATGACACTGGCCAGCTAATGTGTCTATAATAATGCAATAGGCAGTGTGTTAAATAATTTACCCAGGTTTTATATGGACAAATAGGCTGGTTGAGATGCTGTACACTGCACTGCCTGTCTAGATGCAGTGCAATCAGACTACTGTGTAAATTGGACATTGGACGGGGGACTAGGGGTCCACCTTGCTCAGGGGTCCATTGGGTGAGTCACATTTTCCCCTGTGGGCCAGTCCTAACCTGTCTTAGTGTGGTTAACAGCATTACCACAGAGGTCAGAGACACCGGTGCAGAGCACAGAGGGATCAGGCAAAATCATAGTCCGGGGAAGGCCCAGGTCAGGGCTGGCAGAGTATTTGCTAAACAGTTAATAATCTGAGGTCAGGTCAGGCAGCAGAGAGTCAGAATCCAGAAGATGGGCAGAATTTGGTACATGGGTAAACAAACAAGTGCAGCATGGTGTCATATACTCCATTTTGAAACCTCAATTATAATAAACTCATAAATAAACAACAACTCTTAAAGTATTACATATTTTATTAATGGATATAAATGGCCACGGAGTCTTAAAGGGGTAATCTCATCTTTAAGATCATATCTAAAAAAATTCCCCTAGTGCCATAGACTATTTTTGCAATTAGGTTCTATCATTTATTATGCAGCCATTCTGAAAAATAATTTCCCTCTTACAGCATTGTTTACATTTGGAAACTCATAGATACGGCCACCGCTCGACGGCCGCATCCATGGGCCGCGATTGCGTAGACCGCACTTACTGTTCACCCAGGCGGCCAGCCATTCTCACAGGAACGCGCACACTAGCCGCGCGTGCGCTGATCTCATTTCTTCTCTGCCGTGTCTGATACAGAGCCGCGCATGCTCTGTATGCAGCGCGGCCTTCCAGGTGAGCGGCGGAGAGAGAGAGAGTGAAGACGTGCCCATAGGAGTGAGCGGCAGTACCGAGGAGGTGCACAGACAGCATATGTAAGTGCCAGGAGAACCTCAACCACTTATCCACCAACGATTTTATTTATTAGAACCATCAAAGGGGGTAAAATATATAGAGCAGGGAAGCTGGGCACAATGTTATTTAGGGCAGGGATGCTGTGCACAATGTAATTTATTGCAGGGATGCTGGGGCCAATGTAATTTAGTTTAGGGACGCTGGGCACAATGTGATTTATTGCAGGGGCGCTGGGTACAATGTGATTTATTGCAGGGATGCCGTGCACAATGTCATTTTTTGCAGGGACGCTGGGCACAATGTTATGTAGTGCAGCGATGCTGGGGACAATACTATACTATCCACATGAACGAGCTCTCAGTGTCAGGTAATAAGAAGGCATGGCCTGCCTTCACTATAGCTGCCTAAGCCAGCCCAGCTTTAGAAGCCTCAAACCAGGAAGTGAATTCTGCTGTAACTGCAGCTCAGGCTGATTTAGCAAGATGAGAATTCCCCTTTAATGTCATTTTAAATTAACAACAGTAAACTACAGTCGTGGCCAAAAGTTTTGAGAATGACACAAATATTAGTTTTCACAAAGTTTGCTGCTAAACTGCTTTTAGATCTTTGTTTCAGTTGTTTCTGTGATGTAGTGAAAGTATAATTACACGCACTTCATACGTTTCAAAGGCTTTTATCGACAATTACATGACATTTATGCAAAGAGTCAGTATTTGCAGTGTTGGCCCTTCTTTTTCAGGACCTCTGCAATTCGACTGGGCATGTTATCAATCAACTTCTGGGCCAATTCCTGACTAATAGCAACCCATTCTTTCATAATCACTTCTTGGTTCTCAATGGGATTAAGATCTGGGGAGTTTCTAGGCCATAGACCCAAAATGTCAACGTTTTGGTCTCCGAGCCTTATAGGGCCGCTTCACACGAGCGGATGCCGTGCGTGGCATCCGCTCCGTGAAAGAGTGCCAAGACCCGCTGCAGACTGCAGAGGCACGGAGCAGTAACATGACTGTTAATGCTCCGTGCCTCTCTGTGATCTCTTTACTACGAAATCACAGTGACAACTGTGATTTCGTAGTAAAGAGATCACAGAGAGGCACGGAGCAGTAACAGTCATGTTACTGCTCCGTGCCTCTGCAGTCTGCAGCGGGTCTTGGCACTCTTTCACGGAGCGGATGCCACGCACGGCATCCGCTCGTGTGAAGCGGCCCTTAGTTATCACTTTTGCCTTATGGCATCGTGCGCCATTGTGCTGGAAAATGCATTGTTCTTCACCAAACTGTTGTTGGATTGTTGGAAGACGTTACTGTTGGAGGGTGTTTTGGTACCATTCTTTATTCATGGCTGTGTTTTGGGGCAAAATTGTGAGTGAGCCCACTCCCTTGGATGAGAAGCAACCCCACACATGAATGGTCTCAGGATGCTTTACTGTTGGCATGACACAGGACTGATGGTAGCGCTCACCTTTTCTTCTCCGGACAAGCCTTTTTCCTGATGCCCCAAACAATCAGAAAGAGGCTTCATCTGAGAATATGACTTTGCCCCAGTCCTCAGCAGTCCATTCACCATATTTTCTGCAGAAGTTCAATCTGTCCCTGATGGGTTTTTTTTGGAGAGAAGTGGCTTCTTTGCTGCCCTTCTTGACACCAGGCCATCTTCCAAAAGTCTTCGCCTCACTGTGCGTGCAGATGCGCTCACATCCGCCTGCTGCCATTCCTGAGCAAGCTCTGCACTGGTGGCACTCCGATCCCGCAGCTGAATCCTCTTTAGGAGACGATCCTGGCGCTTGCTGGACTTTTTTGGACACCCTGAAGCCTTCTTAACAAGAATTGAACCTCTTTCCTTGAAGTTCTTGATGATCCTATAAATTGATGATTGAGGTGCAATCTTAGTAGCCACAATATCCTTGCCTGTGCAACGCAATGATGTCTGCATGCGTTTCTTTGCAGGTCACCATGGTTAACAATGGAAGAACAATGATTTTAAGCATCACCCTCCTTTTAACAGGTCAAGTCTGCCATTTTTACCCAATCAGCCTGACATAATGATCTCCAGCCTTGTGCTCGTCAACATTCTCACCTGAGTTAACAAGACGATTACTGAAATGATCTCAGCAGGACCTTTAATGACAGCAATGAAACGCAGTGGAAAGGTTTTTTTGGGATTACGTTTATTTTCATGGCAAAGAAGGACTATGCAATTTATCTGATCACTCTTCATAACATTCTGGAGTATATGCAAATTGCTATTATAAAAACTTAAGCAGCAACTTTTCCAATTTCCAATATTTATGTAATTCTCAAAACTTTTGGCCACGATTGTATAAAAATTACTCAAAGAGTGACTATTACCCTATACTAAACACCGTGACATAATACTTGCACACATGTCCCCCCTTTATTTGCATACACAAAAAGGGTTGGATCACACCTTTGCAGGGAACTAGCAAGTTAGACAACCTTTTACTCAGGCACTCTTCCAAGGGGAAAGGGCTTTAATTATCCCTGATTAACGCGATGTTGGCAGAAAGCAGGCCACAGCTTGCACAAGGAGATGTTGTCTGGGCCCACAGGGAGGGGGAAAGAGAAGGTCCGTGCCTCTGGCAAGCAGAAGCGGTGAGTAACACAGCTGAGCCGACCATGGAGAGTGGGATGGTGGCGAGCATGGACAGTCACCGTAACAACATAGTTACAATCTCATAAAACCACAGTAAACCTATTGGTTACAGTTTCTAAATGAGGGCACATACAGTTAACAGTTACACATCTGTAGTCCAGAGGCACAATTAGCATGTTGGTTTCTAAATAGAAATGCTATTACATAAATCCTTTGACTGGGCGGGTGACACCAGGAGGCTCGTCCAAGTCGCCACTTTCTATTGGCCGAACAACCACAGCCTGGTTAGATCGGGTCTGCTTGGACCCAGCTGTCACATCTGCAGCATCACCTCTGCAGTGATCTGCTTCAGTAAACACCTACAACAAGCATCCTCAAACTGCGGCCCTCCAGCTGTTGCAAAACTACAACTCCCAGCATCCCTGAACAGCCTACAGGTATCAGCCTACAGTAGGGTATCATTGGAGTTGTAGTTTTACAACAGCTGGAGGGCCACAGTTTGAGGATGCCTGCCCTACAAGAATGGAAACTCCCAATGCCCCCACATTGCGGCTCTAGCAACCACTCTACAAAATGGGCTGGTGCATCATTGTGGTCACCTTTGGATCTCCCAGCCAAAGTGGCCACTACTCTAATTTATGTCCCTTAGCCACGGACATGCTCAGGCCTGGTGTAGCTCCCCTATGGGACTTTAACATGTGATCATTAGATTGCTTATACCATAGACTGGGCTTGATACAAACTTTACTATGGCATGCCTCTGATGCTTCAGAAGGCTCCAGGCTGCCACAGCAACCGAACGACTCCCTCCATCTTGTTGAGGGGGGCCATTTGGTCACTGGGAGCGCTGATCACAGCATCTGCGGGGTTAAATTCCATATTCACAGTCTCCAGTCACAGATTTTTCCACCAGGTGTCTGCTCTCTAAAACAACAGGCATCTGCCAGCATGGTGCCCACACAACTCTTGAGCTGGTGCCATCTTTAAAGATCTGTTATCTGCCATATGTATATAGTGGATGTAGGAAAGGGGTTAAAGAGTGTTAGACCTGCGCTTATTGCCTGCGCTGCTGCCCTTACACATGGGCACCGGGCTTCCTCAATCTCTCAATCTCACGCTGACATGCATGGGCAGCAGGTAGCTTAAACTCTTGTATCTGCACCCCGTGCCGGAGCTTCCTTCCTTCCTGCTTAGAGTCCTGTGCTGTTTGTTAGGGCGTGTATGGGCATGTCTCTCCTTTTGTGAGGCAGCACAGGCACACCCTCTATCTCACCAACCTATGGATGGGTTGCAGGATGTATTTACCTGCCTCAGGAGGAAGCCTGAGCAATTTTGGTCACTAACCAGCCTAGTTCCTTGCGTGAAGGTGTTTGGAAGTTTCTGCTTTACTGTGTACCAGACCCTGCTTCTCGATTAAACAGACTTTGATTGCCGCCTGCCTCTGACCTTGGAGTTTGATTATGGACCTTGCTTGATCACTGCCTGCCCTGACTCTAGACTTCCTGACTACATCTTTCCCCTCTGTGTTTTCCACCGTTATCTCTGACCCCCAGGTCAGCTGCCACTGGCTCGGGGACTGCTCTGGAGTGGTAACTGATGACTACACTAATGGCCCAAGCCTATCCTCACCATCAGAGGCTCTAGTGAAGACTAGGTAGTTACTCAGTCATGCTCTTCCAGGGTATAGCCGGTCAGTGGCTCAGTGGGTCCACACCCGCTTGCATAACAGAGAGTCATAACTAGGGTTGAGCGCATTGATCCAAAGTGGACTTTGATTCAAATTTCAGGAAAAAATTGATTCCCTGAAATGGCGGTAGGAAAAAAAAACATACCTCATCCATTGGAGTGTGAAGAGGCCGCCGCAAATTCTCATGCGTGGTGACTTATGATGTCACGATGCCGGCAAGTGTGATGAGATCATGCACAGCGTAAGATGTCGCACAGTGCCTTCAACTAAGATGGCCGCGGCAGCCTTTTCACACTCAAATTGATAAGGTGTGTATTTTTTTTACAAGATTGACCCATGAAAGCCCTCACTATTATTCTCAGATGCTTCAATCAGTGATGAACGTTGCATCTGACGGGTTCAATGACGGGGACAGCACAATCGCCTTTCCCCGTCATTGCGCCCACTACTTACAAATAAATGCACATTGTGACAAAGTAATTCGTCATGAAGCAAATTTCTTTGTGCAATTCAGCGAAGTAGCCGAATCAAATTTTTCAAAACTTCGCTCAACACTAGTCATAACAATAATAATAACAACAATCTAGCTTATTCCACAGAACTTTACTATCAGAGGGTACATGTACAGACAAAATCAGACATTACAGAGTAACAAGCTAAAAATTCAAACAATAGAATACAGGACCCTACTCACAATAGCTTACAATTTATGAGGGAATTGGAAATGGTAAAAATAGTGCAAGATATATAGATTAGATAGATAGATAGATAGATAGATAGATAGATAGATAGATAGATAGATAAAAATATAGAAGATTGATAGAAAGACATACTGTACAGCATACTAGTTCAGAATATTGCTCCATTCTCCAGCACTACATATATTGAAAGTACTTGAGCAAGCTTTAAGTAAAATGTGATTTAGGGTAGGCAGGAGCTTTATAGATGAGGAGGTTTAAAAGCTTCATCATGCTTAGAAGGGGACGAATAATTAACTTTCTCTGTAATGTGTAAAGAGCTTGGATTATGGAAAAATTTCTGTAATGGATACTTTTTAAATACAAATGTGGGTGAGACACCCATTCGAATCTGTATATGTTTGCTGCACACAGAGCCGGAAGGCTAATTGTTTACACTTGACTTGTTTTATATCTGCTCTGGGTCCTCACTGTGAGGATAAATGCTCAAAGCTAGACTGAGAACCAGCCTGCTGAATTAAGAATCTGAAATCCAGCAAAATTGCTATGTACTGTAAGTAAGTAATCTTCTCTTGGCTGTACTGAATAATCATGAAATCTGTCAGGTCCTTTTCTCATTAGGGAGAATGCTAAACTTTACACTTTGCTTTTCTTGACAGATGCCAAAGTATAAAATAGCTAGAGTCGTCTACACGTCAGTCAGTTTTTTTAAAGGGCATGTTCACTTTTATAGAGGTACTGTATTCTGACTGTGAGAAGTTATGATAGGTATTAACTATTAGATCCTGGGGGTCCTACTGCTGGGACCCCCACGAATCACAAGAAAGGGGAACCTGAGACTTGCTCAACACCTGTCAGTGTTGAGCAAGTCTCCACAGTTATGTAAACAAAAGACAGAGAAGCATTTCTAAGGCTCAAAATGGGCCACTTTAGAGTTATTTTTCTAATAGAAATGTGCAATTTCAGTAATTAAAGTATATTACAAAAATGGTCAGCATCACTGCCCCTACACATTACAAAAAAAATGACAGTTACAGTGTAAACATAATTTTCCAGTCTGCATATAAGATTAAAAGGGTTGTCCAAGATAATGAAAAACTTTCTGTTTACTGTAATTTCTAATTACTTTTAGATTTTGGATGTTCTGAATAGGGATGAGCTTGGCCCGAAATGTCGACGGATACAGTAGAGGACTACAAAGAAGATGAAGATAGAATTAAGGAAATATACATAAAGATATCACTTTAATAATGTGAATGTGAATAGGAGTGATATACCGTATTTTTCGCCGTATAAGGCGTACTTTCCCCCCCCAAAAAAAGTGGGGGGGAAATAGCAGTGCGTCTTATACGGCGAATGCTGCTGATTTTGCCTTGTTTTCAATGATACACCCGCCGCGATGCCGTGCAGCGGGTGTATCAGCTGTGAGGGAGGAGGGGCTGGGGGCCGGCATCTGCTTTTATAATGACAGCGGGGCCCGTGCAGTGACTATTCTACTACACGGGCCCCGCTCACTGTATAATCGTATCTCTAATAGTTAATGGTTACCGTATGTATATAATCGCATAAGGAGCGCTGTGTATTACCGGTACTTTCAACTACAAGCGCTCGCCGAGAGGAGGGAGGAGGCAGGCTGGGAGGACGGGCGCTGGCAGCGCCGCCCACTTTATGAATGAAGCAGGCGGCGTGGGCGCATGACGTATGACTCACGCTGCCAGCGCTCGTCCTCCCGGCCTGCCTCCTCCCTCCTCTCGGCGAGCGCTTGTAGTTGTAAGTACCGGTAATACACAGCGCTCCTTATGCGATTATATACATACGGTAACCATTAACTATTAGAGATACGATTATACAGTGAGCGGGGCCCGTGTAGTAGAATAGTCACTGCACGGGCCCCGCTGTCATTATAAAAGCAGATGCCGGCCCCCAGCCTGTGTATTGAGGGTCATTCACTACAGGGACACTTATGGAGGGGATCTGTGGATGACACATAGCATAAGATGCTATATATGTGTCATCCACAGATCCCCCCATAACTGTCATACACAGATCCCCCATAAGAGCCACCCACAGATCCCCCATAAGTGTCACCCACAGATCCCCCATAAGTGTCACCCACAGATCCCCCATAACAGTGCCACCCACAGATCCCCCATAACAGTGCGTCACCCACAGATCCCCCATAACAGTGCCATCCACAGATCCCCCATAACAGTGCCATCCACAAATCCCCCATAACAGTGCCACCCACAGACCACAATTAGTTCAAAACCCAAAACCCTAGGTGCGTCTTATGGGCCGGTGCGTCTTATAGGGCGAAAAATCCGGTACTTTTTTTTATTTTTATTAATCATGTATATGGGTATTTACATTATTTAAAGCAGAAATATTTTTTTTCTCACTATTAATTTCATTATCTAGTGGCACTAGGTGGTTGATATGCATGGAATTCAGGCAGAAGAGGTGTCAGGAAGCAGATCAAGGGTCAAATCCAAAGGTAAGCTAAATAACAATAATAATAAACAGCCTAAGGGACCAAAATCACAGGCAACCTGTAGCCAGCAGGTTGCATGTATTTATAGTGGGGAGTGAGGGTCATGTGACGTGGCCAGCGTCAAATGACCGACAGACAAACAAGTCGAGCACCGAGTGATCAGCTCGGCGCTCAAGGCAGACCTAAGAGCAGGGAGCCTCCCAGCTAGCAAAAGCCGCTCTGGGAACGAAGCTGAACACAGATCCTCGCTCCCGAAGCTAAGCAGCAGATCTGCGGCTGATGGGAGACTGAGTGCGCATTCTGTGTCTCGTTACAGTACCCCCCCTTTTACGAGGGGCCACCAGAGCCAAGCACTTGGGTACAAATCTCCCAGGATGCTCATCATGAAACTTCTTAAGCAACGACTTATGAAACACATCATAAATACGAAAGGAGTTGGGTAGCTTCAGTCTAAAGGACACTGGGTTAACAACTTCAATAATATTGTATGGTCCAATGAATCGCAGAGAGAATTTCCTAGAACACTGTTTCAAAGCAAGATTCTTAGTCGACAACCACACCTTATCGCCGAGTACAAAATTTACCCCTTTGGAACGTCTCTTATAGGCATGTTTACACTGGGTTGAGTGAGGATACAGAGGGACTAGAACAAAAGCGAGGATGCAAACCACTGTTAAAAAAAAAAAGGAGACATCCCCGTGGAAGAATTAACTCGATTGTTAATAGCGAATTCTGCCAACGGGAGGTATCTCACCCATAAGAGTTGGTTATGTGATACATAGCACCTTAGAAAAAGCTCCACTGCCTGATTTAACCGTTCCGTCTGCCCATTGGTCTGTGGATGGAAAGAAGACGAAAAGGATAAAGAGATGTTGCATCTTCGAGAAAAAGACTTCCAGAAACCAGAAACAAACTGAACACCTCTATCAGAGACGATATTCTCAGGAACATCATGCAAACGTACCACATGGTCTTCGCATCAGGGAGCTTACTTAAAGGAACAAAGTGCACCATCTTGCTAAAACGGTCAACCACTACCCACACCACTGATTTCCCCTCAGAAGGGAGCAGATCAGAAATTAAATGCATGAAAATGTGAGACCATGGCTTGCAGGGAATGGGTAGTGGTTGTAGTTCACCAGCGGGAAGTGTTCTCGAGGTCTTATACCTGGCACAAACATCGCAAACCAAAACATAAGACCGTACATCCTTAGACAAAGTGGGCCACCAGAAAGATCTCAGCAGCAATTCCTTAGTGGCAGCAATACCTGGATGACCAGAGAACACGGAGTCATGACATTCACCCAATAATTGAAAACGAAAGCACTCAAACACATAACTTATCTGCCGGTTTTTGTGGAGGAGCAAGTTGCTGGGCCCGTTGAATCTCAGAGGAAAGATCCACAGAAATTGCTGCCACAAAGATGCTTGTCGGCAAGATGGGTTCAATCATCTTGAGTGCCTCCTGCTGTCTGTCTCTGTGTGAGTAAGTAGCATTTGCATGTAACTGTATAGTGGGTTCCTAGAATGATTTTTTCCACTGGTGGGCCCTAGGCATCCCAGTCCAACACTGCTGCCACCATCCTAAATACAGGATATTGGCAACACTTGGCAAGGAGACAACAAAGTTACAGTGAATTCCTGTCCAATCCACCCTGCCAGGGTTAGCATGTTACTATACCACTCAAATATTGCAGCTCATCATGGGGTCATGCCTACATCATAGCAACAGGGATCACAGCAGTCCCAAAGCCACATCGCTTACTGGTGTTACTGTATTAAAATTGTAGGTAAGACTACACAAACCCGGGTTATTTCAGACAATACTGCATTTACTTCTCATCCCTGGTCATGTCCTTTTCATTTCTGGGCACAGTACTGGACACTAACAATACTAAGTACGTGGCACACAACATGATGATTAGTGTTGAGTAAATTGAAGTCCGCAAAGTGGACTTCAATCCGAATTTCAGGATAATTTTGATTCTCTGCAAAGCTGAATTTTCTCGTGCTTCCTGGTAGCAAATCGATTTAACCTGAAATTGTGCAAAAAAACATGCTTACCTACTCAATTTGCTCGCGACGGGCCAGCCGCCGCCATCTTGCTTGAAGGTCTTGGCCAAAATCCCATGTGCGGGTCACGAGCAAATGGATCAGGTAACTATGATTTATTTATGTTTTTTACACAGTGTTAAGTACATCAGATGCCGCAATCATGTATAAACGAGCCATCTGAGGAGTACAATGAGAGGGCACCGCTCCCTGTCATTGCACCCACTACTTAAATAGAAATGTGTTTCATGACAAAGTAATTTGTCACAAAGCAATTATTTTTTTTTTTTATTCAGCGAAGCAACCAAATATAATTTTCCAATTCTTTGCTCATCTTTAATTATGATCATCTGTATCAAACCCCAGTGTGGTAGTGTCTGAAGCTGAAGAGGGCCCAACCATGAGCAAATATGATCCAAAGTCAGTGATAGACTTGCACAGTTCTTGCAACGACAGGCAAAATACATAACAATTTACATCCAGTGACTCATATGTGATGTCCTCTCTGATTGTGATATAGCATGCACAGGAGAGAAGAGTAGAGGTGAGGATAGGAGTGATAATAGCAAGAATGGTGGTTGTAGTTATTAGTCACTCTGATGCACCCCTGGGCCATGCAGTGATGGGAAGGGTACACCTTTCTTCCCTTCAGAGCACACCTTGGTTCTGGGGTTTCTCCTGCCTGTTGTTGGTTCGGGGTACTCTTAATTGTAATAAATTGTGTAGGGCAAGGCAGGGTCCCCTGCAGCAGTGGAGGCAATTATGAGGCAATTTTGCAGTAGAACGGTTCTTTACTGAAGAATTACGTTTAGGTACATTAGTCACAGTTCTCAGTATTCATAGACTGGCAGTTCTTACACAGTGTGCAATTTTCACATTTCTGACAGGTTACACAGCTGTAAAGGTAGTTAATAGGCCAAGATGTGTCTCCAAAGCTATTTTTCTCAGACTGCACCTTTCTACCTAAGGTACAATTATTCAGAAATAGGGATGCAACACTTCACCTGAGGCAATCCTGGGCAGACTCCAACGTCAGACTAAGTTTTGCATACTCACAGTTTTGCATTCTTACACTTATTGTAAGTCCCCCTAGGGGACTTTAACATATGATCATCTGATCAAGTTTCTCATAGACTACAATGATTTAATACTGCAGACTATGGGAGATTTACTTTGATATGGCAGGCCTGGGAGCCTTCAGAAAGCACAAGGTTACATGGTTGTCATAGCATCTGAACAGCATCCTTAATCTTGGCGCAGGGAGCCATTCAACCAAATACTGATGTAGCTATAAGGGTCACAGCGGTTGCAGTTGCGATCGGGCCCCTTTGCCAGTGGTGCTGTATATTTCCCTTTGCAGTGCATCTTATAAAGGGAATACTAGTGAGTGCTATGGAAGCACTCACTAGTCTGCAGGAGGCGAGGAAATGAAGAGCTGTACTTACCCCTCCTGTCTGCTTGCTCTTCTCAGGGCCTGCGCTGCTGTGTCCTGGCTGCCTACATCGTCAGGACGTACAGAGCGCAGTGTGACCGACACGTCAGGCAGTCAGGTGACTGGGCAGTGCGGGCCCAGAGAAGAGAGCCTGGGAGATCGCCAGAATTGGAGATTGGTGGTGCAGCAGGAGAGGTAAGTTTAATTATTTATTTTAAAGTCTGATCTGAGGTCTAATGGGGGTCTAGAGGTCTGGTCTGAGGTCAGATATGGTGGTGTAGAGGTCTAATGGGGATCTGGAGGTCTAATGGGGATCTGATATGGGGGTCTGATATAGGGGTCTGGAGGTCTGGTCTAAAGTCTAATGGGGGTCTGGAGGTCTGGTCTTAGGTCTGATATGGGGGTCTGGATGTCTAATGGGGGTCCAATATTGGCGTCTGGAGGTCTAATGGGGTCTGGTCTTTCTTCTGATATGGGGGTCTGGAGGTCTAATGGGGGTCCGACATGAGGTCTGGAGGTCTAATTGGAGTCTGGTCTGAGTTCTGATATGGGGGTCTGGAGGTCTAATGGGGGTCCGATATTGGGGTCTGGAGGTCTAATGGGGGTCCAATATGGGGGTCTGGAGGTCTAATTGGGGTCTGGTCTGACTTCTGATATGGGGGTCTGGAGGTCTAATGGGGTCAGATATGGGGTCTGGAGGTCTAATTGGGGTCTGATCTGAGGTCTGATATGGGGGTCTGGACAGGGGCGTAACTGCCTCTCTCCTTCCCACCCCCCATGTGCCAGTATCATAGTGCCAACCCCCCCATGTGCCAGTATCAAGTGCCTCTCTCTTCCCCCCATGTCCCATTATCATAGTGCCATCTCCCCCCCAAAAAAGTGCCAGTATTAAGTGCCTCTCCCCCCCCATGTGCCAGTATCATAGTGCCACCCCCCCCCCAAAAAAAAGTGCCAATATCAAGTCCCTCTCTCCCTCCCCCTCCCCCCTCCCCATGTGCCAGTATGTATCAGGTTCCTTTCTTCCCCCCCCCCCATGTGCCAGTATCATTTGCCAACCCCCCCTCTCCCCTCCAGGTGCCAGTATCAGGTGCCTCTCCCCCCCCCATGTCCCAGTACCATAGTGCCATCTCCCCCCCCCCCAAAAAAAGTGCCAGTATCAAGTGCCTCTCTCCCCCCCCCCACCCCACCCCATATGCCAGTATCAGGTGCCAACCCCTCTCCCCCCCATGTGCCAGTATCAGGTGCCTCTTCCCCCTCATGTGCCAGTATCAGGTGCCAACCCCCCTCCCCCCCAGGTGCCAGTATCAGGTGCCACTCTCCCTCCCCCCCATATGCCAGTATCAGGTGCCACTCTCTCTCCCCCCCCCCATATGCCAGTATCAGGTGCCAACCCCTCCCCCCCCCCATGTGCCAGTATCAGGTGCCTCTCCCCCCCCCCCATGTACCAGTATCAGGTGCCAACCCCCCTCCCCCCCCAGGTGCCAATATCAGATGCCAACCCCCCTCCCCCCATGTGCCAGTATCAGGTGCCACTGCCAGTATCAGGTGCCTCCCGCTCCCCCATGGCAGTAACAGTCGGGTATTAAAGAAAAAATAATAAACACTTCTACTTACCTCCATGTCAGCGATGCAGCCTCTTCCTGTGCCCCGCCTTGTATGTCCATATAGTGCTTGTATTTCAGAAAAGCTTCTGCTGGGATTCAAACCCACGACCTTCAGCTTCAGAGGCAAAGCAGCTAACCACTAGACCATACTAGCTTCCTTGCAACTGACTGAAAAAATATGAGACTTCTACTGTTATAGCTGGCTTAGTGTACATCTATACACATGACAGCTGCTCATATATAGAGATATAGCAGAGCTGAATGTGCTGAGACAGCTGTCATATACAGATATAGCAGTATCTCAGATATATCTCTAAATGACAGCTGTTCCAGCACACTCAGCTTTGCTATATCTCTATATATGATAGCTGCCCCAGCAAACCCAGCTCTGCTACATCTATGCATATAACAGCTGCCCAAACTGCCCAAACACACCCAGCAGTGCTATATCTCTATATGACAGCTGTCCCAGCACACTCAGCTCTGCTATATCTCTATATATGACAGCTGCCCCAGCAAACCCAGCTCTGCTACATCTATACACATGACAACTGCCCAAACACATCCAGCACTGCTATATCTCTATATGACAGCTGCCCCAGCACACTCAGCTCTGCTATATCTCTATATATGATAGCTGACTAGTATTGCTATACAGTAGATAGATATATAGAGATATAGCAGAGCTGAGTGTGCTGGGGCAGCTGTCATGTGTATAGATGTAGCAGAGCTGGCTGTGTTTCGGCAGCTGTCATGTGTATAGATGTAGTAGAGCTGGGTTTGCTGGGGCAGCTGTCATATATAGAGATATAGCAGAGCTGAGTGTGCTGGTGCAGCTGTCATGTGTATAGATGTAGCAGAGCTGGCTGTGTTTCGCAGCTGTCATGTGTATAGATGTAGTAGAGCTGGGTTTGCTGGGGCAGCGGTCATATATAGAGATATAGCAGAGCTGATTGTGCTGGGACAGCTGTCATATAGAGATATAGCAGTGCTGGGTGTGTTGGGGGCAGCTGTCATGTGTATAGATGTAGCAGAGCTGGCTGTGTTTCGCAGCTGTCATGTGTATAGATGTAGTAGAGCTGGGTTTGCTGGGGCAGCTGTCATATATAGAGATATAGCAGAGCTGATTGTGCTGGGACAGCTGTCATATAGAGATATAGCAGTGCTGGGTGTGTTGGGGCAGCTGTCATGTGTATAGATGTAGCAGAGCTGACTGTGTTTCGGCAGCTGTCATGTGTATAGATGTAGTAGAGCTGGGTTTGCTGGGGCAGCTGTCATATATAGAGATATAGCAGAGCTGAGTGTGTTGGGGGCAGCTGTCATATAGAGATATAGCAGTGCTGGGTGTGTTGGGGGCAGCTGTCATGTGTATAGATGTAGCAGAGCTGACTGTGTTTCGGCAGCTGTCATGTGTATAGATGTAGTAGAGCTGGGTTTGCTGGGGCAGCTGTCATATATAGAGATATAGCAGAGCTGAGTGTGTTGGGGGCAGCTGTCATGTGTATAGATGTAGCAGAGCTGGCTGTGTTTCGGTAGCTGTCATGTGTATAGATGTAGTAGAGCTGGGTTTGTTGGGGCAGCTGTCATATATAGAGATATAGCAGAGCTGAGTGTGCAGGGACAGCTGTCATATAGAGATATAGCAGTGCTAGGCAGCTGTCATGTGTATAGATGTACAATTAGCCAGCTATAACAGTAGAAGTCTCATATTTTTTCAATGAGTTGTAATGCAGCCTTTATGGCTGTGAGGGTAAATGCATTGCCACTGATACACTGCTAGATTGAAGGTTGTGGGTTCAAATCCCAGACCAGGAGACTTTAGCAGACAGTAAAATTAGATCACACTAGCTGCTGTGAAGGGGCCCTGAACATGATATTTAACTAACTTGAAAATAAACTGAGTCTGTCACACACGCTGCCGGGGCGCCGGGCCCCGAAGCACCTGCTTCCCCGGTAGTTACGCCACTGGGTCTGGAGGTCTAATGGGGGTCCGATCTGGAGGTCTAATTGGGGTCTGGTCTGACTTCTGATATGGCAGTCTGGAGGTATAATGGGGGTCTGATATGGGGTCTGGAGGTCTAATTGTGGTCTGGTGATGATATGGAGGTCTGAAACGGGGGGGTCTGACATGGGGGTCTAAAGGAGGTCTGGTCTGAGATGGGTGGGTTTGATATGGGGGTCTGATTTGAAAGGTAAGGGGGCATTTTTGGTACTGGTGCACAATATAAAGGGGTATTTTTGTACTGGCACACTATCTGTATGGTACCAGTATTTTCAGGGGGACTGTTTCTGCAGGATAGTATTGGGGGACACAGTATTGTGGGTGGCAGGATGGGGTGTTGACAAGGTGGTGAGGATGATGCAAAAGTGGGAAAGTAAGATGTCTGTTTGTTAAACTCTGCAGAGACAAAACACAGCTGAAAGAAATCATCATGGTGGTCTGAAAGGAAAGGAAAGGATGAGGAAAGAGAATGTCTACATCAGAGGAGATGCCTCTGGATGTTAGAGGTGTTCTGCAGCGATGTATGTAATGTTTTCTAAGTATGTCTTTAAAGGGGTTGCCCGCTTAGTTTTTTGTACGAGTGCTGCCTTCTTTGTTCTGTTTACCTACTAACCACTGCAATTGCTGTGGCGAGCAGGTAAACAGAGCAGAGAAAGCAGCTCTCATATGAGCGTTGCCTTCTCTTCAAACAGTTGATCGGCGGTGTACTAGGTGTCAAACCCCCGCCGATCTGAGGTCATCAGAAGTAAAAAGAGCACAACCCCTTTAACAGTAGGACTGGAGGTAAAGGGCTAGATTGAGAATTTGGCATGGGAGGGGACGTTTCAATTTTTACCTCGGCCAGATAGGCTAATTGCACCCCTACCCCTTGCCACAATGCACTAAGGAAGGGGGGTCCTAAGCTGAACTTTTGCACCAGGACCTATGAGCCTTTAGCTACGCCCCTGCAACCAAATGACATGGTTGCAACAGACTATGGCATCTGGTTAAATGTCCGTGATTATCGTTATTGCAGACCACTGACATTGCATCCGGAGGTCTGCCGTGTGAAACAGCAGACACCTGGCAGATATAGTGCCCACTCATAGCTGGTGCAATCTTTAAAGTGATAAATGTACGGTGAATGTTCTGAAAGAGTTGAACCCCTATGCACCTAAATGTAGGTGCATGCAGCATTTTTATGCCATCATTGATACTGGGAAGTGTAGAGCCAGTCTGGTGGCATGGCGGGGCCATCAGCCCTGGCAAATTCACTAACATTTGGCATAAATGACAATTGAAATCTACTCCAGTCAGGGGCTAGAGTAGATTTCATCTCGGTTCACAGACTGGTTGAGGATGTGCCTAATTTATGACAAGTCTTAAGTCTTGTTACAAATTAAGTGGCTCCTCCAGCAGCGCAGAGGATATTAAAGACGGGCATAACATGTATTAAAGATAGGCATAACATGCTGGTCTTTGATAAATGACCTCCAATGAGTATTGAAATATGGAAACATTGGGACAGATTTACTAAGCCTACAGATGGCATAAACTTAGACAAACTGTTTCGATCTGCACCAGATTTATCACAGGGGCTCTTGTGGTGTATGACTAGACACTTTTGTCTTTTTACCAACTACTGGTTGGCTTAGTTTGAGACACAATTTTGGCGCTAAGCATTGAACATTAGACCACAGTTTTTCCACAAAGCCCCAGCCTCTTTGTGCTAAAACCTACCTCCCCACCGCCACCCATCACACGAGTCAGAAAAGGTTATACAAACTCTAGTTATGCCAATTTGCTCCACTTTTTAGACAGATTCAAGTTGCATATACATTTGTAAATCTGGGCCAGTGTATCTAAACTGTTATTGGAACATAGAAAATAGCATCAGACAGTATTTATACTATCGCCTTCCGCAAAAGTCTGCAGCAGGAATAGAGATGGCACAGTCATATGTTATTTTGCCTGTTCCCTACAATAAACCTCTGACTTATTGAGGGCGCTGTGATTTAGACAGCGGTAAAAATACATTAGCAAATAAAATGTTAGACAACGCCTAGATTAAGAAGTTTTATTTAGCTATCAATCATCTTTGTTGTTCCTATAAATTATTATTAACTATACCATTAGGCAAGCTCCTGGGTGGATTTGATAAATGGTGCAATCATACTGCTAAATATAAACTATGTATGTTATAAATTGCATAAACCTGAAAGACGATGTCCACCCAAACTGGAATGATGGCCATATATCAGTAAAAATACAGAATTAGAAACCGTCACGTTGTTACTGCTACACAGAACATGAATAGAAAATACCACTTTAAACCACTTACTATAGTTATTTCAAAAGAAACCACCAAAATAGCTGCACTTTCAGATGTCATTACTGTAAACACCACAACAAATACCAATATCTTTGTAAATGAAATAAAATGTCTGTTTATTGATCTAATTTCTTAGTACATAGTTATCGTTATCATACTTTTGAGTGGAAATCCTCTCTTATAGATATTAGTGGATATTGAGTTACCAAACTGTGTCATAATTCTGGCACCAATTATGCCAAAAATGTATGTGATGTGCACCACATTTATCATGTGTCTTAGACACTTTTGCACCTACATATATAATTTTAAAAATATATATATACACTATGCTTGAGGAAAATCCCATTGAGAGGATTGAAACGTCACATGCTTGGTGAACAAAGTTTTTTTTACTTCCTTACTACGTGGATGTGCTGCGGAATTCTTTCATTCTATATATATATATATATATATATATATACAGTACAGACCAAATGTTTGGACACACTTTCTCATTCAAAGAGTTTTCTTTATTTTCATGACTATGAAAATTTTAGATTCACACTGAAGGCATCAACACTATTAATTAACACATAACTATGAATTCTATACATAACAAAAAAGTGTGAAACAACTGAAAATATGTCATATTCTAGGTTCTTCAAAGTAGCCACCTTTTGCTTTGATTACTGCTTTGCACACTCTTGGCATTTTCTTGATGAGCTTCAAGAGGTAGTCACCTGAAATGGTTTTCACTTCACAGGTGTGCCCTGTCAGGTTTAATAAGTGGGATGTCTTGCCTTATAAATGGTGTTGGGACCATCAGTTGCGTTGTGGAGAAGTCAGGTGGATACACAGCTTGATAGTCCTACTGAATAGACTGTTAGAATTTGTATTATGGCAAGAAAAAAGCAGCTAAGTAAAGAAAAATGAGTGGCCATCATTACTTTAAGAAATGAAGGCCAGTCAGTCCGAAAAATTGGGAAAACTTTGAAAGGGTCCCCAAGTGCAGTCACAAAAACCATCAAGCGCTACAAAGAAACTGGCTCACATGCGGACCACCCCAGGAAAGTTAACAGCAGCTCAGATTAGAGACCAGGTCAATGCCACACAGAGTGCTAGCAGCAGACACATCTCTAGAACAACTGTTAAGAGGAGACTGTGTGAATCAGGCCTTCATGGTAGAATATCTGCTAGTAAACCACTGCTAAGGACAGGCAACAAGCAGAAGAGACTTGTTTGGGCTAAAGAACACAAGGAATGGACATTAGACCAGTGGAAATCTGTGCTTTGGTCTGATAAGTCCAAATTTGAGATCTTTGGTTCCAACCACTGTGTCTTTGTGCGACGCAGAAAAGGTGAACGGGTGGACTCTACATGCCTGGTTCCCACCATGAAGCATGGAGGAGGAGGTGTGATGGTGTGGGGGTGCTTTGCTGGTACACTGTTGGGGATTTATTCAAAATTGAAGGCATACTGAACCAGCATGTGCAGTAAGCCGGATTGGGACTAATGCACACTGGGGCAAAATTAACAGTTTTTAGTTTGTGACGCCAATTGCAATGTGCGCAGGTTATAGTCTCAGGGCCCTTTAAGGTGTTATAGCTCACGTACCAGGTGAGGAATGCCAGAGGGGGATAATGTCTCTATGTAGTGTCAACGGTGTCTCCTACCTGGGTACGGCTGGACTCCTGGATCCTGGCTCACTTGCAATAAAATTTGTGTTGTTAATAGGAGTAATTGAGGAACTTTGGTAGCAGTAAATGAGATCCAAACAGGTAATATGATCCAACTTCTCTTTACTGAATGGCAGCTTTAAGTCCATATAAGTTACAGCAATAGTCTTGGGTCCCAACAGGTATATGCAATGTATGGCAGGGATCAGTATCTGTTCTGCTTCTATACTATGTGCCTGGAGAATCTGGCAGGAATCTATCTTCTGCTCTGTCTATCTTCTGCTTGATATGAGCCTGACTAGCTGAGGAGGAGTTTGGCTTCTACTGGTCTCAGGATATATACTCACAGCACTGCTCGCAGGGAATGCTTCTTCCTGGAGGCTGGAGATGGCTGCTTTTCTTGTCAACCAGCTGAGGCTGATGGCTCAGGCTGGGAAGAGTGATCTTTGCCTCAGCCGAGGCTGGATCCCTATTTCTGGGAGCTCCTACTAACACAGCCTTCCCCAAGCAGGGGGGCTGGTATACTAACTAGAACTTTCTTTCCTCCCCATGAGGCAGGAAGTGGGAACATTCCACACCTCCTCAAAGAGGGGGGGGGGAGCTAGATTGGAATGTACTATTCCAGTCTAGATATGCTAAACTGAACTAAACACATTGCTGCCACCTGCTGGTGTACATGGAAAATCATAGCAATTATATGAAACAGGCATAGAAAATGCACATAATGGAGAATGCAGTGTTAGATTACACAAGATTACAATAAATATACACCTGACATGTTGTAGCAGGGTAACAGAGTTTAGTAACATACTCTGGGATGTTACACATGGCTACCACAGCATCTTGCAGCGGCATGCTATTCCATCCGGTTTGCGTTTAGTTGTACCATAATTTATTTATCAACAGGACAATGACCCCCAAACACACCTCCAGGCTGTGTAAGGGCTATTTGACCATGAAGGAGAGTGATGGGGTGCTGCGCCAGATGACCTGGCCCCCACAGTCACCGGACCTGAACCCAATCGAGATGGTTTGGAGTGAGCTGGACCGCAGAGTGAAGGCAAAAGGGCCAACAAGTGCTAAGTATCTCTGGGAACTCCTTCAAGACTGTTGGAAGACCATTTCAGATGACTACCTCTTGAAGCTCATCAAGTTAATGCCAAGAGTGTGCAAAGCAGTAATCAAAGCAAAAGGTGGCTACTTTGAAGAATGTAGAATATGACATATCTTCAGTTGTTTTACACTTTTTTGTTATGTATATAATCTCACATGTGTTAATTCATAGTTTTGATGCCTTCAGTGTGAATCTACAATTTTCATAGTCATGAAAATAAAGAAAACTTTTTGAATGAGAAGGTGTGTCCAAACTTTTGGTCTGTACTGTATATGTGTATGCCTCCCACCAGAAGATTTGTATGTGTATGGATGTGCCCCAAGCATCTATACACATATCCTATACAAATAAAGATGTCTGGGTGCCCCGCCCCCTCTTCCTGCATCCCTGCAGAAGATGAGAAGGTCACCAGATGGAAAAGTGGAATCTGATTGGTTGCTATAGGCAACAAAGCCAGTTCTACTTTACATCAGTTTGATAAATCTCCCCCGTAGTTTCCAAAATAGAATAACTTTTTGGGCGTTCCGAATGTATTGGTGTCTCAGAGTCTCATCAAATGCACCTGAAAACCACTGCAAAGTCTGCCCTCCAAAAGTTAAATGGTGCCTCTTCCCTTCTTTACCTTCCCTTCTGAAAAATACATATTTTTACATTGAAAGTTGCAAAAATGAAATCCCCACAAATTTGGTATTGCAACATCCATAACGACCTAGGCTACTTTTACACTGCCGTTTCTGGGCCCGCCTGTGAGATCCGTTTCAAGGATCTCACAAGCGGCCCAAAACGGATGAGTTTAGCCCCAATGCATTCTGAATGGTTAAGGATCTGCTCAGAATGCATCCGTTTGGCTCCGTTCCGCCTTCATTCCGCTCTGGAGCGTTTTGATGTCCGTCTGACGAAACTGAGCCAAACGGATCCGTTTTGACTTACAATGTAAGTCAATGGGGACGGGTCAGTTTTTACTGACACGATATGGTGCAATTGAAAACGGATCCGCCTTCCATTGACTTTCAATGTAAGTCAAAACGGATCCGTTTGCATTATCATGAACATGGTTCATGGTAATGCAAACGGATCCGTTCTGAAAGGATACAAGTGTTTGCATTATAGGTGCGGATCCGTCTGTGCAGATACCAGACGGATCCGCACCTAAACGCGGGTGTGAAAGTAGCCTTACCCTATACAATTATCATGTAAATTATCCCACATGGTGAATGCCATAAAAGAAAAATATAAAAATGCCAGAATTGCTGTTTTTTTGCTTATTTGCCATAAAGAAGTTGAATAAAAAGCGATCAAAAAGTGTTATGTACCCAGAAAGTATACCAATGAAAACTAGAAGTAAGGCCTCGTCCACATTTCGGTGTTTCACCTACCCATTGATTTAAATGTGTCTGTTCATATTTCAGTAGTTTTTTACTGACCGTTGGTCAGTAAGAAAATCACAGAGACATGCACTACTTTAATCCATGATGTGGACCAAGCACGCCTTGAAGTCTATAGGTCTATTTTCACGGAAAGCAGATAGAAAATGCTCTTGAAATTAATTTTCAGCTGAGCAACGTCCGTGAATTACGGATGGCACACAGAGTGAAAAAAAGAACACATCCTTCACTGACATCTTCACGGATGATACACGGAGGCTTTTTTTCACGGATGTGACACTGGCACGGAAGTGTGGACAAGGCCTAATCCAGCAAAAATCAAGCCTTCCAACAGCTCTATAGAAAGAAAAAGAAAACATTATGGGTGTTGGGATGCTGTGATCCAAAAACATTTACAGTATATATTTTTTTTTAAAGGGGTTTTATCGTAGAAAAGTAGTAAAACGTAAAAAAAAAATGTATATGTATTTAGTATCGCTATAATAGTACTGACCAAAATAATAAAGTTAGCATGTTACAAAATGTAAAACTTAGTGACAGTATTCCTCCCAGAAAAAATATTATTAAAGTTAACACAATGGTGCAATTAAAAACTACAACTTGCCTTGCAAAAAAAGAAGCCCTCATATGGCTACATCAACAGAAAAATGCAAAAAATGATGAAAAACGTGACGATGAAAAAAAAGAACAAAAATTGCTTTGTCCCAAAACAGGCTGGCCACTACGGGGTTAAAGCGGTTACATATGCGATATATTAACCTGATCTATACATTAGGAGAAACGTTCGTGCAAATAATTTGACATAAACGTGTCAAAATCAGGAATTAAAAAGGGGAAGAAGATAAGATCCAATGATCAGTATGATAAGAATATAATAAATAAAGTAGTATGACAGGTAACTAGGGTTACAGATCCAACCATTCAGATGTTACTATGGGACTAAATGTTAGCCTTTTTTTGTCATTTTGTGTGGGGGTTTTTGTACATATTTTTTCCTGGTGTTTTTTGGGTGCAGTTTTAGTGACAAAAAACATGAGCTCCAGATGTTTTCTGAAAGTCTATATTTATTATTAAACACAGTACAATTATACTTTTGTTTCAGTGGCATGTTTCTCCACTTGAGTTGTTTTTTGGGGTCAATGCCATTTTTGTTCCATAGACATCCACTTTTTTTGGCCCTGCTTGAAAAAACGCAAGTGGCAATGTGTTGCTTTTTTATGATGTTTTTACATTGCATCTTTATAAGGCTTTTATTCACACTGATCTACCGATCTGTGCTATGAAATACTGCAAAAACACAGAAAAATTCTAGCATTTATGATTTTTTTTCTGCATTTCTCTAATTTTGATACATAGTGTGTAATTCTTAAAGAGTCACTGTACTTCCATACAGTTTGATTTCATTCAGTAGAGAATGGTGCAGAAAGACCCCTCTGTAAAAGACATTTGAAAGCCTACCTGGAGTTTGCAAAAAGCACTTAATGGACTTTCAGACTGTCAGAAACAAGATTCTCTGGTCTGATGAAACCAAGGTTGAACTTTTTGGTCTCAGTTCTAAGCATGATGTTTGGAGGAAACCAGGCACTGCTTGTCACCTGCCCAATACCATCTCCACAGTGAAGCATGGGGGTGGCAGCATCATGTTGTGGGGGTGTTTTTCAGTGGCTGGCAGAGGGAGACTGGTCAGGGTTGAAGGAAAGCTAAAGGGTTCAAAGTAACGAAAATCTGATCCTGACCAGCGTGTTTGGGACTTGACCCTGACTCATATGGTCAGCCTGATTGTTCATTGATGTTGCTACAGTATGTCTCGATGTCTTCTATGTCCTGGTCTGCCTTTAAACGCCATGCTACCTCTGTGTATCTGATCCACATGGGATCCTGGCGATGTTGCTATGTCTCAATGTCTTATGCTTTTGGTTACTTTCTGTTCTGACCATGAACACCATGCTTCCCTAATGTATGATCCACATGGGTTCTGGTTTATTACTTGATCCTGATTCAGTGTCTTTGATCTGGCTTGCTTGTGACCTTGATTTGTGTCTGTTTTGTGAGTTTGGGTTCTGGCTGTGTGAACAGATCCCTGCAGTTCTAACTGTGGGTGTTTGGACTAGGTTCCTGCATGCCAGCATACGGACTGTTGACCAGTTGGGGCCTGTCATTTACGACAGATCATCCAAGCAGGTAGGGACAGTGGCTGGGTGAGACTAGGTCTGCACTGTTCCCTACCTTTATGTCCAGTTTGATTCTGATATCTTATATGTGATATGTTCAGTGGTTCTCTTAACCCCTGAACATGACAGCATTGTAAATGATTACAGGTGTGGCCTGGATAGATACTGGGTTGTGCCACAAAAGAAAGTAAAAGCGCTACCCCCGCTACCTTATAAAAAGGCTCTCAGAGGCTACTTTTAGGTAGTTTACCTCTTGATCAGAAATCATTGACTGCTAGACATGCTTCTATGATGCGTTCAAAGACATTGTAGCCAGGTGACAGACTTCAAGATGGGGTGCATGATTGGACTGATAGAAGCAGGATTTTCCTTTCAATGAATTGCCTGCCATCTAGGCTGTTCTGACCTAACGGTTAGGAGGTGTTGGGAGAAGTGGTTCCATGAGGGCACACACATATGGTGAACCGACTCCGGATGGCGCAGACAGACCGCTTGTAGAGAGGATAATTTCATTAACCAATAAGTATGAGCAGCTCCCATAGTTTTGTTGTCCACCATCCAGACAGGTGGCCAATTTATTACATCCCCCCGTCTCTGCCCACACCATTTTCTGGTGTGTAGCTGACAGAAATTTGTTGTCAAAGTGCCCATTATACTATATGCCCTGTAATTAACAGCCAGTCACTATCACATTTGTTTGAAATGGTGTTGTGAACAAGAACTGGACTGCTATGGACTAGAACCGTATTGTCTTTAGCGATTAATCCAAGTTCTGTTTAGTATCTGACAATGGTTGGGTTCGAGTAGAAAGGTCTCATGCCTCTGCTATGGAATGACACACTGCCCCAACTGCTGGTATGATGATCTGGGGAGCCATTGCATTTGAAAGTCGGTCACCCCTAAGGGTCTATTCACACGTCCGTTGTTTCTTTCCTGATCTGTTCCGTTTTTTGCTGAACAGATCTGGACCAGATCTGGACCCATTAATTTTCAATGGGTCCTGAAAAAAATCAGACATTGTGCTGTCCGTTTTTTTTCAGGACCCATTGAAAATTAATGAGTCCAGATCTGGTCCAGATCTGTTCAGCAAAAAACGGAACAGATCAGGAAACAAACAACGGACGTGTGAATGGACCCTAATAGTGACAGGAGGACACTAACAGCTTAGTGATATGTGCAGGACTTCACTGGCCTGCCCAATGGCCAGATTTATCCCCAATCAAGCATATATAGGACCAGTTGGGGCACCTGTTTTAGCAACCTACAAGTGTGCAGGGTCCAAAGGCCTAGATGCAACATCTGTGGGCAAATTTGCTGCAGGATACCATACAGAACCTGTATATCTCCATGCCCAACTGTATCTCATCTTGTATCGAGGCTAGAGATGGCACATGTGGTTCTCAGGCTGCAGGTTGTGCACCCCTCTTATAACGTATATCTAAAATTCTTAAATAGAATGTGATATTTTCTTTAGATGCCAGATGCTAAAATATAGTTTTATCATGTGCAGTTTCCATTTGTTCTTGTTCATGTTTTATACTACAGTATGTTGATGTTTAATTTTATACTAGCATGCAATGCAGCACACATATATATATATATATATATATATATATATATATGTATATATAAAATAGTGGAAATCTGTTTGTGTATTTGTTCTTTGTAGGTTCCTATGTGCCTTGATGGGTCTCAACCAAACTTGGCAGATATACTCCTTATGATCCAACCCCTATCATGCTTCCCAAAATGCCCGAGCCCCTCACACAGATTGTTCTTACCTCGCTCCCTGGCACCCGTGTCGCTCCTGATGCCCACACGGCCGTCGCTGCATCTCTCTGTCGTGCGGATGAAAACATCTGGCGATGGGGGGGCACCCAATAGCAGGCCGCGACAAGAACAAACCTCCCTCGCATTGCGGGTAATATTAAAGAGGCTTGTCCCTGTCGTGGCCTGCTATTGGCTGCCTCCCCCCCTTTCCCGTCGCCAGATGTTTTTTATCCACACCACGGGGAGATGCAACTGCTGCCATCAGGAGCAACACAGGTGCTGGGGAGTGAGATAAGTGCAATCTGTGTGAGGGACCTGGACATTTGGGGAGGCATTATAGGGGTTGGATAACCCCTTTAATATGCTGCAGGTTCATCAAGTCCAGCTGACAGGGTTCATTACTTTATTAAAATAAAGTAATGTGTTTTTGAGGCAGAGTTCATTACAAAGTATACACTATGTAACTGGTGAGGCACTGCTTCTCACTCTGCCTCTCAACTTATTTTTTTGCCCATAGCAACCAATCACAGCACAGTTTCATTTTTATACAAGGCTTCTCAATCGGGACATTCTAAAACATTTAATGTGAAAATGGCTTAATGTACCATAATGTGCCTAAACCTCAATCAATTGCCTTGAAACTTTGCACAACCTAAGATCTCAGCTTTCCAAACCTATCCTGGAAGTTTCATGGATTTTGGCTACCCACAAGGCAAATGAGTGACATTAAGCTTGTTTTTTGGGGAGCTTAATGTGGCTTAACGTACAAAAAACAACTTAGATGTTAACCGATTTCCCCTAAACTTCCCATTCTACAAGACTCTCTCTATGCCAACATATTTTGATGATTTTGGGTCATTTGAGAAAACATACCAAAAGTTATTCACATTAAGCTATTTTATTGCTTGACTGGACATGGTCACACATTTTAATGTAATCCCGCCCAGAACCACTGCGTGTCAGCCGCCATGGTCACAATTGACCAAGACATCTGAATGGTCAAATAATAAAGTGTTACCGGTATCTCCAATCTCAGATATTAGCCCGAGGTGTCTGCTGTTAAAGACAGCAGAAATCCAGTGCCTATGGTACCTGCCGTGCTCGAGAGCAGGCACCATATTTAAAGACCTGACTTGGAAAGGGGTTAAAGAAAATTAATTAATTTTAAAAATGGTGTGTTTTCTTTAACTCTCTAATTGGGCCAAATACAATAATGAGTATTTCTAGGTATAAATAGCATTAGAAAATATCCTTATAGATAGATGTCTACTCAAGCAATTCTGGGTATATACACTAGTAGGAAATAAACATAGGTTCTGTAATGGTAGCGCTGTGGAGTTAGGTTTCATATAAAAAAATTACTTAACTCCATCCCAACATCCGCCGTACATGTACGGCGGATGTCGGGTCTTTAACCCTTTCATGACCAAGGGTCATTGATGCCCCAGTGTCCAGGTCAAAATTTACAAATCTGACATGCGTCACTTCATGTGGTAATAGCTTTGGAACACTTTTACTTATCCACGCCATTCTGAGATTTTTTTATCGTGACACATTGTACTTCATGATAGTCATATATTTGAGTCAATATATTTCACCTTTATTTATGAAAAAATAGCCAAATTTACCAAAAATTGGGAAAAATTCACAATTTTTCAAATTTCAATTTCTCTGCTTCTAAAACAGAAAGTCATACCTAATAAAATATTTACTTAACATTCCCCATATGTCTACTTTATGTTGGCATCATTTTGGAAATGTTATTTTATTTTTTTAGGACGTTAGAAGGCTTAGAAGTTTAGAAGCAATTCTTACAATTTTTAAGAAAATTTCCAAAACCCACTTTTTAAGGACCAGTTCAGGTCTGAAGTCACTTTGTGGGACTTACATAGTGGAAACCCCCATAAATGACCCCATTGTAGAAACTACACCCCTCAAGTTACTGAAAACTGATTTTACAAACTTTGTTAACCATTTAGGCGTTCCACAAGAATTAAAGGAAAATGGAGATGAAATTTCTACATTTCACTTTTTGGGCAGATTTTCCATTTTATAATTTTTCTTTCTTTAACACATTGAGGGTTAACAGCCAAACAAAACTCAATATTTATTACCCTGATTCCGCAGTTTACATAAACACCCCACATGTGGTCGTAAACTGCCGTACGGGCACACGGCAGGGCGCAGAAGGAAAGGAATGCCATACGGTTTTTGGAAGGCAGATTGTGCTGGATTGGTTTTCTGAACGCCATATGTTTTTTTATTTTTCAGCCGATCATCTTGTGCAGGGGCTCGTTTTTTGCAGAAAGTGTTGAGGTTTTTATTGGTACCATTTTTGGGTACATAGGATTTTTTGATCATTCATTATTACACTTTATGGGGCAAGGTGACCCAAAAATTGGCTGTTTTGGAACAGTTTTCATTTATTTTTACAGCGTTCATCTGAGGAGTTAGGTCATGTGATAGTTTTATAGAGAAGATCGTTACGGACGTGGAAATACCTAATATGTATACTTTTTCTTATTTATTTAAGTTTTACACAATAATAGCATTTCTGAAACCAAAAAAATTATGTTATAGTGTCTCTATAGTCTGAGAGCCATAGCTTTTTTATTTTTTGGGTGATTGTCTTAAATAGGGTATCATTTTTTGCGGGACGAGATGACGGTTTGATTGGTACTATTTTGGGGGTCATACGCCTTTTTGATCGCTTGCTGTTGCACTTTTTGTGATGTAAGGTGACAAAAATTGCTTTTTTTTACACCGTTTTTTTTTTTTTATGTTGTTTATCGGACGGGGTCTATCATGTGATATCTTCATAGAGACGATAGGTACGTACGCGGTGATACCTAATATGTGTAGTTTTTTTATTTTTCATTTTTTATAGGAAAAGGCAATTTATTTTTTTAATTTTACATTTTTATTTTTTTATTTTTACTTTTATTTTTTTTCACATTTTTTTTTATCAAGTCCCTCTTGGATCTTGAAGATCCAG
The DNA here is from genome assembly GCF_014858855.1 of Bufo gargarizans. Classification (NCBI taxonomy): domain Eukaryota; kingdom Metazoa; phylum Chordata; class Amphibia; order Anura; family Bufonidae; genus Bufo; species Bufo gargarizans. The sequence goes on from NC_058080.1 coordinate 264,815,906, forward strand.
TGGGGCTGTACTATACTTTGCAATGCTCTTGCATTGCAAAGTGTAATACATTCAGATGCCCTGTAGGTGGCAACAGCGGACGCTTTTGCAAAGCGTCCGGTTGCCATGGCAACCATCAGGGCTGCCATCACAGCGCAGCAGCCCCGATGGTAGAGAGAGGGAGCCCCCTCCCTCTATTAACCCCATGGATGCCGCTGCCGCGGCATCTATGGGGTTACAGAACTTACAGCAGAGTGTCAGCATAGAGCTGACACTCTGATGATGGCGGCGGCTCAGGAATGGAGCCGCTGCCATCAAACACAGCAGGGGGGCAGACCGAGCGGGGGGCCGCGCTGGAAGTGGGGAGGGGGAGGGAGGGTGTCACGCGTCACGCCAGCAGAAGGAATGGAGGGGGCGGACTCAAGGAGGGGGCACTGTGGATACAAGATAGGGCACAGATGGGGGGCTGCACAGATCGGGGGGGCTGCACAGGTGGGGAGGCACGAGGACACTGTGATTTCAGGCTCTGATCTGCAGAGCGCAGATCAGAGCCTGAAATCTGCATTTTTTCACTGCCGCGATCCGATTGGTTAGTCTGTACAGACTAACCAATCGGATCGATTGCCGGCAAGGGGCCACTCTGATTGGTCCCTTGCCGGCATTACTGCACTGTATGCTGTCCGTGACAGCATACAGGGCAGGGGCAGAAGCTTTAATCCAGAAGAGCTGCCAGAACGTTTATATACGTGGTAGCTGCACGGGGTATGTGCAGCTATCACGTATATATACAGATTGCTGTTGGGAAGGGGTTAAAGATGGTGCCTGCTCCAGAGCAGAGTGAGCACCATAGCCATCCAGTGCTTGATGTTTCATACAGCAGACACCAGCAGCTAATGTCTCGATCGGCTGTAATGCCGACTGAGGACATATTACTCCTCAGACATCATGGTCAAAATATTTAAAAAAATATATATTTTTTTTTATAAATTATAATTATAAAAATTCTAATTCTCCGTTACCCCCAAAATAAATATAACAATAAATAAACAATTGAAAAAAAACATCATGTGCGAAAACACCTGTACTTTTTACATTTAAAAAAAAATAGCCCATCGAGTAAATGGCATAACTGGAGAAAAATAAATGGCCAATTTGCAATTTTTTCATCACTTTATCTTTTTTTTATTGAATAAAAAGTGATCAAAAAGTCATGCACACCCCAAAATGGTATTACCAAAAACTACAGATTGTCCCACAAAAAAATTAGCCCCCACACATTTACATATACATAACTATTAAAAAAAAGGGTCAAAATATGGCAATGATAAGAAAACAATAAATTTTTCTAAAGTTTTTTTTTTTTCAGTAACAAAACACAAGAAAAACTATACATATGGTATCGCCAGATTCGTACTGTTCTGGAGAATGAAGAGCACAAGTCAGTTTTACAGCATAGTGAACGCCATTAAAAAAATTTAACGTAAAACTGTGTCAGAATTGTGTTTTTTTCCAATTTTCCAATTCCACCTCATTTTTTTCCTGCTTCCTACTATATTGCATGCCATATTAAATGGTGGCATAAGAAAGTGCAACTTGTCCTACAAAAAACTAGCCCCATATGGCTATGTGAACGGAAAAATAATAAAAGAAATTCCAACTGGATTTTATCAGTTATCTTCATTTGGCATCTATAGCTTGAATATATTTAAAAATGTAGCAAGCTGCAGAAGGCTGTCCACAGTCATTTCCATCATATGGACAAATGAACCTTCAGATCAGAAAGCTCGTCTGATGGATTTAAGGTTCCTTTATATGGGACAATACAGCCGGCCATTGTTGGGAGGGAAGCGTTCCTTCCCGGCAATTGCCTGCTCCTCAGCAGAGGAGACTTCTGCTATTACATGGCGCTATCTCCTCCACAGTATGGGGAGAAGAGATCGCTAATGCCATCACTCTTCCCCATACTAAATCATTATTTGCCGGCAGCAGAGTGTGATTAGACAGCACAATCTGCTGCCGGCAAATAAGGATTTTTAGCATGCATAAAAATTGTGATTGCCCGATGAATAATCTTGTTCCTCGGGTAATCGGAAGCGCTTTTAGGGCTGTATTACACAGGCAGATCATCGCTAAGGAGCGTTAAGGGTGTATTAGACTGGCAGATAGTCAGCCAGATCATCACTAATGAGAATTTGTAGTAACGTTTGTTGGCGATGATCTGGCAGTGTAATACTGCCGCCTATTACCTGATGAACGAACAAACGCTCGTTCATCGGGCAATTGGAATCTTTCAACAGGTTAAAAAATCATTGTTTGCCAGTGACAAATCATGCCATGTAATCAGTATATAGTTAATATGCGGAAGAGCGATGGCATTAGTGATCCCTCTTCCCCTATACTGTGGAGGAGATCATTGCATGTAATAGCAGCGGTCTCCTCCATTAATGAGCAGGCGATTACTGGGAAAGAATGCTTACTTCCTGACAATCGCCTACATAATCAGCAGGTCTAATACAGTCTTTACTATGAACGCAGACTATCTGCAGGTGTAAGGTCCCTTTAAACGGGATGACACAGTAGGCGATTGTCAGGAAGGAAGCATTACTTCCCAACAATCACCTGCTTGCTAGCGGAGACAGCAGCTATTACATGCAGCGATCTCCTCCACTGTATGGAGAGGAGGGATCGCTAATGTCATCTCCCGTCCCCATACAGAATCGATGTTTGACAGAAGCATACTTACCAACATTTGAGTTGGTAAAATTGGGACATATAAGTGCAGCGTCCCACATATGTGTGTAAAAGGAATGCTTTAAACATCTGCCTATTTAGTTAATGTATTTGCAATGAAGGGTATCCTATTATCAGACTGGCAATGTCATTACACTCATTCGCCCCTGGGTGGTGCTGGAGCCACATAATATATATAGTTTGGGGGGTGTCTAGCCTAGGGCATTCCAGTGTAGTGTATTGTAGTGAGAGAGGAAAGCAAGTTTATGGAGGAGAGAAACAGGCCTTATCCACCATGTAGCTGCAATTTCTTTCCTCCGGGACGTGATCAATCCTGGAGAGGACAAACTAAGAGTAGTCAC